>NC_133454.1:38349780-38662166 GCF_048565385.1 Saimiri boliviensis | reverse complement strand
AACCATCCCCATGATCCAATCAGCTCCCTCTCTCAATACATGGGGATTACAATTCAAGATGAGATTTGGTTGGGGGACACAGAGCCAAACCATATGAATGTGCTACAAACTCTTGTTGAGTACCTGGGGTTATTCACTAGATAGCACACACTGGCTGTAACCATCACTTTCTCTTCCATGCAAGAAGGTATATCAAATGCAACAGAGTGAGAAAGACTATAGGAATTCACCATATTCACTATAGGAATAACATTGAATCTAGTCTAAAATCAAAATTAGGATTTGAATCCACATCCAGTGGATGCCAGGTGGTGCTAGCAGATGTCATGCTCTATGTGTTAATCCGTAACATTGAAGAGTTTACACATAGTAGCAGTATTGTCAGTCTCATGTAGATTAAAAAAAAACAACAACAACAACTGATGTTCACAGAGATCAAATGACATGCCTAAGGTCACACTACTAGGAAATATCTTTTCAAAAATTTAATCTTTCTTTGTCTGACTCCGAAGTGCTTTTCTCACCATATGACACCATTTCATCATAGCATCTCTGAATCAAAATCCATCTTAATCAGAGCCAGGAAAAACAATATGACTCCAATTAACCAGAGTGCACAGAGATTGAGGAGTTCTGGCTAATGTTTTGGTTAACTAAGATGCAACTCTTGTCTGAATTCATCCAAAAGCTTTCTAACAGTTATCAGTTCACTTTCAACCCAAGCAAGCACAGTATAATGTAATCTTGCCTTGATGATTCAGGATCTTACGTGCCTCCGAGCCATCATTATGAACAGTTGTTGCTACTGAGAAATTTTGAAGTGAATGCAGAAGATACAGGCAATTGGGCTGAATGCCTGGGGAGTTCGGGATTACTAGGAGGACAAATTCAATTATACTGTAATCATCTAACTTTTCTGTAGTCAGAATGGAAAAAGGCCCCCAAATTGAGACTAATCAAATGTTTCAGTTGAGCTGTGTTCTAATCAATCAAGTTTACTTCAATTTGTGTAACTAGCTGACAAACTTCATTAAAAGTGACTTTTTTTCCTTTTGCCACTTGGCAAATAACAAAAAAAAAAAAAAAAAAAAAATGAAGCTTTCCCTGATTCCTGTGTACAGTTGTGTTACCCCATCATCAGGGAGAGAAATGAGCTGTATAATTACTGTTTGAGACATGAATCATCCTTGCTCGGAGGGTCCAGACCTGTTTGACTCTATAAAAGGAGCTCAAGGTCGAAGTGCAAACATGCACTGTCTGTCATCCCCCAGGTTGATATAATTACCAAGCTACTGTGAGGGGATGAAGGTGCTCCCTGCATCTGGCCTTGCTGTCCTCCTCATCATGGCTTTGAAGTTTTCCACTGCAGCCCCCTCCCTAGTTGCAGCATCCCCCAGGATCTGGAGGAACAACTACCGCCTCGCACAGGTTTGTGAATTTTTGCACAATTCCTTCTTGCTCCTCTGCCCTAGAAAACCTAAAAGGGCATAGTGAGAAAATAAGAAAAAAGTTCAATTGTTCTTTTAAAATCATTTTATGTAAGTCCATTGAAGTCTGATCGATGTTATCTTCTGTCCGTCTAGATTGATATCTGGTGCATATTAGGTGTATCATGTTACATGACTGAATAAATACATGAATATATATCTACCTAGCTATTTTGCTTCATAAAGAATTCCAGGTGGCTTGTGAAACCATACAATATAAAAGGAAGAAACAAGTACTTCCCAGGAATGATGTAGGGGGAAAAATTGAAGCAGAAAAATAAAAACCGAGATATAATCTGCATGCTAGAGGCAGGTTGTGAATTTAGAGCTAAGCTTTAGCAGTCACAACAAAGAGATGTCCTGTGTGTACATTTTTTTAGTGGCTCTTATATTCAAGTTAACCCTGATCAAAATTTAAAGTGGAGTAAGTTCTTCCTGGGTGCCAACCCACTTCTCATTTGAGGTCCTTCTCTCCCTAAAGCATATTTCTCAACTAAGTAAAAGTTTATGTACACAGTACATAACTAAGTTTAAGTAGTAAGTACAAAGTTCATGTACTTAAACTTTGTGTATTTTCCTCTTTGAAGATCTGTCGCATGTGTCTGCTGGAAAGGGTCTGATAGAAACCATTCATATTAGAATTTTTGCAAAGACTACTTAACTCAAAATGATTCAATATATATATGCTTCCAAGCATTTTTTTGTTTTTAAAAGAAGGATGGCATCCTTAACCTAAAGAAATGGATATCTAAGGATGGGATTTCCAACATTAGTGAAAGATATGTAGAGGAAATGTTTTTGCACGCAGGCCTCTCTTTCAAGAGTCTGCCAAAATTACAGCACATCTGTGATCCCCAGCTCTGCCTCAAGGCTGCTTTCCTGCCTGCCAGGCTGCACCTGTGTACTGCTTGGCTGTCTGCATCATACAGCTGATTTGCACCCATGTGCAATGTCATGTTGCTACCAATTGTTTCTGCCACTCATCCTTATAAACTGGTCAGTTCCCCTGCCATTCCAGTCATTAAACACTTAAATAACACCCTGAAGATGAACAGTACAGCTGATGCCCGCACAGGCATGTTGAATTGGACTTCCTCTGGACTTCCTTTGACTTTAGCACACTTTTAGGTGAACTAAATACAAAATAACTCAGGATACTGGGATCTTTATTCAATTGTATTTTGTCCTTGCCACCTAGCTTTAGGTCCCTTCATCCCAGATGTAATTTTCCCTACCCTGCCTTATGGAACTTTGATTCTAAAACTAAAGAGGTTTTGTGACCTCCAGAAGGAGAGCCATACTGAGGCCAGAATGGATCTGAGGTAGTAGGAGACCCTTCTTCTATCCATGGTTCACGGAAACTACAGGTGGCCCTGCCCCTTAGTTTACAGATTGTCTATGATTGCTTCTGTACCACAATGCAGAGTATAGTCTAAAAGCCAAGAATATTAATTATTGGTCCTTTGCAGAAAAGATTAGCCACCCTTGATCAGTCTATGAGGGAATAGGGCTAGACCAGCCAGGGACCAGTTTCATGGAAGACAGTTTTTCATGGACATGGGAAGATGGGGGCTGAAGGGTGATAGCTTTGGGATGAAACTGTTCCACCTCAGATCAACCATAAGATTCTCAAAAGGACTGTGCAACCTAGATCCCTCACATGCACAGTTCACAATAGGGTTCCTGCACCTATGAGAATCTAATGCCTCTGCTGATCTGACAAGAGGCCCAGCTCAATTGGTAATGCTGGCCCACCACTCACCTCCTGCTATGAGGCTGGGTTACTAACAGGCCACAGACTGGGTCCTGGGTGCAGTCCAGGAGCTGGGGACCCCTGGGATAGGCACTCTTGGGTGAAGCCATTCTTGCTGTTCTAGCTGGTCAGGAGTCATCTAGGCATGTTTAGAAATAATGACATGGCCTGGGAATGTTGAGGACCTTTAGTGATTCCTTACTTCTTCCTCTCCAAAATAAATCAGCCCTTCTCTGTCTCCCTTATGACATACTCTCAGAAAGATCTTAGACCAAGGAGCAGGGAAATGTGTCCACATCTCCTCACCTGGCACACAGCACCTTCTGCCTACAATGGTCCAGATCCTCAGCTCTGGGCAGGGACACTCGTCACTCCTTAGAAGTCTGGAATCATCTGGACAACCTCTAATGGGGATCACAATGACAAGAAAGAATTATTTAATAACACCCCACCTTATAATTTATAGAAAGGTTGTATAACAACCTCATAAAATCACAAACAAAGCAGTAAAATAGGCAGCGGAAGTTCATGTATTGAATGCTTACAGCATGGCATGTGCTGCAGAAACATGAGGGAGTCAAACAAATCAAGCCCCTGTTCTCATGGTGCTTCCATGAAGATGAGGGAGCTGGTGGGAAGGTGCTGGGAGAAGATAAACAAGTCAACCAATGAGCGCATACCATTATTTGAGAAAGTGATCAGTGAGACTGGAAAGAAGTTAATCAGGATGACAGAGAGTTACTGACTGGGGCAGTGGTCCAGGGAGGGTGTATTTTTAATGGAGTAGTCCAGGAAGGCTGCTCAGAGGAAGTAACCTTTGAGATGAACCTGAGCTGCATGAAAGAGCCAGCCATGTGAAGACCTGGAGTTGGGGCAGTTCAGGCAGAGGAAACAGCAGCTGCTTGGAATGCAATCATCAGGCCCATGTGACTAGAGCTGAGAGGACAGGGAAGAGGGGTCCAGAGGAGTCCCAAGGACAGGTGAGGCCAGCGGGTCTTCTGGGGCCTGGTGGCCTGGGTCACGCTCAGCAGAGAGAGTTCTTAGAGATCCTCTCTACTTGCTAAGTGAACTGTTAGATCACTAGCTAAGAAAGAACAAATGGCTCCTGGAAAAACCAGAGAGTCCATGTTTACAAACACCATACACCTCTCCCTACCCCCAAAAAATCTACACTTGAAAAGATAAACAGCTTCTTGATTTATTTAATGTCCACTTGCATCCTTTAAATTCTGATTTGTCCATTTGCATAAAGGCTTTGAAAATGATGAGATAACAAAATGCTTACCTAATCTCATAACCCAGGATTTTATTCTGGGTTTGTTTGTTTGTTTGTTTGTTTAAAAAAATTAGTATCAATAAGACATTTAAAATATTTTTTTAAATTATCTTTAAAAATAACAAAAAATTTAATTATCACATTATTGTGAACTCTAAAGAAAATAAAAATAAAACCTTTCAATACAAACTATTAATTCAGGTGTTTTTACTATCATTTTATTTTCTATGATAAAGACTTTTAAACATTGTCATTGTCTTCAAAATGTGGTTTTTACTTTTCTGACTATTATGTCATAAGACAATTTTGATATTATACTATTTTCATAACATCATTTTAAACAGCCAGAAATATTCCAGAATATGAGTTATAATTTATTTGACCATTTCCTTTATTTGACAAATAGATTACTTCCATATGAATAAGGCTTCTATAAGCATCTTTGTACATCAACCTAATTTAAACAATTATTTTTTCAGGATGGGTTTCCAGACACGGATTTAATGAGTGAAAGGGATCTTTAAAGTATTCTGACACATTTAAAAGCATTCACATTGAGGACCTCATTGGATCCGCACACTGGTGTAGCCAGTAGGGCAGAAACCATCCACTCTATAGATGAGAAAGCTGAAACCACAAGAAATTAAAAGACTTGTCCAAGCACATTAGTGACCCAGCCTGGACTAGAACCTAAGATTTTTCAGACAGATTTAAAAGTTCTCACGAATCTATTTGTGTGACTGTAAGGAACACGGCTGTGCTGCAGACAAGCAGGCATAGGCTGAGGTAAACATCCTGCATGACTCAGCAAGTTTAGAGTGCAGTTATGCATGTAACTCCACTTGTTACCACAGCCATGTAGCCACCACATGCGAAGGCCATCATTTGGCTCTAAGTCACTATTGTCTGTAAAAGGTATAAATGCCCTGCTGACACTGTACAGGAGTGCTCTCACCCAGAGAAAGAGAGAACCAAAGTCGTCTGTCTTGCAGGTGGGCAGGGAGGAGCCAGGAACTGGCTTGTGCCCAGAGAGAGAAAGAGTTAAGCTGCTGACCCTGAAGGGAGAGCCGGCCATGCAGCTGTGTGTGGGAGCAGCTGGCCCAAGCTGCTGAAACAAGGCAGACAGTGTGAGAAAGTAACTGATGAGAGAACAATGTGAGAAAGCTGCTGATGAGAGAGCTGCAGAATAAAATCATATTCACCTGCCTATGTCCCCCCCAATTCCCCTTCCCTGAGGGTTCTTTCAGCTACCTGCCACCACCCACTCCCCTCCAACCTCAGCATGTCTGGAACCTGACACTGCACATGACATTTGGCGTAGTTGTGTCCCCAAACCTGACCCTGGAACCTGACAGCAACTTAGCTAAAAAAGAAAAATGTTGAAGAAATGTACCTTAAGTTTCACACTGTCTTGGAGTGTACTTAAACTGAATTTTAAACTCTTAAGTCTCAGGAAGGACACTAGGAAAATGCACTGAATGAGGCCTTCGGAGGGAGACCTAAGCTGCTAGCCTGCAGGAATGGACCCTCTGGCATCCACTACTTTTATCTGCCAAATACCAGAAGAGAAGTGGAGAGGGGACCACCTGATAATTGACCCTAAAATTCTATAATTTTAACAATGAGGAAGCGGGGAAGATTGGGGGGAAATGGAAAAACTCTGGTGAATCCTGAATTCTTTGTCCCAGTGCCAACAATAAGTGCTAAGCCAACAGTATGCAAGTATTAGAGTATCACATGAAAGCAATTATAAGGACACACCTCAGTGCTTGATAGATACCATGACCGTGAACAGTATGCCAAAACCTTGTCAGTAACTTTAGCAAGAAAGTGCTCAGAGTTTCGAGCTCTCAGTACTTCAGGGTATCTGACAGTTCTTCAAGGAAACATACTTTTATATTTTGCCTAAAGAAAAAGATCTCAAACATTAACTGAGCATCTACTCTGAGCCTAGAACTGAGTCAAATACAGGGCTTGTATCTGTGAAGGCAAAACTGTGCCTGATTGGAAGGAGGTTGCAAACAAGCAGGTGAGAGGGATAAGAAATTGGTAGGAAGTGATGGTTTATAGCGCAATGAGATAGGTGTTTTACTAGTGCAAGAATCACGTCTTATGGAAGCATCAACTACGGAGAGATTTTGTATCACTGCAGAGATGAATTTTTGTTTTTAAGAAGGAATAGTTTCTAATTTTATTTTTACTTAATTAAAAGGTACTGTTTCAATCCTGCCTATTTAAGATTTAAGGTTTAAGATGAGCCATAAACCTTCTGTGCTCTAAGACTAACATTCTGTGCATATTTTAAAGGAACAAATGGTTGGTTATAAAAATTATGCAGGTTCATAGTAAAAAAAAATGTAAAAACCCTATCTTTAAAAATATATCATCTTAACTCCATCATTAAGGTTTAACCACTATTAGTCCCTTAGACTGTATCTTTCATAACACTTTTTTAGGATTCAGGGCCAGGATTAGTGTGAGACAGCCAAGGCAAAAATGCATCCTGTATTTAAAATTCTGAAATTTTATCATGGATTTTTTGCATTGATTTTGTTTTTTTCAATTCTGCATTAAATTATGATTTATCTTGATTACAAAGTTTATGGTAAACCACCCCGCCACTGGCCTCATCTCAGCCCTGGTGATATGACTGGGATGTATGACTAGATATCACTTGTTTATAAACATAGCTTTTATTGTAATAGCAGTGGTAAACATGGCAAACACATTTTTCACTTAATTTATCATGCACATCTTCCCTCATACGGCCTATTTTGTGAAACAAAAATTAGAATATAGAGTGTAACACATAACCTAACAGAGGGACAAAATATTTGAAATCAACGATCCCAGAGACACAGAGCACCTGGTCTTATACATAGAGCTTAACCCTAAGGAACATAATTGAGACATTACTATAAGCATCGCATTATCATAGCATAAACTTCACAGACAGGAACAACTCATCCAATCAACCTCATCTTGCAAAAAAGAGCAGAAACATAAATACATACTTAAGGTGGTCTAACTTGAGATAGAATGAAACCAAATAGTTGCAGCTTTGTTTCAGAACACCTAGTCTAGGTTTCAGGGCCTGGGCACCCCATGTTTCCTCTCCCTTTTCCTCCTTTTGGCTTCTCATCTCACCTAAGGTTTTTACAAGGGACAAAACCAGCAAAGTGATCACAAGCAATGACAGCAGGACAGGGAGTGAGGGATCTCCTGATCCTGCAGTGAAAAAATAGAGCACCTTCTCCAAACATATAAGTAAGACTTACTCCTTTTTATTTTTTCCCCAACAGTAACAGTTCATGCTCATTGTAAAAAATTTTGGAATATAGGAGAAAATAAAGAATAAATTAAATCATCCATAATTTCATTACCCAGATATAATCAACATTAATATTCAGACAGACTTTTTTATTATTGTGTGTGCATGTGCGTGCATATGCATGGTTTATTCCAAAAATTTTTATTAAAACCATATAAAGATTTTTCCTCTTCTTTTCTCAGTATATTTCCATTATATAAAGAGCATTCTTTCATACCATTAAGTATTTATTTTTCAAAACTGATCTTAGTAGAGGCCTAGTATTGCCTCACATGAATATGTAATAATATATAAAACAAATCCCCTGTCATAAGACATTAAGATTACTTCCAATTATATATTATTTTTATATGTATGTTAAAAATATATGTGCATAATATGTAAGTAAATACATTGCATAGTTTATATGTGATAAATATATGGTTAATACATAGATGAATATGTAATTTATATCTAATAAACATCTCTATACAACATAAATATAAAATTATATATAATTAAATACAGTAAGTGCTCTGTATCCATAGGATCTGTATACATGGAATCAACCAACTGTAGGTTGAAAATATTCGGGGAAAAAAATTGATGGTTGCATCTGTTTTAGGGCAGACATGTTCAAAACAGACTTTTTTTTTTTGTAGCTTTTCCCTAGACAATACACTGCAACAATGATTTACACAGCATTTATATTATAGTAGGTATTCTAAGTAATTTAGAAATGATTTAAAGCATATAGGAGGCTGTACTTAGGTTGTATGCAAATATTATGCCATTTTATATCATGGACTTGAGCACCTGTGGATTTGGTATCTGAGAGAGGTCCTGGGACCAATCTCCCATGGATATGAGAAGATGACTGAACCCTTAGCTGCTCTTTGGTTATTTTCCTGAAATCAGCTGAGTAGGTAAAATTCCTCGGCTAAAGGCAGGCTTCAACCCTGTATTTGCATGCTCCTGCATCTCTCATTTTACCCTAATCCCAGCCCTGAGTCATAGAAAAGTGTTTTGAATAATATATACTGAAGGGCTGTATGTCCTTTTGTGCAAATGAAAGATTTATAATTTATGGCTTATTTTATTTGCTTCAAGGGACAAAGAGCCTTGCCTAGGAAACTTGTCTCATAGAAACAAACTCCAGCCCACATACTACATACATCTGAACTCATTAAAATCCTCAGCTGAAAAACAGGTGGACCCTCTGCCTTTGTAAAGTATGACAGGCTGGAATACAATGCCTTCAGGAGTTAAAAGCATACTGATCCTGCATTATGTGCAATGGGAAGATGATACCAATAACTGTTTACCAAAGAAACAACAGCCTTTGTTTTGCAAATTGGGTAAAGAACTTCAGTGACAAATAAGTGATCCATGGAAATAATGTTCACATCAGTTTCCTTCTATTTTTTAAAATTATTTTCCTTCCTTCTTTTTTTTAAATTAAAGCAAAAATTCATGTTTGTTATATTCATTGTAGAAAAACTATAAAATGCAGGTGGACAAACGGTAATAATTAAACAATCTATAATCCCCACTACCCAAAACCAATCATGATTAATAATTTGGAGTGCAGCTAAGCTTTAGTATACAAATATCTCTACTTTTTTCATAAATGGGAATATACTCGACATTGTTTTTAATACATCAGGAATGCTGTCCCCTGCCCTACCTGAGCATGAGTATTTCCCAGACTACACTGTAGACATGTCAGCCTGCCTCTCCATTTCAGGCATATGTTGACAAATATTACACAAATAAAGAAGGACACCAGATTGGTGAGATGGTTTCAAGAGGAGGCAATTCCATGGTAAGGAAGATTAAGGAGCTACAAGCGTTCTTTGGCCTCCAAGTCACCGGGAAGTTAGACAAGACCACAATGGATGTGATCAAGAAGCCTCGCTGTGGAGTTCCTGATGTGGCCAATTATCGCCTCTTTCCAGGTGAACCCAAATGGAAAAAAACTACTTTGACATACAGGTAATGAGATTTCTAAATCCAGAGAGAAGCACCCCCTCTCTCTTTTTCTCTTTTCTTTGAAAAATATCTTCCTTCTCATCTGTATAAAAATCCTGACTCCTCACAACCATAAGAAAGATTAAGAACTTTATACATCCATCTGTTAGGCAATGACAATGGGCAATTCCCCAGAAAACATAATCTTAAGATTAGCATAATGACTGGCTATTTTAGGCACTCCAAACAATTTTACCAGTCAGAAACAACACAATTATCTTTAAACTAGTCTAGGATTAACGACCTGGCAGTATAAACCAGTTTTCTTAAAACATCCTGCTTCATAAGAAAGACAAAAATCACCTACTAATAAAGTAATTTACTTCGATAATCCCAAAATCTTTTATTGATGATTCAAGAAATGCATTCCATTTGAGGGATATAAAGGTGAACAGGTCAACTTTCTTGACCTTAGGGAACTCACAGTTCTTTAAGGAGAGACAGACACACAAACAGACAGCTGTAGCTCCATGTGAAAAGTACAAAATCATAGGTCTAAGCAGTGAATTGTGGAACCACAGTTCACATGGAGAGAGCTACCAGGTGGCCCAGGGACCAAGCAGGGACATCTGAGCCGGATTCAAAGGCAAAGTAGAATAAGTTCCACTCTTAGCCCCACGCTCCCCTCCCTCCCTGCACTCTTTCTTCCTTCCCCTAATCCTCTGGTCTCATCCCGTGTAAACCAAGGGGAAACACCAACCAGAACCTCTGTTCCTCCCTGCTGTACTCCGGCTAAAGAGGCTGGAATTCCCTAATCCAGAGCCAGAGGGGCCAGTACAGACTTCCTCCCCAGGTTGGTCCAACCAAGGGCAAACTATGTATGGTACCTGCCCCTCTTTAGAGGTAGATGGTGCCTGCCTGCATGGACCTCATGCATGCCATATGGGTGCAGTTTGGAAAAGAAGAGTGTCTTCCACTCTTCGCGGTCTTGTCCCAGGCCTTGCACATTAAGGAGCTGCTAAGAAGAAAGGCAAGCCAAGCAAATAGCAGCAGAGAGTGGACAGCCTGGGATGTTGTTGGGCAGCATTCCCACCATCAGTGCCTACTGCATTCCACTAGAGGAGAGGGTGCAGGAAAGGCAATGGCAGGAAATGAGCTGGATGGGGTAGCCTGAAGGGCAGCTAGAGCATGATGTTAAGGAGTTTGGACTTTATCCCCAGGGCAGTAGAGAGCCAGGCCAGGACTAGGATTGGATTGCACTTTAGGATGAGCACATCTAGATGATAACTGGAGATGGGGAAAGGCTGGACTTGTGCAATGGTCCAAGCAGTTGTGTGTTAGAGCTGCCTCCTAATAGCTCTCAGAAGCCAGTCTTTAAAATGTCAGGAATTTCGAAGCTAGTTTTTAGGTTTCCAAGAATTTTGTGAACTGGTTGCCAAGACAGCCATTGTTAAATCATGTAAATTTACAATTAAATAAATTATATTATAAACAAAGATAATAAAAACATATTACCTTCTATTTCACTTCATTTTATTATTATCTCTGTTCATGAGGCTATCTACATCTGAATAATCTGGGTGGTAGAAACACTATACAATAGTTCATTCACGCTCATCTCTTCCCAACCCAGTGTTCAGTGATGGTAAATTGACAGCTTGAATTAGCCATAGTGAGAATATTTGCAACACAGAAATCAGCAAGTCATACAAATCAAGTGAATTTTTTTTTCTCCTTGTAGAGCCACTTAAACTGTTGCAGCACACCAGTAAGTCTGTTTGATCAAATGAGTGTCCAGAACCCAGGGAACAGTCATGAATCCCCTAGGCCACTTGTAACCTGCTATCAGCCAATAAATCCATAAGGGGGCAGGCTTAACAAAAAAATCAAAGCAATTTGAGAAGAAAAACCCCATAGGGAGTTGAACACATTATTGATTCTGACACAGTAAAAATAAGACAAGAAAAATGTGTACACATCAAGAGTCTTTTCATAGTTTTCTTAAAGTAAACTGTAAGTATAATATCCTTGAGATAAGGTGGGCAGCCCTAAATCCCGCTCAACACACACATTAACCATTCTCTTGCTCCTCAACAATTCCACTGTCCCTTCCCCATGAAAAAAGACACTAGAGGCTATCACAGTACTCTGCCTGTGTAACTACTGACTTTCAGAATAAATTCTTAAAATGTAACCCAGAGGATTACAAAAGGAAAAAAAAGATACAACATAGTGCTTATATGCATAAGCTTTGGAGTCAGACAGAACTGGGCTCAAACCTGACTAATCATAACATGTAGAATCATGATGATGATGATCTTCATCTTAGGGCTCGTAGTGAGGATTAGATAAACGGCACATTAAAAAGTGCATGCAGCAACAGCATAAGTATGACTTCAAAGAATATTACCTAGCATTACTATTGCTTTATCAAGCTCCATACCCTGAATCAGGGATTTTTCCACGTTCTCCTCTTCTCTGGTGCTATCCCTCTCTCCGTCCCGTCTTCTCCAGGCCAACACTCACAGTCAGCTCAAAGATATGGCTGACTATCAATAATGTGAGGGCGTGTCAAAGTACTAAGTCTACCTAGTTGTGGTAAATTGCAGTCTCATATTATGCAGTGGGCTTGGCATACTTTGAAAGCATTAAACAGCCCTATTAAGGGTCTTTCTGGTTTCACCTTTCAATTCTACAGCTCCCTTCTTTTGGCCCCAACTCTTGGGATTAAAGAGCCCCTGTTTCCTTCCCTCTCAAGTTCTGAATTGAGCTACTTGCTATCCTTTCTGTCCTTCCATTTGGGACTCCAGGATTACTGCTGTTTGTTTCTCATTGAAACTGCACCATCTGCATCATAATAACCTAGGATACCTTTCAAAATGCAGAGTTTGGACCATACCTGTATCTTTAACAAGCTTCCCAGGTAATTATCACAGTTCCTAAACTTTGAGCACCTCTGAGTGGGCCGTAAAACAGCTAGCTTTTATCCTTTAATTCTTTCATTTATTTATCAAGCAATTGCTGGGCATCTGCTCTGCAAGGCACTAGAATGAAAGCTATAGAGAGAGAGAAAAAGGAGGCCAGTCCCTGCTCCAAGGGTTGGCTCACACAGACACAGCTTCCCACTTTGCATCATATTCCAGCCCAGTCCAAGGTCTCAGGTAGAAGTTGCCCTCCCCGCCTTTTCTTTGTGCACTGCCAGAAATCTCCAGACTCTGGGCTTCAGAGCAGAAAGTTTTAACAATCAGCAACTCTGACTCCACCCACAACCCAAAAAGCACTACGTTTTTCTGCCTTCAGATGTCATTGTCACACCAGTAATTGCTGGGGGCAGTGGCTCACCCCTGTAATCCCAGCGCTTTGGGAGGCCGAGGAGGATGGATCGCCTGAGGTCAGGAGTTCAAGACCAATCCGGCCAACATGGTGAAACCCCATCTCTACCAAAAATACAAAAATTAACTGGGCATGGTGGTGGGTACCTATAATCCCAGCTACTCAGGAGGCTGAAGCAGGGGAATCGGCTCAACCTGGGAGGCAGAGGCTGCAGTGAGATGAGATCCTGCCATTGCATTTCAGCCTGGGCAACAAGAGCAAAACTCCATCTCAAAAAAGAAAAAGAAAAAAAATTTGTTATTCTGAGGAAATAAAAACCCTCCCCGACAGCCCTGGGGAAATCCTGATGAGCTTTGAATAAGAATGAGCAAAACTTCAAAACTCCACATTTCTATTTTTTTCTTGTTTTTTTCAAATTATACTTTAAGTTCTGGGGTACCTGTGCAAATGTGCAGGTTTGTTACATAGGTATACACATGCCATGGTGGTTTGCTCCACCCATCAACCCATCATCTACATTAGGTATTTCTCCTAAGGCATTTCTATTTTTTATAATTGAAAACCTTCAGTCCCTTTGGGGGAAAAGGGGTTCTGTCTCAGTGAAAACGACTTTAAGAAAAATGGACTACTTACTACCTGTAATATTACACAAGTTTTATTGATTGATTAATTGATTTTTGGGCAGTCTCACTCTGTCACCCAGGCTGGAGTTCAGTGGCCCAATCTTGGTTCACTGCAATCTCCACTTCCCAGGTTCAAATGATTCTCCTGCCTCAGCCTCCTAAGTAGCTGGGACTACAGGCGAGCACCACCACGCCCAGTCACGTCCAGCCAATTTTTGTATTTTTAGCAACAAGGTTTCACCATGTTGGCCACGTTGGTCTCCAGCTCTTGACCTCAAGTGATCCTCCTGCCGTGGCCTCCCAAAGTGCTGAAATTACCGGTATGAGCCATCACACCGGCCAAAGTTTTGTTCTTTTAAGTTAGTGGTAGTATAATAACCATGAAACTCAACTGGGTTTCAGTACTGGATTATCCCAACTGTCTCTCATCTCTCCCTTTCATTTGTCTTGTTGTTTAATATGCAGCAATTTAACATATAATAAAGCAAAATAAGAATGATAACTTCAGAGAAAAAAATCTAAGTTACAGATTTATGTTTAACATGTTTTGAACACAACATATAATTCTTGCCTTCTTCAGAGCAGTTACTGAAAAGAAAACATATTCCTTCTATTTTCACAGAATATCTAAATACACACCATCTATGAGTCCTGCTGAGGTGGACAAAGCAATGGGGATGGCCTTGCAGGCCTGGAGTAGTGCCGTTCCTCTGAACTTTGTTAGAATAAACTCAGGAGAAGCGGATATTATGATATCTTTTGAAACTGGAGGTACTGTGGTACTTGGATTCCATCTACTAATTCCAGGGAGAGTTATCCCAGTACTCTTCCTTCTATATCTTTAATTTGAGTGATCACACTCCTTCTTCACACAGCGCTGTGACAGGTAGAGGCCAAGACCATGGCAGTCATGATCTTCACCCAGCCAGAAAATAGAACTAAAGGAGTTCTTAGCATGTCTTGTCATCATCAGACTCAGCTGTAGAGCAGATTCACTGTAACAAACTTTCATTATGACTTTATCCCACTAGGGGACAAATTCTTGTAGATTTTGCTTTCCCATTGGCCACCTGACCTCAACCATTCCCGTGATGGTGTTCATCACTATATACTCCCTTCCGTATCAGCCAAGAATACCCCACCGTGAATCCTCACTGAAGAAAATACATTCCACAGTGACCTCAATGCAGCTTTCCCCATGCAGCAATGGTTAGGAAACTGTCGTTCCTGTCTTGCCCACATTTGCAGACCACCTTTTGGGAGATATGTGAGAGGCCTGCCTCCAACTTGCCCACCTCTTCTCTATTCCATTGCTCACACTGGTAAAGAGTAGAGGCATAAGTTTGCACAGAGATTGGTGAGAGCTCTGAGCCCTTTTCAGAGAAGCAAGTCTAGGAAATAGATAAAGGGAGGCCCAAATGGCTCATGAAATTTCTTTCCCTTCTCAGCTTCCTAATAGGGTAAATGAGAGCTACTATCTATTCTTCCCCTCCACAGATAACATTTCTAAGTGTCCTTTTCATTTCAAGTCCAGATCTTAATTTTAATCTGATATCACTGGGGGGAAAACACGCTTAGGAGTTAGGAGAGGGACAATCAAGCAAGTCCTGAGAATAGAACCTTTAGAAATGGCTCTGGGTGTGACCTGGCCCAGGGCAGGTCCTGTTCCTTCCAGAGGACAAAGACCACCCCTGGTGAAGTGGCAGGGAGGGCAGTGTGATTCGGGGAACCTTTGAAGGCCAAGGAGTGAATGTCTGGCTCCCTCTTGATCTTTCAAGCTTGCAGTCTGTCCCCTAATACACAAGCCAACTAGGGACCATGCTGCCATTGCATTAAGTCCTCTGTGCATGCAACCTAAATATACTGCATTTCACTGAAACCTGAGAAATGGCATACCAGAATTTTGTTGTTTTTTTTTTTTTTACAAAAAAACTAAAACTGGGTATCCTTACTAAGATTTTTTAAAGTTGTAAACGATAGCCCTCATATTGTTCTTCCTCCTCCTCTTCTATAAATTTGTAATGAATTGTTAATTAAAATAGATAATTAAATAAAACCATAAAAGGCCTTAAAAGTTAGGATTTTATAAATACTTTTATGACTTTCATAAGTTTTCCACATGCAAGTATGTCAAAATTACAGATTTTTCACACTCCCTTAAACTGTATTGTGCTATAGAAACAGAAAGCACACACTTGTTCAGTTCACTATCACTGTCTCAGCTGAATCAAATTCAAAAGGTCATTCTCCCAACAGGTTCACATTCCAGTCAGTGGAGTAGGTTGCTATTGAATGCTCCCCTGTTCATTCTCCTTTTGTAATCTATGGCGCATGCAAAGTCCACAGTATCCTATGTGTCAGTTAACAGATGTCGTGATAAAAACAATAACCCAAAAAAGATGTTTTTAAAATTTTTAACACTTACTATCTCTGCAGCATAAATTAGCCTTTTTTTATTTTTCACTGGCCCATTATTCATTGACGTATGAACTTCCTATTATAAAAAATAAATACTGACATGTAAATTTAAGTGTCAATGCTATTCAAAATGTCCATTTTCTGTAATATGATGTGCCCTTCAAAATTACTAGAAGGACTCAATACTGTTGGCCTTTCTCCCACTTGTTTAGATCACGGGGATTCCTATCCATTTGATGGGCCTCGAGGGACTCTAGCCCATGCATTTGCTCCTGGAGAAGGCCTGGGAGGAGATACACATTTCGACAATGCTGAGAAGTGGACTATGGGAACGAATGGTATATATGCACAATTCACCATAACCTGGAAAATATTGTACCTTCTTCTGGGCTCCATCATGAAACCTTGAGGTTCAACGCCCCAAGCCACCCTTTAACTAGGGGGGCTGGCTAGGAAAAACAAGTAAGCCAAAAATCCAAAAGGGATCACATAAGGGAAAAAAATCCACCCCAAATTGTGTTGTAGACTTGTCTGATTTGTTTCATAGCATATCATCTGAAGAACCAGTCATCCCCTTCTCAACACACTGCTCTCTTTTCCTTCAACAACTTAGTATTTATGATTTCTTGTTCTTGGAAATAGAATACATTCAGAAATGACCCGAGAGAATCAGTACTGTCCTCAGAAGTGTGATGGGGATGGGAATAAAGGTTCCAGCATATCATACAGGTCATCTGGAAATCTTCAGTGTGAAACATGTGGATCAAAAGGTGTAGGCTGTAATAGCAGGGAACTATTAAGGCATTTGTGGTCTAAATCTGTTAACTATTGCCAAATATCATTGCCACTATTTGCTCCAAGGCCTTCCTTTATCAGTCTACCAAACATCACTGATGATGAACTAAATGGATTTATGTGCATTTTTATCCTCCCCCACCTCCAACACCAGGAGGAAGAATTAAAGTCACCAAAGCTAAGTGCCAGAATAGCCTACCAACCTTCAACAATCTAGTTAGGAAAAGGAGATGAGTTAACTGTGATGTGGGCATAAATTATAAAGACAGAAGATGGAGAAAACAAAAACCTGTGTTAATACTGTTTTTTTCTTTCTCATATTGTCCAGGTTTTAATTTGTTTACTGTTGCTGCTCATGAATTTGGCCATGCCCTGGGCCTGGCCCATTCCACAGACCCATCAGCACTGATGTACCCAACTTATAAGTACCAGAATCCCTATGGATTCCACCTCCCCAAAGATGATGTGAAAGGGATCCAGGCATTGTATGGTAAGATCATTACCTTCTTTGACCACTAACCCTCAAATTGGCAGGCATTCAGTCTCCAACTTAAAGAAAGTACATTTTATCTGCATTGGTAAAGATTAATCTAGAAACCATAGCCCCAACTATGCCTTCTTGTGAAGAGCTCATTTGCCAGTTGTAAATATGTGTGTGACATGTGGTTAAATTTTACATCTTTCCTTCTTCAGAGTGTAGTAGTCCTGGATAGCCTTAGGAAATACAGTCATTTGTCTGTCTTTTTTTTTTCTTTGAGTGCAGGTCAGAATGTACACATTGGGAGAGGATGGATATAGTTTATAGTTCACATATGTGGTGCTTACCCATTTGCAGATAAGTGTGACCTTATCTTTCTAAAAATAGCAATCATAACTAAATTAAGTCCACCACCCAGTCATGTAGCCAACCTGCCATTTATGAAACAGGTTCATGTGTGTCGTCTCACATCAGCCTCACAACCAACCTGTGGGCTGTGAAGTGTTTTCCTTGATTGATAGCTGAGAAAGCTGAGGTTCAAAGGCAGTTAAGTATCCTAAGATAAGTTACCTCAAGTGTTAACATTTCTTCCAAAAGGTAATAAAGGATTATTAGAAACTCTGGATCCAGTTTTCCTTAAGGGAAAAACAAACCAATTAATCCATCAGAAGGAATCCTGAAACATCCTTAGACCTTGACAATTTTTTTTAATGGATAAAAGGCAAAAAGATCTAGGAAACTGCTTTTCCGTTAAGCCCTGGAGACCTGGTTATTAGGCTTCTGTTTATCAGAGCCTCTCCCCATATTCTCAGTGCCTAAGACCCAGATCTCCCAGCACCTTCATGGCTAGGAATCTGGCCCTAGGAGATCTGGATGATAGAAAGCCCACAAATGGGCCCACAATTCAAAATCATTCAGATTTTACCTGAGGCACAAAAGACAAATTTCATCCAAAGAAGCCTTCAGCCAGCTCTATCCATTTCCAGAAGGGGAAAAGCACCAGATCTACCCGACTCTTGAGGGACAGGAAAAACGTTGTGAATGTCTCCATGTCACAAACTAAGCTCCAGAACCTTGGTGGCAGCATTCCAATGGGAAGCAATTCCTGTGGGCCACTGAGAAGGGCTGAGCTCGAACACTTGCCTTTAGAGGTCCTTATGCCCTGGAAAGTCACTGCCTTCAGATGGCCACTGTCACTCAGCCAGGAGCCAAAGCACATATTTTGGCAGGTGAATGAAATGTTAAAACATGGGTTTACGTTACAAGGGAGCATACATATTACCCGACCGCTTGCTGCTCCTGACGCTCTTGAATTTCCAGCTTCGATCTCCTCCCGTAACCTCACCCTGCCTCTGATCTTCACCTTGCTGTTAAACCTACTCCATCCCTGATCTCAAATCTCATCTGAACCTTATCAGAGGCCTGAACCTTTCCCTTCCCTGTGCCTCATTCCTTCCCTGACTCTCACCTGTGGTTATGACAAGGCTTCACCAAAGAGCAGGGACCTGACAAAGGTGACAGTCCAAGCTGTTCAGGCTCATTCTTCTGGAGCTGGGGCACGGTCCTCAGAGATGCAGAGCAGGAGAGGAGACTCACTGACAGCTCTCACAAGAATGGGGTCTATGTTTTCCAAGAGGATCCACCAGAAGATAGCTGTAAATAGCAAATATCTTCAGTGTACTTCAATTCCACAAGAATTCACTCAGTTTTCCCTGGAAGCCTAGTAAAAGGCATAGCACAGGGACAGATGCCAAGGAATATATGAAAATCATAGGAAAACACATAAGAAAGTTATCATCTCATTGAGAAAAAAGAACTTAATTACAAAGAAATATTCCATGACAATTTTTAAATTACATTTCTAATTTGGAACACTTGTAGATATCAAAGAAGTTCTGTAATAAAATAATAGTGACTATTGTTAGAAGACTGTTTAACAGGAATTATTTAATTCTCACAACAACCTTCTGAGGTGGATACTATTATTAGCCCTCCCTTTTAACAAGTGAGGAAGCTGAGGCTTAAATAGTTAAATAATTTGCCTCGAATCACAGCTCAGCAACCAGGAGAGCCAGAATTCAAACTCGATCTACCTGCCCGCAACAGCCATGGTCATGATCATATGTCCAGCGTGAAAGTGTACAGCCTCCCCTGGGGCTCTAGAACAAAAGTGTATGAACTCCAAATGTCCAGTACCATTTTGACCAAGTCATTTTGAATCCTAGGACCTCGGAAACCATTCCTGGGGAAGCCCACTGTGCCCCATGCTCCCCCTCATAAGCCATCCACCCCTGACCTCTGTGACTCCAGCTCATCCTTTGATGCTGTGACAATGCTGGGGAAGGAGCTCCTGCTCTTCAAGGACCGGTAAGCCTGAGACTTGCCACCAACTCTCATTGGGTCTCATCTCCACTTCCAGCCAAACATTGTCCCACAGGTTCTTGTTACTGCCGTGTATGAAGATCACGCAGAAATGCTGTCCTCTGCAGCAGGAGGGTGGGAGGCAGGGGTCTTTGGAGGAGATACAGAATTGCCAAAACTACTGTTTGTGGCACACCTACTGTGGTCTTGCTGCAATGCTATGTGTTTCATATATGGACAGTATTTCTTCTAATCCTTTTCACTGTAGCAATTAGAATCCCCAATGTGCAGATAAAGAAAGCAGCTCAAAGAGAGCAAGTAAGTTTCCCAAGGTGACAGTTAAATGGCTGAGCTAGGACACCAGCCTGAATTGATCTGATGTCTGTTTTGTTTAACACTTTATCCCTAGTGAGAGTGCATAGCAAATGCTCAATAAATATTTGCTGAATGAGGGTTGGCTAGCTGAACAGATGGACAGATAGGAGATTCAATAAAAGGAAGGATGGATGATCAGATGGATAGATAGGTGGGAGGAGAATTCTGAGGCCAGCATTCTTCCTAAGCTCCTCCTTTTCAATGCCTCCAGGCCTTCCATCTGTCAGGTAGCACAGAGAAGGCAGATCCCTCTTCTCCCCCAACTCTGGTTTCTTGGGGAGCATGGCTGTTGTCTCCATGATGCTGGTTACTCTATTTACTTCTTTCCATGGAGGCAGAGAAACATAACAATGTTCACCCTATTCCTCCCTTTGCTGGAGACAGAATTCAATCACATCAGAACAGGCAGAGACATCTCAGGAGCATTCGTGTGTGGCATTATTTTTTCTTCTTCTTCACTATTGCAAAAGTGTTTACGGAGCCCATTATGGGCGTCAAGCAGTGCAGTCTTTAGGGATACAAAGATGGATTGATACCTGCCCCCTCACCTTTACATACCTCTAAGGTGTATGAGAAGGAGACTTCAAAAGCCCTGCAAGGAGGTGAGACATAAGCTCTAAAAGGCAGGGCCATGAAACAAAACATGTAGCAAGTACCTGAAAAAATCTAGAGAACGTTCCCTGAGGAGGTGACATTTGAGAAATGTGATGTTCCTTATCTCATATGCTTTGGGGGATATATTGTTGAGCTACTATTATAAGAACACTTTTTGCTCATTCAGAAGAGAGCAAAATTTACCCAGAATCCCACCACCTGGAGTTTATTAGTCTGCTGGAGCTGCTATAACAAAATACCATAGACCAGGTGGCTTAGACAACAGAAATTTATTTCTCACAGTTTTGGAGGGTAGGAAGTTCAAGATCAAGGTATTTGCAAGGTAAGTTTCACTCTGAGGCCTCTTTCCCTGGCTTGTAGGCAGCCACCGTCTTGCTGTGAGTTCACATGACCTCTTCATGTACAGAGACAAAGGGAGCAAGCTTTCCAGTATCTCTTCTTATAAATGTACTACTCCCATCATGGAGCCCCCACCCTCATGACCTCATGAGTTAGAAGTGTTCCCTTACATCACTAACCCTAATTACCTCCCGAAGGCCCTGTCTGCAAATACCATCCTATTGGGGGTTAAGGCTTCAACACAGGAATTTAGAGGACACATGACACAGAGCATTCCCATTGTTAACCTTGTTGTTGTGTGTCCCTCTAGACTTTTTATCTGGATGGAGAGCTAGATATTGTACATATGGGAGGGGGTGCAATGGTTTCCACAAAAATAGGATTTTACTAGTGGTGTTGATTTATAAACATTTTTCACTCACAAAATTTTATTTTTTCTGCCAATGAATTTTAATTCTCATCCTTTATATGCTATAAATATATAGATATATCATTATTTAATCAATCTCATACTTTTGAATACGTGGATTGTTTCTAATATTTTAAAATTAGGAACAGCTTGAACTACATCTTTGACAATAGACAGACATTCATACTTCAAAGGCAAATTAAAGCTGAGCCTGGGAAGCCAGGCTTTCACAGCCAACTCAGTGGGCTTAAATTCTGGCCCTACCACTTACTGATGAGGTGATTCCCCAACAAGTAATGTGCCAGAAACATAGTGTCAATAAATGGCAGTTACTATTTTTAAGAGTGGGAATCAAAAAATATTTACGATGGCAGGGAGAGTTATAAACAACTTGAGATATTTAAAGGACCCAATTAATTATTTTGTGTTATTAATTTTCTGACAGTGTTTTTTATTTTTAAGACACTGGCCATTTATGTTCTTTTTATTGAGTATTACCAGAAAGTACACCAAATGGAATTGGTAGGCAATGACCCAGGAGTGGTAGACAAGGCAGGGCAAGAGGAGCTTGGAGCACAGATCTAAGTAACCTTGGCTTCATCTAAGGGATGCCATTGTCAGAGTCCATACTCTCAGACACTGAAATGGCATGTAGCACTCATTCAGTGATAAAGCAGTGAGGAGCCAGCCATCATGCAGGACGTAGCTTATTCTTTTGGTAAATATCAGAGGTTGCAGAGGGGGCAAAGGAGGCAGTAAAGTCAAAGATATGATACTATTTCATTCAATTATCATTGTTTTCTTTAAAAAGCAAAAAAAAAAAAAAAACCCCTCTGTTTATCAAACTGTGAGCATTTAGCAATTGCTAATGACTACTTAAAGTTGATACATCTTTTGACACAGTCTTGATTATAAATACTGAGGGTGATAACAGACTAGTAAGTGAGGCATAGATGCAAGAGATGTCTAGAAATGAAAAATCAGCAGAGGGACTACAGAAGGAGAGATGGCCTGCTACCACATATCTGATTAGTCACCACCTCTCATCTTCTTCCATTTCAGGTTCAGTGAGCTATCGGGGTAGGACAGGTAATTCCAAAGAACTAGAACAAGCTATAAACAGGATAGGGAGTCAGGAGCACTCCCTTCTAGCACTGGACTTGCCACTAACTCACTGTGGCACCTGGAGCTTCTCTTCATTTTCTATAAAGTGAGGGAGTTGTCTATCAAAAAATGTTCAGTACTTACTATGTAAAGCACTATGTTATCACATCCTTATAATTCCCCTGAGTGGCATGAAGTATTAATCCTTTTACAAGTCATAGAAAGGATAAGCAACTTGTTCAAGAGTACATAGCTAGTGAGGAGTGGAGCTGGAATTGAAACCCAAATAGCAAACTTCAGAGCCTGTACTACCCTGCCGTACTGCCTCCGAAGGTGCTGTCCAGAGCTGGAATCCCATGACTCTATAGCTCTGATTCCCTACCAGCTGCTGCTAAAAGTCCCAGAGTTCAGTACTTGCTAAGCCTGGACAAAGAACAAAGAATTCTTTCAAGCCACAGTTATAATGGCAACCAGGGAGCCAATGATTATGAAAGAGCTCCCAGTCTGCTCTCTCCCACTTACCAGCCTGGAATTCCCCATCGCCAACAATAATCTGTTGATGGGACATTTCAAGCTGTGGGCATAATAACCACATGGTTTGTTTCCAAAGCAGGATGGAATGCAGTACCTTTTAAAGTCACTGTGAGATTGTCAGATATTCTCCATGGCATATAAATGTACATTCCAATGTTCTGTGTGAAGAGAAATAAGCATTAGCTATTATAAGTTGAAAGGCATAGAGAGAGAGAGAGATAAATATACTTAATGAACATACACTTACTTTTTATAATAGATGACAAAATTATTAAAGCCATATCAGATTTGCTCTGTCACTTAGGGAAAATAAGAGAGTGAAATTGTAGCCATAACAAAATTATATTTGGAACTGTATCCATACCAAAATTATATTTGCATCTGTCATATTATCTTGGGTTTTACCCAATATAATTTTAAGAATAAAATCAAGAATATCACTATCATCTATAAATCTTAGAAGCATAATAGATTTTACAAATGGAATAAGCATAAAGGTTGATCATGTCCAGATCCTTCACTGTAGAGATAAGGAAAATAGGTCCAGGTCTCTCAGCTCCAGCAGACCCTCCAATGAGACCCAAGTCTTCTGACTCCAGTCCAGAGTCTATCCTATCACTAATACAGAAAGCTTTCTGGCTGTGAAATGGATCTACCAAGAAAAGCATTGATATTTAACCTGAATGACCATATGCCCGCTGACTGTTACACACTTGAGTTAGCAGGAAGAGCACTTCCGAGCTGTTCCTTTGCTTCCGTGCCCTCTGCTTGCAGGTGGGGTAACCAGCCGCAAAGATAAGGATGTTCATAGACTCTAGGTTTCCCAAGAATGTCTAATAGGTTTCTTCACATCTGGGCTTTTTTTCAAAATAGGACTCTCTATGTATATATTTTTAATGTCACGAATTGTCACATTTTAAAAGATATTATGCATCTGAAATTAAAGGAAAAGAAAAATGTTTTTAAGGGTTATGCAAGTAGGAATTGGAGAGAAGAATGGATGTATTCATAAAAGGCATTCTGAGGACTCACCAGCAGGATTAGAGAAGAACAATGGAATAGTTTTTCTCTAACAATGGAAGAACAATGGAAAAGGAAGAGTTAAAGCAGATAGGAGCCTCATGGCTGAGAGTATAATATACAGTATCGTTCACTTAGAAAAATTAAGAGGATTTGTTGGGCACATGATGTAAAACTCAGGGTTAGATGTGTCAGATTTAAAGCAATGACAATTTTCATGGAGTTCCAAAGAAATAAGCTAGTGCCCAGGGAAGAGGTCATAGCTGGAGGCTTCATGGGTTTTGAATCTCCCACATGAAGGAGATGGTTAAAGATATGGAGATGAAAAACAGCTCTGAAGAGAGACTGAGGAGAAAAAAAAAGTCTGAAGATTGAGCCTAGGAAATGGGAGAAAAGGATTCAATAATAGCCAGAGAGATGCAGCACTTTGAAAATCATAACAATAATAATAGCCAATGCTTCGTGGTCATTTGCAATGTGCTATGTGTTGTGCTAAGCATTTATTTTACAGACATTCACTCATTTAATCCACACTGCTATTGTTCTAGGCCATAATTATAACTTAGTTCTGCTTGACATCAGAGACAAAATCCCTGTGATGGAATCCCAAATAAATCTGGGAAAAAAGGTGTATTTTTTTTTAAGTGATCAACAGTGAAAAATATTGCCAAGGTCAGCAGATTGAGGACTGAAAAAAAGGGACTGAGTGGCCAGGATAATTTGCAATGTAGTCACAGCAGAGCAGTGAGGAAGAATGCCAAATCATGGGAAGGGGTTAAAGAGCAAATGGGGCTGGGCGCAGTCGCTCACACCTGTAATCCCAGTACTTTGAGAAGCCAAGGCGAGAGGATCACTTGAGGTCAGGAGTTTGAGGTCAGCCTGAGCAACATGGTAAAACCCCATCCCTACTAAAAATGCAAAAACAAAATTAGCCAAGCATGGTGGCAGGTGCCTGTAATCCCAGCTACTTGGGAGGCTGAGGTGGGAGAATCACTTGAACTCTGGAAGCGGAGGTTGTAGTGAGCCAAGATCATGTCACTACACTCCAGCCTGGGTGACAGAGTGAGATCCTGTCTCAAAATAAATAAATAAATAAAATAAGATAAGATAAAATATAAAGAGCAAATGGGGGGAAACAAGAGTTGCTATAGATCATTCGAGAAGCTTGTTAATAACAAAAGCAGTTAAGATAATAGTTGGCAGTGGCAGCAGGGTCAAGAGAGGATTTCAAAGAGGGAACTGTTCATGTTTGAAGACAGTGGAGAGAAAGAAATACAGAATGCTATAGGAAGAGTAACAGTAACAATAACCACTATTTCTGGGGAGTAGATTTGATATTAGGAATTCCCAGGATGCCCTGGGCTTGAGATAAGCCCACCTCGGAACAGGAGGAAGTCTTCCTCCTTCACATTCTCCCTGTGGCTCTGTCTTTTCTGGCTATAAGGTTGCTTCACTGAAAGCAAACAAATAGCATTGTGTTTATTTAGAGCGATGCTTTGTGATCTATTAAGAATTCAGATAAAGAAGCTAAGATAAAGGTGAACTAAGATCCCTGACTCATTGTCATTTCTTCTGAACCATCTGATTCTGAGAGAGGGGGCCCCTTTTCATGTTCACAGATTATGACTTATGAATAGAGATTTTCACAGGCTCTTCAGATGGGTACAAACACTCTTAATTTAAGGACACTATGCACAGCTTTGACTATCAATAATCCACACCACTGGCTACACTTGGGTTTTTAGTTGTATAAGTTATATTCTTCTTGGGTTCAGTGAGGTGGGTGATGCATGATTGATTTCTTGGCTTCTGATGCATCCTGAACTAAGCTGCCCTAGTTAATGAATCCCACAGAATGGATGGCTTCTCAGCCAATGACATGACAATTTGAACTTCAAAGTTTCCAGTGAAACAAACTAAGAAGGGAACTTTGCTATATTGATAAACTCTAAATTTATATTTTGCATATCACCAATTAATAAAATTATAGAATAAAAACATGTCTTTTTAAAGTATCTACATTATAAAACACTTTCATATACATTATCTCAATTGGTCTTTTGAAGTATTCATGCAGATCTTATTCCCACTCTTATTTGACAGTAGGAAATTGAATCTCAGAAAAATTGAATGACTTACACAAGGTCACGCAGCGAATTATAAAACAAAGTTTCAAGCATTCCTTGTTTCATTCACTGCAGCACATTGCCGATCAGGGAGTGAGCAGTAACTAAACAGAGCATCAGAAAGATAGAGGCCGCCATGCTGGTTTATACCTGTAATCCCAGCACTTTGGGAAGCCAAGGCAGGCAGATCACTTGAGGTCAGGCATTGGAGACCAGCCTGGCCAACAGGTGAAACCTGTCTTTATTGAAAAAATACAAAAATTAGCTGGGCAGGTGTGGTGGCACGTACCTATAGTCTCAGGTGCTCAGAATGCTGAGGCAGGAGAATCATTTGAACCCTGGGATTGGAGGTTGCAGTGAGCCAAGATTGTGCCACTGCACTCCAGACTAGGCACCAGAGCAAGACTCTGTCTCAAAAAAAAAAAAAAAAAAAAAAAAAAAAAAAAAAAAAAAAAAAAAAAAAAAAAAAAAGGAAGAAAGACACCTCTTTCCACAAGTAGGAAAGAGGATGACAGAGAAGAGCAGAATCTAGAAGAGTGTGAAACTAAAGAGAATGAAAAATGGGCCACTCATTCAGCTAGTGCTGAACTGCCTTGATTGTCCAGCAAATAAAGGGTGAAGGCATCTCCTGAAAGTGAAAGACTGATGGGATCCGCATAGGTAGGTGGGGAATGAAGACGGTTGGGTATAACAAAAGAAAACCCTTAAGGCTTGACAACATACATCAAGTCCCTAGATGCACCAGGCACCATGCTAAGCCCAAGGATAAAAAGATGAATAAAACATGATGCTGGAGGAGGAGTTTAAGGGACTAGCAAAGAGCTGCAGGAGCCCAGATGGTTACCAGAGACTGAATTTCAAATTTGATGAGTTAGTTACTTTTCTTTGGTAAAAGTGAATGAAACGTTCAAAGAATATGAAACTTGTGAATCAAGTAAGTTCTGCTCATCTCTCTGGCACCCATTCATTTAGTCAGCAAATATGTATTGAACCTTGACTATGTACCAGCACCGCATTAAATAGTGGGTACCTGAAGATAAATAGTGCAGCTAAATATCTAATCAGCAGATCTAAAATATCAATAAACTCCATTGTTTTACCTTCCTTATCAAAGATATTATGGACTATTGATATAATCTGTTTATTTTCATTCCTACACATCCTGCAGCTGTTCTTTTTGAATAGGCTTACAGATTTTTTTTTTGTTTATATTTTAAATCCATTCTTCAGACGTATAAGGAAGTTACTTGCTGTTTACTGTTTTTGTGAGTTTTACTTCACTTAGTACTGCAACCTATAGTTCTAAGGATGCAAATTCTCTGAGTATGTTACTGTCTTATCGCCCATAATGCATCATGTTTTTCATTAGTTTACTGACATTTTTCATGACTAAAGATTCTTTATGAAATTCATAATAATTTATGTAAGTGATGGATAGCATTTATTCCTATCCTATGTGCACACTATATACATTATAATACGTCATAGTGGTGTTCAAAGCAGGGTTTCTTAACATTGACACCACTGGTATTTCTAGCCAAGTAAGTCTTTGTTATATCGAGCTGTCCTTTGCATTCAGATGTTTAGTGGCATCCCTGGCTCTACTCATTAGACTCCATTAGCATTGCCCATACCCAGCTTTGACAACCAAAATTGTCACCAGATATTGCCAAATGTCCCCCAAGATGCAAAATCACGTTTGATTTAGAATGACTACTTCAATTTAGTCCTCACAATATCCTACATCTAAGATTTTTCAGTAAGAAATCTAAGAGTCTACCACTTGTGAAAAGTTTCAAAAGTATGGTTTCCCTTTGCCTGAGTTCTTACCACTACACTTTACTACCTCTCATATTGAGTCACTCAGGACATCACTGTCCCATAACTTCAAATAAAAAGTAGGACTTAGTTTTGCCTAGAGTTGCTTGTTGATTTTTAAGTGAGAAATGAAAGAAAATGCTTTAGAGCAATCAAAGAGAATCTGGCTTTAGAGTGATCAAAGACAAAGCAGCTGGAAGCCAACTACACCTCATCAGAGACATAATTCAGACAGAGCCTAGTTTGGGGAGGACATATCTGCTCCTCTACTTTCTCACTTTCCCCACATGGCCTCATCTTTATATTATCCTAAAATGCACACTTTGTGTTTTAGTACAGTGACTTATACAGAGACAACATTTCAGAGCTACGTATATTGAACTGCATTAATTGAAATATACTTGCTATTCAGGTTTCATCCCAGGTTCCCAATTAACCCAAGAAGTAGTTGCTGAATTTCAGATACCCAAAACTATGTTCATTGCGAGGTGGTGGAGAGAAAAGAGAAAAGGGAATCAGTCCCTCTGGCCTTCAGAAAAGCCCAGGTTTGACTGGACAAAGGGACAAAGTACAAACAAAGAAAAACCAGAGATCACAAGACTGAGCATGAGCAAGTAGGTGAGATTGGGCATGTAACTTTCATCAAGGCAACTGGAGCCTGAGCCAGGTCCTCTCTGTCCCTCATCACCCGGTGACCTTGGAGCTCAAAAGCCTTTCTGGGCCGGGCGCGGTGGCTCAAGCCTGTAATCCCAGCACTTTGGGAGGCCGAGGCGGGTGGATCACGAGGTCGAGAGATCGAGACCATCCTGGTCAACATGGTGAAACCCCGTCTCTACTAAAAATACAAAAAATTAGCTGGGCATGGTGGCACGTGCCTGTAATCCCAGCTACTCAGGAGGCTGAGGCAGGGGAATTGCCTGAGCCCAGGAGGCAGAGGTTGCGGTGAGCCGAGATCGTGCCATTGCACTCCAGCCTGGGTAACAAGAGCGAAACTCCATCTCCAAAAAAAAAAAAAAAAAAAAAAAAAAGCCTTTCTGGACCTCAGTTTTTCATCAGTTAATACATACATTTTAGATAAGGCTGTGATGTTTTGGGTCTGTGTATTGTCTATGGTGGGTGCCCAATTAGTGAGTAATTAAGGCCTAAGCAAATAATACCATTTCAAACAAACTATCTATCTATACAGCACCTTACAGTTTATAATACACTTTCGTATTCATTATCTCATTTGATCCTTATAATGATCTCAGGATATTGGCCAGGAAATTATTTTTCCTATTTAAGATGATTAAACTGAGGCTTGTAGAGGCTGGTCAGCAGTGGAGTTAAAACCCTAGCCCACATCTTCTGAAACAATGTGCTTTTCAGAAGCACACCATGCTGCCTCTTATGAAACATGAGGAAATATTTGTCTTTTCTTAATATCTCCCTTTTTTGGATTTTATCATCAGCTTAAGTTGCCTCAATGGGAGGATCATTGGGGATACCTTTATTAAGCCCCCTAAATGCAATGGGATATCCTTCTTCTGTGTTCTCAGGGCATCCTAAACTTAACTCTTCGTAGCACCAATCACTGTGATAATTACTAATCAGTCTCTGCTACTAGACTGTAAACATATTGAGGGCAGGGCCAGTATCTTCTTCAGTATTTCATTCTCGATGTCCACCACAGTGCCTGATGATAGGTGCTCCATAAATATTTGTTAGATTAACTGAATAGGAAAACTCAACGTAAGATTTGTAGAATTCCTAAACTTGCCACTAGGAAAGTTCAATGTCAAAACTTTATTACAGTTTCCCAGTCCCCAAATAATCCTGTACATTAATTCTGGGCTCCTAAGAAGCCAAGTTAATCATTTATGTTTTATAAAAATGATTTTCATCTTCAAACTGTAAAATGGAGTAAATTTACATTGTCAGTTTTAATCCAGTACCCTCGTGGGTATACTGCCACAATTTTATGACTATAACATTGGGTAACTGGATAGATGAGTTGCTAAACCTTAAATTAATATGTGTGTACTAGATTTTCTGTTAACCAGCCATCAGACTCACAGATGCAAACACTTACAGCAGACAATTATGTAGGCGACACCATAATTTATGATTATTAATGTTTTCACTATTTTTACAGGGTCTAATCAGCATGGCTCAACCACAGACTTTTGGTTCATTTACATACTATTCATAATGTCCACCTTCTGGATCACGGTTACCTTTGTAAGATTTTAACTTTTAAAAGATCAGAATAGGAAAGAGAAATTTGTATCAAGTGATATTTGAAATGAGGATATGTATACCTTAAACTTGGCTATATTCTTTCATATTTTGAACATCCTTAAATAAATAAAGGAGAGGGGATCACAGAAATGCTAAGACAAAGAAAAGGGGGTAGAAATTGTTTACCAAGGTCCAAAATGTTGTGTTTTCCTTAAAAATAAGGCAAGGGTGGGCCAGACACAGTGGTTCATGCCTGTAATCCCAGCACTTTGGGAGGCCAAGGGAGGTGGGTCACTTGAGGTCAGGAGTTCAAGACCAGCCTGGCCACTGTGGTGAAGCGAAACCCTGTCTCTATTAAAAATACAAAAATTAGCCAGGCATGGTGGTGCACAGCTGTAGCCCCAGCTAGTCGAGAGGCTGAGGCAGGAGAATCACTTGAACCAGGAAGGCAGAGGTTACAGTTAGCGAAGACCATGCCACTGCACTCCAGCCTGGGCCACACAGCAAGACTCCATCTCAAAGAAATGAAAAAGCAAAAAAAAAAAGGCAAGGCAAGGGCAAAGGGCATTTAGCAAGTAGCCTATGAGTATATTTCAGTCCAAGTATTATTATATATCTAAATCAATCGTTGATCTTCATTTTTTTTTTTTTTTTAATGTCCCATAGGATTTTCTGGAGACGGCAGGTTCACTTGCGGGCAGGAATTCGGCCCAGCACTATTACCAGCTCCTTCCCTCAGCTCATGTCCAATGTGGATGCAGCTTATGAAGTGGCTGAGCGGGGCACTGCTTACTTCTTCAAAGGTACCCTACATCCTCTATGAAAGAAATGGCAGGGCTGCAGTGCCCCATCCATTTGGCATATCTAGCCCTGCCAGCATTTGTCCAGCCATCACAGAACACATTTCAGTTGCCCTTTGTCCTCAGGTTGGGTATGAAATTCCACCCTACATTTGTTATACCCTACATTGTGTAACAGTGAAAGTGATGGCAGTGACCATTAACCAGAACCAAGCCTGTTAGCCTAGTAAGGCACTGTGTTAGGTGGTAGAGCCCAAGGAGCTAGAAACCTGGTCTCTGCCTCACAGGACCTCTGCTCAGAGTGACAGTGTATACTCTAGTGAGACCCTTTAATAAATAAAAGCCAACATGGAACTCAGTGTGAGGTAAACAATAGCCTTACTTCTATGCCGTGGTCAGAAGCAGCCAGGACAGGAGGATGCCTTCGAGCTCAGGAGGCGGACACACATACCAGTCTCTGGCTCTAACCCTTTACTATTTGAGTAACTTTGGGAAGCTATCTAACTGCTCTGAGCTCCACTGTTTCCTCTGTAAAATGATTATAGCAATATAAACCTTGAAGATGTGTTGTGACTATGGTAAGCCAAAGGAAGTTATCCAGTAAGTGATAACTATCAGTTTTAGCTTATATTTTCTTGATGCTGAGGGATAAAGGTAGAAAGCAAGTGCCAATTTAAGTAAACATCATTGCATTTTCATGTCACTTGCCCATTCTCTCTCATAGATCTATGAAGGTGAAATGAGATTAGAAATGAAGGATAGCTTGAAAGATGTAATATATTAAATGTAAAACACAATTCTACAAATGTTAATGCTTTCTTAAGGCATAAGTAGGGACTTCTGCCTCCAGGGAAGTTTGAAGTCTTTTATTGAACTGCATAGTTAGAAGTTTATACCTCCTGTTGGGTTATAGCCATGGGAAATATCCCATAAACTAACCCCATTTATGATCCTTCATAGAAATCTTTATGAGAGAAGTGTATCACCAAGAAGTGCAGTTTTCATAAACTTAAATTTCTGTTTACAGGTCCCCACTACTGGATAACGAGAGGATTCCAAATGCAAGGTCCTCCTCGCACTATTTATGACTTTGGATTTCCAAGGTACGTGCAGCAAATAGATGCTGCTGTCTACCTCAGGGAGCCACAGAAGACCCTTTTCTTTGTGGGAGATGAATACTATAGGTATGGCTTTTTTCCTTTTGACTGTCTATATGTATTCAATGAAAAGGATTAAAAAAAAAAAAAAAAAAAAAAAACCCTTCCATGAAAGAATGCAAGGCAAGTTTGCACTAACCCGTTGACTTTTTTCAGCCACTGGGGTGCCACTTACAGATGGTTGACTGTCTTCAAGATATGGAACCATCCAAATGATGAGTGAAACCTTCATTCAATAATCCCATTGTTTGGTCTCTAGAATACAGCACATCTTGATCTTTCAATGCGCTCATTAACTGGACCCCTAGTGGCCTAAAAGAGTAGATGCAGCATCACCAAATCCCTAACTACTCACTGAGAATGCCTTACTTTGCCGTTATGTGAGCATGAAATGCATTCCACAATACTCCATGATTTGGGGCAAAATGGAGATGGTCCTGATCATGGGGCTCTTTGAAGGATATTTCTGCTGGAAGGAAAAGGTCTTTTGCTTAGTCCTTTTATCCAGCTGAGAATACGAAGATTCTTCTTATCCAAAGGAAACCATATAATTTCCATGCCTGTCCTCAGGGGCTTCATATGAGCAAATCTCAATCAGATGTGATCTGTCATCCAATTGCTGCACATAGCATCACATCTCATCTCAGCTACTGAGTTTCTAATCTTAATTGACCCATGTTGAGGAACAAGTGAAGCTCCTTCAAAGATCACCTCTGCTTCTGCACACCTTTCCCTCTGTTTCAGTTTTCTCTTTTTAACTGTTTACCTAAACATCTGAAGAGAAAAGCAAAAGCAGATTCTAAGCAGGTGACAATGCTAGACACCTTAGGCTCATGATAGAGTCTTGAAGGAAACAGGAGAGCACCCAACTTTGTTCCAAGAACTTTCATTTTATTTCATATCACCTATTTTAAATAACCATTTTCGTGGCATAAAAGAAATTTTAAAACAATTTATATGTCATTTTATTCCATCTGACTCACATTTTCTTCCCCAACTTGGAACTGAGAAAGTAATACAAGTGAGGCACATATATATTTCATAAGAAAGCAAATTTCTTTTATAAAGAAAGAACTGCAAATAAATATGGACTCTGCTGACTCTTCTGGGCCACTAAGAGCACTGGAAGCATTGCTCAGTGTCATGTGGTGTCATGAGCTGTCACTTCCATACCAGTGTTTAAACCATGAGGCCAACTATTTTTATCTCAGACCTTTCAAAAACATGATGCTAGGAATTCACTTATTGAGGCCCTAATATCTGCAGGACAGAATATGATTCTCTAAAGTCTTTCTTTAAGATAAGGTGGCTGTAGTCACAGAGCTGACATACAGGAAGACAGGTATTGAGAAATCCAATTCCCCTGGTGAATTTTCAGAGAATGAAATCAAGAGAAGCATGCATCAGCATGTGTGTTGGAGTATGAAGACATTTATATTAGTATTATTCAGTTCACGTTTTAAAAGGTGTTCACAGTGTGATTCTCCTAGGAGGAGTTATCCACTCTCCCATTTCTCTCTTGCCAATATTTCACCTTGTCTTTGGTCTAATCTATCACCCACCAGCACCTGCAGTAAAATATATACCTTCAGCCAGGCTAAACTGAAGCTTAACAGCTAAGACAACATATGTGGGTAGAGATTCAAAATTCTCTGTAAGTTTTAAGATGGGAAGGTCAAAGGTCTCTGATTTTAGTGATGCTCATTCCCCCCAAAGAAAATCATCCTGTACATTTCCAACTGGTCCTCTGTGAGTATCTACTAAGAAGAAGTTTTTCATAATCTAAATTAAAACAGATTCATAAAAAAATTGGTCTAGGGCATTAACTAAAATGTTAACAAGCTTGTTTTGCTGGTTAAGAAAGGAAACTACGGTAGGCACTCCTAACCTTCCCAAGTTACGGAGGGTGTTAAGTGATATAAAGCATGCAGATACAGACACCTAGCAGTGTCTGCACAAAGTAGGTGCTCAAAAAGAGTTATTCTTCAGCAACAGTAGGAACTTATATAGTAACTAAAAAATAATTTCTTAACAAGTTGTGATGCTTAAGAAATTGCTTAAACTCCAGTATTTCTCTGAGTGGTGATTCAGACAAAAGTCTGGTCAAAGGGAATTTCCTGTTTAAATACCAAAGGCCCCAAACATTGGACTGAAATTACTGTTTTTGGCAAAACATAGATAATCCCTTCAGCAATGGGAGGCTTCTACTTTACATATTCCAACACACACCCTGGTGTATGCACCGAGGAGTAAGACAACCCCGACCTACAGCACAGAAGTTCAGAGAAAGCTATTGTACTGGCTGTATTCAGAAACATCCTTGAATTCTCCACAGTATGCTTTGCAGGGCCTCATCTGTGTGACATCTTTTTGTCATGTGAAGCCCTATATTGATTAGAAATTTAATTTAGCCACTAGTATAAGAGACCCCAAAATAATTGTGGCTTAAACACATGAAGGTTTGTTTTTCTCATATATGTAAAAAGTCTGACGGTTTAGAGCCAGTATGGCAGGTTGGTGATTACTGGGGACCCACATTCCTTTTAACATTTTGCTCTGCTATTCTTAACACATACTTCCATTCTCATGGTTGCCTCATGACTCGAGGTGGCCAAGGGAGCTTTAGCCATTATGTCCCTACTTTAGAAGGATGGAATTGAGAAGAAAGCACAAAGGAGATAATGAAGTTTTGTAGGTAAGCACATGGCCACACTCAAAAGTATGGAAGGTTCCAAACCTCAAGTTATAGAAAAAGAATTTCACTACATTGACATCCACTGAAAGTGTGTTAGGTCTTATTTCTCTTAGACATTTCTCAGGTTCTTCCTTATTCCTCATGCTATTTCAATCTGTGACATAAATAATGTGCCAAGGAAAGAAAAGCCTCTGGAAATTCTCCATGAACTCCCAGAGTTTGGACTCAGTTTAGTGAATAAAATGCCATGAGAACATCACCAAAGATCTTCCTTCACAGAGGATTGAAGGTTGGCTTGGTGCCCAGTTGGATTAGGCTCTAAAAGGGAGAATTCATGTGTCTGTGTGGTAGTTACTTATAGAGGAGCAGCACACAGAGGACCACAATGTCAAATCCAAATAGGAGGCTCTACCGTGTTGATGTCATTACATGCTACATCAGCAAATGACATATGGGTTAAACTTTGCCAACTAGAGTCACTTCCCCTTACTTTTATTTCTTCCTTTTATCTTTATATCAGGCCCTAATGGTTTCATAATTTTTCCATTTTTTACATTATTTCCCCTACCTATGGCTAACTTCTTCTTTTAGATGTTCTCCCTTTCCTACCAGTGGCAGAGCAGTGGCTACATCAAGGGATTTCTGGGGGCAGAGGCTTGTCACCAACTCTATAATTCTTCAAGACAGTCAGTGATTTCTGAATTTTATGCAAAGTGGCTTGCAAATCTGCATGTCCTGCCCTTTTTCAATCACATTGCCCCTCCACTCCAAATTACTATTTATCTACAGTCAGACCCAGGGCATCATTGCGGCAAAGTAGAATACATCTTCCACATTCTCTCCTTCCTGAATGCCTCAGAAATACTAGAAATAGATGTTTTTATTTGATGAGTTTATAGTCACTATAAAGAAATAAATAATAAGTAATAAAAACAAGTAAGACAAAATAGAGTTCAAAATCTTGTTTTCTAATGTTTTAAATTTTTTAAAAAATTATTACTAAACTACCACATTCAACCTACATTTATTAGGCATATTATGTGTCGGCTTGTGTACTAGTGACATTCAAGAGAAGGTGTGGAGTTTGCTGGTTAAGAATGGGCAGAAGTAAAAGACTCCTAGTGTTACTCTCAACTCTACCAGCAATTATCTGGCAATTTGGATCACCTTTCTGTCTCAGTTTCATCATCTGCAAAATGGGAGTAGAAATAGTATACACTTAATAGAATTATGGCATCGGATAAGAAAAATGTGAAATGCTTGTCACATAATAAGCAATCAGTTCATGTTACGTGTTGTTAATGCCCTCAACAGGTTTTACAGTGGAGAGTAAATACATAGATAAATAACTAACAGAAATCCAAGTGGCAAGAGTGCCCTGATACAAGACTTCATGGAGTTCTGTGGGCCAAAATAAAGAGGAAATGGCCAACTTAGCAAAATTATCAGGAAAGAATTCTTAGAGGAAGTGATGGCTAAGCTCCATTTTGAGAGTTGTGTAGGAGTTTCCCAGACAGAGGATGAGGTGGGGGTGGTGGCTTCCAGGCAGAGAAAGCAGCTGAAGCAAAAGCACTGATGCATGAAAAAGTATGTGAGCATGGGGAAAACCTCAAGCAGTTCAGTATGACTAGAACACAGACTAAAATGAGAAAGGTGGCCCAAGGAGAACAGGGTACAGATCATGTCGGGTCATCGCCTTTCTAGGGAGATCAGTGTTTATTCTTCAGAGAAGAGGGATATGTTAAATATCTTCAATAAGGGAGCAACTCAATAAATAAGATTTATTTTATAAAAATAACACTCTGCCAGCAATGTGACTGAATTAGAGGGAAACAGACTTGAAGTCAGATAAACTAGTTAGGCCAAAAGGCAATGGAAAGCATACTGAAAGTTCTCAAACTAAAAACTCAACCAAGATTCTTAAATCCACAACAGTTATCTTTGAAAAATGAAGGAGAAATAAAGACATTCCCAGAGAAACAAAAACTGGGAGAATTTATTGCTTGCAGATTGCCTGACAAGAGATACTAAAGAAAGGTCTTTAGGCTGAAAGTAAGCCTAGATAGCAATTCAAGTCCCTTCAAAAAGCCAGAGAGCACCAGTAAGTGTAATTATGTAAAAGTATAAATGCATATTTTCTCTTCTTTCTTCTCTTAATTTGAAAATGTAAAAATCAATTATATTAAACAATGTACATATAATTGTATAATTGTGATGTTAAGGCCAAAACATTTGGAGATATATTTGTCAATAACAACATAAAGGAAGCAGGTGGGAGCAAAACTGTATTTGTCGCAAAAAATGACACCAGATGGTAACTAAAATTCACAGGAACAAAAAACCAGAACCAGAAATGGTAAAAAGTTAATATAACAAAAGCTGCAAATATGTACATCCTCTTTTTTATTCTCTCAGCTTCTTTAGAAGACATTAAATTATATAAAATGATAATTACAACAATTACTTTGGGGCTTCAGATATATACAGATACATGTATAACAATAATAACACAAAAGGAAGGGGAAGAAATAGAGTTATATAGGAGTAATGTTTCTATATCTCACTGGAATTAATTTAGTATAAGTCTTAAGCAGATTTTTGTAAGTTAAGATGTATAGGGCAAGCCCTACATCAACCACTAAGGAAATCACTTAGAAAAATACAGTTAAGGCCGGGCGCGGTGGCTCAAGCCTGTAATCCCAGCACTTTGGGAGGCCGAGGCGGGTGGATCACGAGGTCAAGAGATCAAGACCATCCTGGTCAACGTGGTGAAACCCCGTCTCTACTAAAAATACAAAAAATTAGCTGGTCATGGTGGCACGTGCCTGTAATCCCAGCTACTCAGGAGGCTGAGGCAGGAGAATTGCCTGAACCCAGGAGGCGGAGGTTGCGGTGAGCCGAGATTGCGCCATTGCACTCCAGCCTGGGTAACAAGAGCAAAACTCTGCCTCAAAAAAATAAAAAAAAAAATTAAAAAAAGAAAAATACAGTTAAGCCGGGCGTGGTGGCTCAAGCCTGTAATCCCAGCACTTTGGGAGGCCGAGGTGGGTGGATCACGAGGTCAAGAGATTGAGACCATCCTGGTCAACATGGTGAAACCCCATCTCTACTAAAAATACAAAAAATTAGCTGGGCATGGTGGCGCATGCCTGTAATCCCAGCTACTCAGGAGGCTGAGGCAGGAGAATTGCCTGAGCCCAGGAGGCGGAGGTTGCGGTGAGCCGAGATCGCGCCATTGCACTCCAGCCTGGGTAACAAGAGCGAAACTCCGTCTCAAAAAAAAAAAAGAAAAAAGAAAAAAAGAAAAATACAGTTAAACAATTATAAAAGAAATTAAAATGTTACATTAGAAGAATTTTACTAATGCAGAAGAAAAAAGTGAGGGATGCATAGAGGAACCAAAAGACATGAGTTATATAGAAAACACAAAGTAAAAAGGCAAGCATAAATCCAACTTTATCAACGACATTAAATGTGAATAGTTTAAACAGTCTAATCAAATGGCAGACTGCCAGATTAGATTGTTTAAAAAAAAAAAAAAAAAGACCCAACTGTATGCTGTCTACAGGAGATACACTTTAGGTTCAAAGATACAAATAGATTGAAAATAAAAGAATGAAAAAAATATATCATGCAAATGGCAACCATAAGAAAGCTTGAATGGCTATACTATTATCAGGCAAAACAGATTTTGAAATAAAAAATATTACTAGCAAGAAGAAGGGCATTTTATAATGACAAAAAGTCAATATACCATAAAGACATAATCATAAACATACGTGAATCTAACACGGGGCCCCAAAAATGTATGAAGTGGTAATTGACAGAAATGAAGGGAGAACTCAATAAAGAAACAATAATAGTTAAAGATTTCAATACCCGACTTTCAATAATGGATAGGACAACTAGACCAATAAAGATTAAAAGACGTGAACAATACTATAAAACAACTAGACCTAACAGATACCTACAGAATGCTATAGTCAACATAAGCAGAAGACTCATTCTTTACAAGTGAATATGGAACATTCCACATAATAGACTACATGTTAGGCCACCACACAAATCTCAACAAAACTAAAACAACTTAAGTCATACAAGTATCTCTTCTGATCACAATAGAATAAAGCTAGAAATCAATACCAGAAAGAAAACTAGAAAACTTACAAGTATGTGGAAATTAAACAACACACTATTAACCAATGAGTCAAAGAAGAAACCATAAGGGAAATTAGAAAGTAATTAGAAATAAATGAAAAGTAAAATACAACATACCAGAACTTATGGAATGCAGTGAAAGCAGTGCTCAGAGGAAAATTTGTAGCTATAAATGCCTATATTTAAAAAGGAGAAAAATTTCAAATCAATAACTTAACCTTCCACTTTAAGACAATGGAATATCAACAACATATGAAATCTAAAGCAACAAGAAAGAAGGAAATATAAACATTACAATGGAAATAAATAAAATAGGTAATAAATAAGCAACTTGAGAAAAATCAACAAAACTAAAGGTTGGCTCTTCAAGAAAATAAACAAAAGTGACAAACTTTTTACTAGATTGACCAAATAAAAAAGAAAAAATTTAAATTACTTAAATCAGAAATAAGAGGAGACATTACTACCCACATTCCAGAAATAAAAAGGATAATGGACTACTATGAACAACTGCATACCAATAAATTAGATAAATGAAATTAACAAATTCCTAAGAAGCCAAAATCTGGTAAAAATGAGTCAATATGAAATACATAGTCTGAATATACCAACAGTAAGGAAAGAGATTAAAGTAGTAATCAAAAACTATCCACAAAGAAAAGCCCAGGCCCAGAAGGGTTCAATGGTAAATTCTACCAATACATTTAAAGAAGAATTAATGTCAATTTTTTACAAACTACTCCAAATCTTAAAAGAGAACAGAATTAATACCAATTTTTCGCAAACTTTTCCAAAACCCAGAAGAGAAGAAAACACTACCTAACTCACTGAAGTCAGCATTATCCTTATATCAAAATCAAACAGAAACATCACAAGAAAATAAAACTTCAGACCAATATCTATTGTGAATAGGGCTACAAAAATCCTCCAAAAACACTAACAAACTAGATCTAGCAACATATAAAAAGAATTATACACCAAGACCAAGTGGGATTTTTTTCCCAGGAATTCAAGGTTGGTTTAACATTCAAAAATCAATTAATGAAATGTACCATAGCAATAGAATAAAAACAAAAACCATATGATTATCTCATTCAACAACGTAGGATTAAAAAAAAAAAACTTCTCAACTCAATAAAGAGCATCTATGAAAACCCACAGCCGATGGCATTGTCAGTGGTGAAAGACTGGATGCATTCCTCCTAACATCAAAAACAAGACAAAACATCCTCATACACTGGTAGTAGAAATGCAAATTAGTATATCCACTTTGGAAAACAGTCTCCTACTCCTCAAAAAGTTGAACATAGAATTATCATTTGACCCAGAATTCCACTTTCTCTTGGGGATATGCCCAAGAGAAGTAAAAACATAAGTCCACATAATAGCTGTATACCAATATTCATAGCAGCATTATGCATAATAGATGAATGGTGGAAACAACCCAAATTTCCATCAAATGTTGAATGGATATATAAAATGTGATAAATTCATACAATGGAATATTATTTGGCCATAAAAATGAACTGCTGGTACATAGTACAAGATGAATGAATCTTGAGAGCAATATACCAAATGAAAGATGTCAGTCATGAAAATCTGCATATTATATGATTCCATTTATGTAAAGTTCTCATAAGAGGCAAGTTTAAACAGACAAAAAATAGAGAGTGATTGTCTAGGTCTGGTTGAGATGGAGAGATTGGGGTGTGGGATACAGGACTTAAGAGTGAAAAAGCATAAGGTTTTTCTGGGGCTGAGTGATGGCAACATTCTAAAACTGATTGTGTTGATGGTGGCACAATTCTGTGAATACAGCCATGTATCACTTGCTTAACAATGGAGCTATGTTCTGAGGAATGTGCCATTATGTGATTTGGTCAGTCAGCAAACATTATAAAGTGTACTTACACAAACCTAGATGGTATTGCTTACTACTCACTTAGGTTATATGGTATACCCCATTGCTCCTATAGCTCCTACAAACCTATACTGCATGATACTGTACTGAATACTGTAGGCAATTGTAATACAATGGTATTTGTGTATCTAAACATAGAAATGGGACAGTAAAAATACAGTGTTATAATCTTACGGAATCACTATCATATACATGGTCTGTCGTTTCCTGAAATGTCAATATATGGCACATGACTGGGCACTAAAAAAACCACTGAATTGTTTAAATAAGAGAGAGAACTGTTGCAAGATTTTTGCCAGAGATGATAAGTTTAGGGATTGGGGTTGTTTTGATTGTTTTTCAAGCAGTAGAAAGCATAGGTCTGGGTGACTGACTAGTTGGGGGTCATTTCTTTAATAGATGGGTTTCCAATTTTGGCATTTACCAAGACAGTAAACTTAAGAAATGAAGCAGAATTAGGGGAACAAGAAGCAGTTTCATTTTGTACATATGGAGTTTGACATTCTAGTGAGACCTGAGAAGAAAAATATCAAGAAGAGAGTTGGACATACAGGTCTTTAACTCAAGAGCACTCAGGCTTAGAAAGGTAAGTTTGGAATTCATCATGTAATCAGGTGGTGACTGAGGTCATGTGAGGATATGAGACTGCCAGGAAGATGGGGTTCAATGGCAGCACGTGATGTTTGTTATAGAAAACACAGAATACATGAAAGGAAAAGAAATTCTTCCAATTGCCAACACTTGCTACATCTTTTGATACTCATTTAATATTTTTCTTCTATTTTTTTCCCTTCAGTTTTTCCCATTTTTAAGTAGTTATGTATGCATTTTTTGTCCTGACATTCTTCTACTTAATATTATAAAATATATATTTGTCTATGTTGTTACAAATTCTTTGTCCCAGAATCTCCTCACAATCATTTTCCTCATGGGGTCCTATTTCTTGACTCTTATCTGGGATTGTACATGGCAGCTTCCGCCTCTCCTGCCTTCTCTTTGTTCCTGATCACTCTCCCACCTGCCCTTCTCTAGTATAGATCACAAAGGCCACTTCATTCATGAAAGTCATGTGATTTCTGGCTGAAAGTTGATCATTAACTTCAAAATGGAATTTCAGATTTCTATTTCATTGTCCCTCCTTACCCACACTGGAAAGGTCACTTTGAGGAAACTTCCTGAAACCATCTCAGAAAGACTTTATCAGTAAATTCCCCTTTTTGCCATCCTTTCTTGCATTCTCTTTAAGCCTCTTTTAGCAGACTCAGCTCCCCATTTAGTGCTTCCAAGAGGGTAGAAGGCACTCAGGTATGTCACTGCCATACAACTGAAATCAGCACAGTCAAAACACCAAAAATGCCATCTAAGTTCTAAGCATACAGATTAGGTTAAACAAAAATGCAGGCACTTTGTCAAAACAGTCCCTGAGTCCTTAGAATACAAATGAAATGTGGAGAGTAAGATAACAAACCTGAAAAATGACATCAGATATCTGTTGTGGGCAATCATTTATTTAATATATATTAAATGTGGCTACCTTGAATCAATATTAAATGATGAAACAAAGGCCCATAAAGGAAACAAACATAATTACAGATCATTATTTCTAGTTTGGTATTTAGGTTTCACAAACAAGGCCTCAGTGATGAGAGGATATATGCAATGATTTTAGCAGATACTCAAGATATAGTTGATTCTCAATAAAAATTGTGTTTCTTCCCTTAATATTGAAATTCAGCTTCTATTTATTGATGGCTGGCTCACTGTGCCAGGAATCATGCTCAGTGTTTTCTCATACTTTCTCATTGTCCCATCTACCTTTTCAACAATCTTGAGAAATAGGTATTTCGTTAAACATTGTGTCTCTGAGACGTTACATGATTCACTCAAGATCACACAGCTACAATGGTCCATCTGAAGCTCTATTTCATGTCCTCTGAATCCAAATCCAATTGGCCTTCCCATCCACCACATATGTTTATTCTTCAATTCTCTTCACCATTTATTTATTGTTAGTCAAAACGCCTGTGATCTTCATCCTATTACATAATCTCCTTTTCTGTTCTTCTCTCAGCAAAATCCTCACCATACCAGCAAACCTTCTTCATCTTAATCCTCTCTCTGACTTGGTTCTCTGGACTACCTCCAGCATTTTTTACCCCTCCTTTTTCACCTCTTCTCAACCTTGCCTACTACTGCAAACATTACCTTGTAAAGTAAGTTTAAAGATTAAAGATTAAACTCCTTAATGACTTAGGATCCCAGATCAAACCATAAAGTTCACTCAACCTTATACTGACAAGTCAGAGTTAATGGTTCTTGGTGCCAAAATAAATGACAAAGTCTGCTGGTTTGAGCCTGCTCTTGGTGCTACATGTGCCAGGTACTTGTATGTGGTGTGTGTGTGTGTGTGTGTGTGTGTGTGTGTGTGTGTGCATGTGTGTGTAAATTGTCTCTTTTCCTCATGACCACTGTTTTCCAGATAAGAAAAACCAGGGCTCAGAGTTCAACGTATGTTCTCCTGATCACAGAATTAGCAGGTAACAGAGTTAGAAATTCAGACCCAGTACCATCAGATTGTATGTGTTGAGCTCTTTGCACTGTAACAGAAATCCGTAAATATCTGTTCACACACAAAGGGCTAGATCATCACAAAGTTCTCACCAGTTCACGGCTAAATAAAAACAGCACAATATTATAAACCAGGGAGCTGCAGTCTATGTCAGCATAAAACCAGATTATTGTCAAGAATCATTCTGAGTTTATGTCCTTTCTGCCTTTTTGGTGTTAACATTTCTTTTTCCTTGTGAAATGATAATGAAAACAGCTGGTAGTAGTTCTTTTGATGGTTAAATGGTAATGTTCTTAGTAAAATTAAAAGTAGGTAACCTTGTGTTAGTGATGCAGGCCCCTGTCTGCATGTCTACACATAAAGTCCACATGACCTATTAATGGTTACAGTTAATATGAATAAAATGCTGGGAGAGTTAGCTTCCCCCTCCAGCCCCAAACATTCAGTAAAACAGCTCAGTCCTGCACTTAGTTTTAGCCTGAATAGTCTTTTTCAATGTTTGCCTCTGGCTCGGCATCACTAGAGAGTTGTCCCCGGCCTATGTAGTCATAGCCACACAAGAGGCACATTTCAGGAGACGGTGGGTGTGACCTGCTGCCATGGGAAATTTCTCAGCAGCCCAGGTACTGGAAGAAATTTTCTGAGCTTTTGGTGGGAAAGGAGTGGGGTATCCACCTGGGAATGTCCCCATTTGGAGCTCTGTGCTAAAGAAGAAGGGACTTTCTCACACTTTAAATGAAGTCTTATTCTCATACATATCACGCTAACTCACACAGTCACAGTCTTTTTTTACAATGGGTAATTTAGATCACAAAGAGATGTATTAATCAATCTTCAGAGTTATCTTTGAATGCTGGCTGCTGACCCAGAAAAAGAAAGCAGGTCTACTATTCAGTCAGTCATATAAGCTTTCCAAGAAACAAAAACAATGGAATTCAAGTAAATTGGTTTAAAAGACAGAAGTTCAATTATTACATATTCCTTGGAACTGATTTACTTATTGTTCACACATTTATTCATTCAATGTGCATTACTTGTTCAACCCTTTCTTCATGGATACACAGCACTAAGTTCATGAATAAAAGCCCCTATGAAAGGCTTCGATTGTTTGATGAACCAACAAATGGATACACAGAGAGAGAAATAACTACAAGAATAAACAAGGCAATAAAAATATATAGAGTTGCTTTCAAAAGGCAAGTGTTTTTTGAAGTTAACAGAATGTTTTGCTATAATATACAGAATGAGTAATTCTAAACAATATATGTAGAAATTTTTTGGAGGCTGCTTAAAACAAGTGACCTCCAAGTTTGTGGTACCAGAATCTCAGGAACATGGGAGCATAGTGATAAAGGTCTATAATCTCTTTTAGGTATTTCAAGAGTCCAATTTAAACAATAAAAAGGGCCAAATCCAGTGGCTTATTCCTGTAATCCCAGCACTTTGGGAGGCTGAGATGAAAAGACTGCTTGAGACCAGGAGTTTGAGACCAGCCTGGGCAACATAGCAAGACCCTGTCTCTACAAAAACTAAAAATTAGCCACGGTGTGGTGGTACATGCCTGTAGTCCCAGGTACTCAGTAAGCTGAGGCAGAAGAATAATAGTGTGAGCCTTGGAGGTCAAGGCAGTGGTGAGCTGTGATGGCACCACTGCACTCCAGCCTGAGCAACAGAATGAGACCTCATCTCAAACAAAAACAAAAACACAATAAGGAAAAAATAAACAACAACATAAGTGCATGTGTATGTGTACATGAGAGAGAGAGAGAGAGAGAGAGAGAAAGAGAGAGAGAGAGAGAGAAAAACACCTAAATAAGTTGCAGGTGTGCATATGCCTGACCATATATAGTGTCATCTACAACAGTTAAAATCTCTTATTAATATTATTTATGAAATAATACTTTTTCTAGCTACGATGAAAGGAAAAGAAAAATGGAAAAAGACTATCCAAAGAATACTGAAGAAGAATTTTCAGGAGTAAATGGCCAAATTGATGCTGCTGTAGAATTAAATGGTGAGTGTTTCCTCTGAAAACTTTCTTCATGAAAATTATCATAAGAAATCTGAGCTCTGCTTTAACACAACAGAAAATGGATTTCCAAGTGGGAGTCATTGGTTCTTATATTTGGTCCTAGGTCCTTTCATAACTTTAGCTAACCAGATTATCCACTAGAAAGAGTAACTATAAAATGTCTGGTATTGTAGTTCTCTCTTTCCTAATAGAAAGTTTTTAAACTATAGCTTCAATCAATTAGTCAGCTAGATCATAAAGTCTACCTGGGTCAAGATTACCTTTTCTATCTTTAAAATAGACATAGTCTTGGCCAGGTGCAGTGGCTCATACCTGTAATCCCAGCACTTTGGGAGGCCGAGATGGTAGAATCGCTTCAGTTCAGGAGTTTAAGACCAGCCTGGGCAATATGGTAAAACCCTGTCTCTACAAAAAATTAGCAGGGCATGGTGGCACATACCTGTAGTCCCAGCTACTCAGAATGCTGAGAGTGGGGATCACTTGAACCCAGGAGGTCAAGGCTGCAGTGAGCTGTGATTGCGCCACTGAACTCTAGCCTGGACAACAGTGATGATACGCTCTCTCAAAAAGAAAAAAAAAAAATCTCTCAATCTTCCATCACCCAACTCCTACAATTTAACACATAGCTAGGAAAGTTGAATAGAATTTTGTTGAATAAATTTAATTGAATCTTCTGAATCAATCAGTTAGCATATTCTTCTTGAAAAAATAGCACAGGGCTGGGCAATGTTCAGAAGTGCAAAGACCATTCCAGATGTGGCCTCTGCTCTCATGAAATGGTTCATCCAACACAGATGAAATGACTGGAAAACAGACAATCTATAATTTCGTATTGAGTCATGTGGTAGACTTCACAATAATTGCAAGAGCTGATCTGAGAAATGAAAGATCAGAATTGGCAGCAGTCATTGGAAATGTTATAGTGAGACTTTAGATGGGTTTTAAAGATTGGACAGAGGCTTCACCAGAGAAAGAACAGTCGAGGGGCTTCCTGGAGGAGAACAGCCTTAGCAGAAGCACAGTGCATGACTAAGCATGGCACATTGGATGACCCCAAAAGAAGGCCTTACCCTGGCTGGAATAAGGAGAAAGCTCAGAAATGACTGAGAAGTTGAGAAGTTGGGTTCTAGGGTAGGGTGGAGCCATGCAGAAGACAAGCTAACTGCTGCCTGACAAATTCGCAATTCCCCTTTGATGACACCTTAAGAAAATGACAATTACAAATTCCATTTATAATTTTGCTGGTCGCCGGGCGCGGTGGCTCAAGCCTGTAATCCCAGCACTTTGGGAGGCTGAGGCGGGTGGATCACGAGGTCAAGAGATCGAGACCATCTCGATCAACATGGTGAAACCCCATCTCTACTAAAAATACAAAAAATTAGCTGGGCATGGTGGCGCATGCCTGTAATCCCAGCTACTCAGGAGGCTGAGGCAGGAGAGTTGCCTGAACCCAGGAGGCGGAGGTTGCGGTGAGCCGAGATCGCGCCATTGCACTCCAGCCTGGGTAACAAGAGCAAAACTCCGTCTCAAAAAAAAAAAAAAAAAAAAAAAAAAAAAAATAATTTTGCTGGTCATCTTCAGTAACCACATTTTCAACTTTGTCTCTTTTAGGCTACATTTACTTCTTTTCAGGACCAAAAACATACAAGTATGACACAGAGAAGGAAGATGTGGTTAGTGTGGTGAAATCTAGTTCCTGGATTGGTTGCTAAATAGAGAACCTTGGTCTTCCCAGCAATGAGGATGATGGCAAGCAGCTTCTAACCGGATCTTAAGGACTAAAGCAGAATGTAGGATAGGGATTCTTCCCATGGCCTTCAAGTCAAATTAGAATTCATTGAAAATAATGTTTCCAATTTTTTTCATAGTTGTATATTCAGAATTTTCACCCACATTAGAAAGTGTCTATATGGGCAATTTTATACAAAATCCAAATCAACACAATGCACTCTCCAGTTAGACACCATTACTTTTTTCTTACCTAATATATACTGAAGCAGATCAGTTTGATTTTTATTTCCAGGAGGAAGCCTAGTGGTAAATTCCATGACATATACTATAATTCTTTTAATAGGAAATGTTATTACTATGCAAATTATAATTATTTTGCAAGCAACGGCTTTTGTGGCCATGATTTGGCCACCATTTGTTATAATAAATACAAATTTCCCAATTTTTACTTAAAAGACATCACAACAAAATACTGTATAAGATTTGTTTCTAGTTTGTTTAATTTGTGTCTACTCACTGGTCTCTGATGTAGGCTTAGGTGGATAAACCTATTCAAACAAATTTTCATAGTAGGCAAGAGATGGGTACTTTGCAACAGGAAAATTTTTAACAAAAGCTAATAAAATGTTTTAATAGAACAGTTCCTCATTTCTTTTTTCTGTTAATATTTACTAGCTTCTATAATACTTTATTTAGCCACCCACAAATTCTGTGTACCCATAAAAAAATTAAACTATAAGATAGCATCATAAGTACACAGACCCAGAAAAAATAACAGTAACTTATTCGACTTCCTTCTTCCTGAAAATAGACCCAGTGAAACTATCTTTGACCCAGCTAAGTGAGTGTCTTTTGAATAGTCTTCCATTCAGGGGAGTTCACCTTTTTGTTTTAGTTATTCTTACTTCAAGCTAAACCTTTTTTTCCCCTACCTAGACATCAGTATAGGTAAAACTATGGCTGTCTGTCATTCTTATAATTTTACCTTAATCTTACTCTCTAGAATGTAAGGATTCTAAAATATTCTAATGGTTCTAAAATTGAATGATAAAATACTTGTAATACTTTATAGACCTCCTGGTACATCTACAGTGTTTAACAGATGCTACTATTGTTACCACCATTTATGACATTTGGTTCATACACTCACTTAAAAGACCTAGTATTAAGAAGGGATGGAGTAGTTACTCACGGTTATTCTATACTTTCCATTTGGTTTCTGTTACTGAAAGTGGCCACTTACAGCCAACCAGATGTTGAATATTTGTTGAAGGCAAGGTCTGTCATCCTTGCCTTCTAATGCCAAGGTGCTTCTATAGAGGTGAAAAGTCACACCTGCAACCTCCCAAGCCTAAACCTGGAAGAAGCCGAAACCCTGAACAGACCAATAACATGGTCTGAAGTCGAGGCAGCAATAAAGAGCCTACCACCCAAAAAAAGCCCAGGTCCAGATGGCTTCACAGCTGAATTCTACCAGACATACAAGGAGGAGCTGATACCATTCCTTCTGAAACTATTCCAGACAATCCAAAAAGAGGGAATCCTTCCCAAATCATTTTACGAGACAAACATCATCCTGATACCAAAACCCGGCAGAGACTCAACAAGAAAAGAAAATTTCAGGCCAATATCCATGATGAACATAGATGCAAAAATCTTCAATAAAATACTGGCAAACCGATTGCAACAGCATATCAAAAAGCTCATCCACCATGATCAAGTAGGATTCATCCCGGGGATGCAAGGCTGGTTCAACATACGCAAGTCCATAAACGTAATTCACCACATAAACAGAACCAAAGACAAAAACCACATGATTATCTCGATTGATGCAGAGAAGGCTTTTGACAAAATTCAACAACCCTTTATGCTAAAAACCCTCAATAAACTAGGTATTGACGGAACGTATCTCAAAACAATAAAAGCTATTTACGACAAACCAACAGCCAATATCATACTGAATGGGCAAAAACTGGAAGCATTCCCTTTGAAATCTGGCACTAGACAAGGATGCCCTCTCTCACCACTCCTATTCAATATAGTACTGGAAGTTCTAGCCAGAGCAATCAGGCAAGAAAAAGAAATAAAGGGTATCCAAATTGGAAAGGAGGAAATCAAATTGTCTCTATTTGCAGATGACATGATTGTATATCTGGAAGACCCCATCATCTCAGCCCAAAATCTCCTGAAACTGATAAACAACTTCAGCAAAGTCTCAGGATACAAAATCAACGTGCAAAAATCACAAGCATTCCTATACACCAGTAATAGACTTCAAGAGAGCCAAATCAAGAACGAACTGCCATTCACAATTGCTACAAAGAGAATAAAGTACCTAGGAATACAACTAACAAGGAACGTAAAGGACCTCTTCAAGGAGAACTACAAGCCATTGCTCAACGAAATAAGAGAGGATACAAACAGATGGAGAAACATTCCATGTTCATGGTTAGGAAGAATCAACATCGTGAAAATGGCCATACTGCCCAAAGTAATTTACAGATTCAATGCTATTCCCATCAAGCTACCAATGACCTTCTTCACAGAACTGGAAAAAAACACCTTAAACTTCATATGGAACCAAAAGAGAGCCCGCATAGCCAAGTCAATTCTAAGCAAAAAGAACAAAGCGGGAGGCATCACACTACCGGACTTCAAACTATACTACAAGGCTACAGTAATCAAAACAGCATGGTACTGGTACCAAAACAGAGATATAGACCAATGGAACAGAACAGAGGCCTCAGAGGAAATACAACATACCCACAACCATCTGATCTTCGACAAACCTGACAAAAACAAGCAATGGGGAAAGGACTCCCTGTTTAATAAATGGTGTTGGGAAAACTGGCTAGCCATGTGCAGAAAGCAGAAACAGGACCCCTTCCTGACACCTTACACCAAAATTAACTCCAGATGGATTAAAGACTTAAACATCAGACCTAATACCATAAAAACCTTAGAAGAAAATCTAGGCAAAACCATTCAGGACATAGGTGTAGGCAAGGACTTCATGACCAAAACGCCAAAAGCAATGGCAACAAAAGCCAAAATAGACAAATGGGACCTAATCAAACTCCACAGCTTCTGCACGGCAAAAGAAACAGTCAGTAGAGTGAATCGGCAACCAACAGAATGGGAAAAAATTTTTGCAGTCTACCCATCTGACAAGGGGCTGATATCCAGAATTTACAAAGAACTAAAGCAGATCTACAAGAAAAAAACAAACAAGCCCATTCAAAAATGGGCAAAGGATATGAACAGATACTTTACAAAAGAAGACATACAGGAGGCCAACAAACATATGAAAAAATGCTCATCATCACTGGTCATCAGAGAAATGCAAATCAAAACCACATTGAGATACCATCTCACACCAGTTAGAATGGCGATCATTAAAAAATCGGGAAACAACAGATGCTGGAGAGGATGTGGAGAAATAGGAACACTTTTACACTGTTGGTGGGAATGTAAATTAATTCAACCATTGTGGAAGACAGTGTGGCGATTCCTCAAGGACCTAAAAATAGAAATCCCATTTGACCCAGCAATCCCATTACTGGGTATATATCCAAAGGATTATAAATCATTCTACTACAAGGACACGTGCACACGAATGTTCATTGCAGCACTGTTTACAATAGCAAAGACCTGGAACCAACCCAAATGCCCAACGATGATAGACTGGATAGGGAAAATGTGGTACATATACACCATGGAATATTATGCAGCCATCAAAAACGATGAGTTCACGTCCTTTATAGGGACATGGATGAACCTGGAAACCATCATTCTCAGCAAACTGACACAAGAGCAGAAAATCAAACACCGTATATTCTCGCTCATAGGCGGGTGTTGAACAATGAGAACACATGGACACAGGGAGGGGAGCACTACACACTGGGGTCTGTTGGGGGGAAATGGGGGAGGGGCGGGGGGTGGGGAGGTGGGAAGAGATAGCATGGGGAGAAATGACAGATACAGGTGAGGGGACGGAAGGCAGCAAAGCACACTGCCATGTGTGTACCTATGCAACAATCTTGCATGTTCATCACATGTACCCCAAAACCTAAAATGCAATAAAAAAAAAAAGAGGAAAAAAAAAAAAAAAAAAGAAAAGTCACTTTTGCAAAAACTGCTAAGACGGACTTCTTACTATCAATAAGCAAGGAGGAAAACAGGCTGGCAATTTCTTTAAATGTTTAACATAGATTTATCTTATGACACAGCAATTTCACTCCTAAATATATACCTATGAGAAATTAAAATATGTCTACACAAAAAACTTGCACATAAATATTCATAGCATCATTTATAATAGCCAAAGCATGGAAAAATGTCCATTAACTAATAAATGAATACATCAAATGTGGTAAACTCAGACAATCGAATGTTATTTGACAATAAACAGAAATGAAGTCCTAACACATGCTATAACATGGATGAAGCTTGAAAACATCATGCTAAATGAAAGAAGCCAGACACGAAAGGTCACATATTGTATGATTCTATTTATATGAAATATTTATACAGAAAGCAGACCAGTGCTTGTCAGAAGTTGGAGGAGGGGGTTACAAAGAGTGACTACTAATGGGTATGGGGTTCTTTTTTTGGGATAATGAAAATGTTCTAAAACTGACAATGGTGATAGTTGTACAACTCTGTGAATATACTGAAAGCCATTAAATTGTACACTTTAAATGAGTGAATTTTATATTATGTTAACTATATGTCAATAAAGCTGTTACATTAAAAAAATAAACAAGGAGATCAAAGTGGTGTGATGATTCATGGAGGTCATGCATTCTGGCAGCTGTGTCAGGGACCACATGACAATGGAGCACCAGCTTGAAGACATCCAGTGCTGCACACAACCAGCCAGATGTCCTCCTCATGTCCGGCACTAGCACAGAACTGCGCATAAAGAAGACACTTCACTAGTCAATGAATTCACTGAAAGCAATAAAGCATATGCTCTCAGTTCTGGCTGATGGATTCAAACTCCACATCTTCTATTTTCAACTGTGTGATAGTGACCAAATTCCCTCATCCTCATTCTCTGTCTCAGTGTCCTTTATAAAAATGGAATAATGGCAGTTTTTACCTCCTAAGGATATTTAGAGGCTTAAAGGTATGAGTTAAAATATGCAAAGTAGTCCCTGGCACTCTACAGAGGCTCTATAATTGTTGTTATTGAAGCCATTAGAGTTCATTTTGTTTCGTGATATTTTGGAGAATTTGTATATATCCCTTGAGATAACTAAAGATCTGATGAGCTATAATATCACAAGAATTGATCATCAATGATCTGAAATTTTTCTCTTCCAAATGTCAAATAAAATAAAATAATTTAAAAATACTATGTTTAGCCCTCATCTCCAAAATATAATTCTTACAAATCATCATTTTATTGAGTTAAGGAATTATTGGCTCTTAGGGCAGGCATGGTGGCTCACACCTGTAGTCCTAGCACTTTGGGAGGCCAAGGTGGGCGGATCACTTAAGCTCAGGAGTTTGAGACCAGCCCAGGCAATATGCTGAGACCCTATCTCTACTAAAAATACAAAAATTAGCTAGGAATGGTAGCTCATGCCTGTGGTCCCAGCTATTTGGGAGGCTGCGGTGGGACTGCTTGAGCCCAGGGGCAGAGGTTGCAGTGAGCTGAGATTGTGCCGCTGCACTCCAGCCTGGGTGACAGAGAAAAACCCTGTCTCAAAAAAAAAAAAAAATCTTGGCTCTCAGATATAAAATTTGTACATATTTTAGAAAGATACAGTCTCTCTCATGCATCAGAAGGGGTGATTGTGTCATAATACAGTCAGAGCACTTATCCTCATATAAGAACTTTGTACAGAAATAATTTATAAAATACACTACTCATTTGGCTTCAGAGTAACTGAGTGCAAACGTGACTCATTAAATAACAGTTTTGGACAAAGTGTGGTTGAAGTACTCCTTTGAGGATCAAGAGGTAGCAAAATAGAGTTCACTTTCTGATGAATTCTGTGCATTATCCTATTAATCTCAGTGATGACTTTTTGGGAGCAGAGACCTTTGAAAGAACTAAACAAGCTACTAAGGATGAATGGATTCACCTCAGTGGGGAGCTTTCCTAACAGCTCCCTATTAAATTTTCTGTGGTATAAACCAAGCCCTCTTTCATTTAACCTAGTGCTAAACAGAAAACCAAAGTTTGTCTTTTGGGTCTTCTGTTTATTTTCAAATGTTTATTGGGAAACACCTTAGATGTCCATTTCACAAAGCAGATGGCAAACAAACTAAGCAGTTTTTTATTTGGAATTTGGTATGTAATATTTTTAAATGGTCACAGGGTCTTCAGGGTGCTTTTATTTATATATTATCCAGATGTTTTTCTTTAATCCTGTTAGTTATTTTTCTCCTACAATGAAATTGAAGGTTCTTGGTGAATATTCATAGCTAAAATTACCCAGTGAAGTGCCATTTGAGAGGAAATGCATAATGCTAGCCAACAGGTTGGTGTTTTAGACTACTATAATGGAGCTTAGAAGAGTCCAGGCCAAAAGATCGTCTGCATTTCTCCCCAGTAGGTCTGGGTAAAAAGTAGAAACAGCATCTTTTGATCATCTTTCATCTGTCAAGCCTCCTGTCTTTGGTCTCATTCCAATCCCTAAGTGGTTTGTCAACATGACTAGTTTAAAAGGTATCCTGTTATACTCAAAATGTCATAATCACAGATTTGATCCCAACACCTAGACCCTTGGAATTGAACTAGGAGCAGAACTGGGAAACTTGCTGGTAAATAAATTACAATGGGAAAATAGTGAATGTCTTTGGGATCCAAAAGAGGACTCCTTTTTTTTTTAATGAAGATCTCTTCATTTTAATGTCTTCTCCATTAATCTTAACATTCTTTCCTTTAATATATCACTTAACATGTTTGGAGATGAAAGTAAAATTTTGTTGCACAATGCAGCATGTTGCTCTGATAAGAGATTGAGGAGAGATGAGAATAGAAAAGCACGGGACGGAGTTAATGGGAAAACAATTGCAAAACATTTGTTGAGAAATGTTAACACTTAAGTCCATCTTGGATCACTTGCAGTAGAAAAAAAGAGTGTCTGTATAAATAGTTAGCAATGTGTTTATTCTTGGAAAGTCCCAGGCCTGTAATGCAGTGATAAACAATGTGAGTTTTTGAGTTGGATATTAAATGTGTTGAGAGCTGCCTCTATAGAGAATAGACGTCAAAAGTCCGTTATAGCACATTCCACTTGAATTGCAGACAGCTCAATGGCTGTAGTGTGTCACTTGCCGGATTCTAAACATATTTCCATATATGAATTAGCAATTTCTGTGAGTGATTTTACCAGTTGTTTCTTTTGAAACAATCTCTAAAATTAGTTCATCTTGACAATCAATTCAGCCCTTTTGAAGTATCTATCTACCCCACCATCTCTACCCTTATTATTCATTCTTTTGAAGTATCTATCTACCCTACCATCTCTACCCATATTATTCACTAGAAAATATTTATTTAGCACCTACTTTGTGCTGGCACCAACCTATGCTCAGCTGCTTTCTTGCATAAACTTCTGCCCTCAAGGAGTTTACATTCTATTATTAAGACACACAATATTCAAATGAATAGAGATCTATAATGAAAGACAGTGAAGGTGCTTTGAAAAAATAAATAAAGCAGGGCAGGTAATAAAGAATGCTGGAGTGCCATTTTATGAAAATATATTTGGGAAAAGGTCATACTGGATCCAGGGTATTCATGCAGAATGACTGAAGGGAGGGTGGAAGCTGTGGAAGTCTCTAGACGTTTCAGGTGAAAGAAGCAATAAGTGCAAGACCTTGATGTAGATAGGAAGGATTTGCACATGTTTGAGGCACAGCAGGAAGGCCAGTGTGGCTGGAGACAGTGAGGGAGAAAGAAACAGATGGGATCAGAGAAGCAGCTAACCAAGCCATGGAAAGCCTTCTGGGTCCCTGTGATAAGAAGGGTTTGAGCAGGTGCATAACATGATCTGACTGCTGAGTAGCAAACAGATTATAAAAGCACATGAGTGGATTCAGGGACATTAGATAGTGCCATTTTCCAGGGTAGAAATGATGGTGGCACTGACCAAAGAAGTAGCAGTGAAATGCTAAGATTGTCAGATTGAGTAATATTTTCCAGGTAAAGCCAATTGTATTTGTGTCTAAAGTGCACACAGAATTTAATAAAAAGAGAAGGGTCCACAATGACTCCAACGTTTTTGGCCTAAACAAGTGAAAGAGTGGTGGTGAAATGAAAAAGACTAAAGGAACAGCAGGTTTATGGGGGCTGGAAATCAAGAGTGCAATTTTGAATTCATTGAGTTTGAGATGCCTATTAGACATCCAAGGGGAAATGTTCCTATATAAAAAGCTTAAGTAGGTAGATAGATATAAAAAGCCTGAGTTCAAGGAAGAGTTTGAGACCCAAGATAGAAATTTAGGAGTTAAGCCTTAAATTGTTATCTACATTCTTTTTGATTTCCCCCACATACTATGTGGAATTTAGGGCAACGTGAATTATTACAATGTAAGAAGGCAGATGAAAAACAATCTCAATATTTTTGAATTACTGTCCAGCATTTTAATAAACACATTATTTCCCACCTCAAGAACGTAGTTTCGTTTTCAGCAAAAGTTGCACTAAGTTTTTTTTTTTTTTTGGCTTCATTTTTGTATTTCTTGTTTCCAAAGTCAAAGAAGAAATCAGAAAAGAAAATAAAAAATCTTAAAGACTGCTCTGAATGAAAGTCATTGAAAATCTTAAGGATTGTTTTTCAGGAACTAACAAGATCCTATGCTAATAAGTATTACTTATTAATACAGTAATAAGTAGACTAGGAATTCACTAAGAAGGATAAAAGAACTTTTGAGATTTAAAAACATCTATGTTATTCTTACAATAAAAACAGCTCTGTTTGTAATCTCACCAAGCCTTATAGAGAATGTGCCTAGCTAGGTCCCTTAATAAAGTTCTCAAATAAGGCAATTTTTTCAATTAATTTTTTAATTAACTTCCAATTTAATTGCATTGTAGTTTGAGAATGTGGTCTGAATGATATAAGCTATTTTAAATCTGTTGAGACTTACCTAAGTTTGTCTTTTGACTCAATATGTAATCAAATTTTTGTTAATGCTGTGTGTTCAGATATGCCGTGTGTTCAGAGTCAGCAAGTGAACTTTCTTTTGCACATCTTTTTCTCCTCGAATGTCTCACTTATTTCACCTGTGAGCTCACATTTTCCATGAGATCATCAGTGTCCCCAGCTAGGAGAGGTGTGAAGGCCTGGGTCTTTTTTGTTCCCTGCTTGATGAGCATAGAGGCTGGGATGGGACTGAAGCACCTCAGAGAAGCATTCTTGGTAATGAAGTCTGAACTCAATGCCCCTCATTCTCTTATTTTTTATTTATTTATTTATTTATTTTGTCTTTTTGTTTTTTTTCTTTTTGTGGAGAACAGGGTCTCACTACATTGCCCAGGCAGGTCTCGAACTCCTGGGCTCAAGCTATCCTCCCACCTCTGCCTCCCTAAGAGCTAGGATTACAGGCGTGAGCCACAGCGCCTGGCGAGGGAAGTTACGCTTATTTTTTTTTTTTTTTTTGGTCTAACCCCCCTCATTCTCATTCACTTTTATCAGTAAATCTTGCACTCAAGGACCCCTCAGAAATCCAGTCTCAGGCTTTGAGTATTTCTGGGGGCTGCTACTATGTCTATAATGGTGTAGTCTCCAGCCGGGGGAGTAGTGAAGGAAGGGATCTCTCAGGAGCTGGTGAGGCTGACTACACACCTTGTTACAGACATCCCATCTCTGCTGACATTCAACATCAACTTCGCATTAATTTACTTAAAAATATTCATCGAATGCCTGTTTGCTCTTGGGTTATATCAAGAAACAAAACAAAATCCCTTGCCTTTCTATGACTTCCAATGTACAAGAAGAAGACAGGCAATAAGCAGTAGACATAGTAAGTGATCAAATTATACAGCATGCTAGAAAATAAGGTCTATAGAAAAATAATAACTATAGGGCAGTGACCAGACATTTAGGAATCATGACCTGGGGAGGCAGCTTGCAATTTTAAGTAGATCAGCCAGAAAAGGCCTCACTAAGAAGGTACAAAATATCATCTTCATGAGAAAGAAAATCGATTTTCTTTACTGGGTGGCTCTGAGTTCCTACCCAAATCTCATCTCAAAATGTAATCCTCGGGTGTTGAGGGAAGGACCTGGTGGGAGGTAATTGAATCATGAGGGTGGTTACTTCCATGCTGTTCTCATGACAGTAAGTGAATTCTCATAAGATCTAATGATTTTGTAAGTATTTGGCAATTCCTCCTTATTTTTCTTTTTCTCTCTTTTTCCTGCCACCTTGCAAAGAGGTGCCTGCTTCCCCTTCACCTTCCACCATAATTGTTTCCTGAGGCATCCCCAGTCATGAGGAACTATGAGTCAATTAAACTTATTTCCTTTATAAGTTACCCAGTCTCAGGTATTTCTTTATAGCAATGTAAAAACAAACCAATACAGCAAATTATTACTGGTAGAGTGGAATATTATACACTAATACAGCAAATTATTACCGGTAGAGTAGAATACTGCTATAAAAAGATCCGAAAATTTGGAAGTGACTTTGGAACCAGATAACAAGCAGAAGTTGGGACAGTTTGGAGGGTTCAGAAGAAAGAAAGATGTGGGAAAGTTCGGCACTTCCTAAAGACTTGCCTTGCTGAATGGTTTTGACCAAAATGCTGATAGTCATATGGACAAAGAAGTCCAGGCTGAGATGGTCTTAGATGGAGATGAGGAAGTTATTGGGAACTGGAATAAAGTTACTCTTGTTATGCTTCAGCAAAAAGACTGGTGACATTTTGTCCCTGCCCTAGGGATTGTGAACTTTGAACTTAAGAGAGATTATCTGAAACTAGAACTTATGTTTAAAGGGGAAGCAGAGAATAAAAAGTTGGAAAATTTGCAGCCTGATCATACAGTAGAAAAGAAAACCCCATTTTCTGGAGAGAAATTCAAGCCAGCTCCAGAAATTTGCATAAATAACAAGGAGCTGGATGTTAACAGTCAAGACAATGGGGAAAATGTCTCCAGTGTGTGTCAGATATCATCATAGCAGCCCCTCCCATCACAGGCCTGGAGGCCTAGGAGGGGGAAATGGTTTCACGAGCCAGGCCCAGAGCCCCCACTGCTGCTCCATGCAGCCTCAGGATTTGGTGCCCTGTATCGTAGACACTTCAGCTCCAGCCATGGCTAAAAGGGGCCAAGGTACAACTCAGATCATTGCTTCAGAGGATGCAAGCCCCAAGCCTTGGTAGCTTCCATGTGGTGTTGGACCTGGAGGAGCACAGAAGTCAAGAATTGAGGTTTGGGAACCTCCACCTAGATTTCAGAGGATGTATGGAAATGTATGGATTTCCAGACAGAATTTTGCTGCAGGGATGGAGCCCCGACACGGAGTCCCCACTAGGGCACTGCCTAGTGGAGCTGTAAGAAGAGGGCCACTGTCCTCCAGACCCCAGAAAGGTAAATGCAACAGCTTGCACCATGCACCGGGAAAAGCTATAGGCACTCAATGCCAGCCCATGAAAGCAGCTTCAGAGGCTGTTTCCTGCAAAGCCATAGGGGCAGAGCTGTGCAAGGCCTTGGGAGCCCAGTCTTTGCATCAGCATGCTCTTGGATGTGAGTCATGGAGTCAAAAGAGATCACTTTGAAGCTTTAAGATCTAATGACTACCTCGCTGGATTCTGGACTTGTATGGGCCCTGTAGCCCCTTTGTTTTGGCAAATTTCTCTCATTTGGAATGGGTACATGTATCCAACACCTGTATCTTGGAAGTAACTAACTTGCTTTTGACTTTAGAGGCTCATAGATGGAAGGCACTTGCCTTGTCTCAGATGAGACTTTAGGCATGGACTTTTGGGTTAATGCTTGAATGAAGTAAGACTTTGGGGGACTGTCAGGAAGGCATGATTAATTTTGAAATATGAAAAGACATGAGATTTGGGAGGGTCCAGGGGCATAATGATATGGTTAGGCCTTGTGTCCCCACCCAAATCTCATCTTGAATTATGTTCCCCAGGTGTTGAGGGAGAAACCTGGTAGGAGGTGATCGACTCATGGGGGTGATTTCCTTCATGCCATTCTCAGATAGTGAGTGAGTTCTAAGGAGTGTTATTAGTGTTTGGCATTCCTGCCTTCTTTTGCTCTTTCTCACTTTTTCCTGCTGTCTTGTGAAGAGGTACCTGAATCCTTTGATCTTCTGCCATGACTAAGTTTTCTGAGGCTTCCCCAGCCATAAGAAATGGTGAGTCAATTAAACCTCTTTCATTATAAATTATCCAGTCTCAGGTATTTCTTTATAGCAGTGTGAAAATGAACTTATGCATATATTATACCTAATGCTGATAAATCAAATAAAAGTTTCAGCTATGTAAAAAAAATAAAAAATTACTAAATCGTCAAATCTGCCAAAGATTTCATATTACTATGTGAACTTAAAATTTTATCGTTTTTCTGAAATAAGTATTTGTAAAAAGAATTTTTTAAAATCTCAAGTACAGGGCCAGGCGCGGTGGCTCGAACCTGTAATCCCAGCACTTTGGGAGGCTGAGGCGGGTGGATCACGAGGTCAAGAGATCGAGACCATCCTGGTCAACATGGTGAAACCCCATCTCTGCTAAAAATACAAAAAATTAGCTGGGCATGGTGGTGCATGCCTGTAATCCCAGCTACTCAGGAGGCTGAGGCAGGAGAATTGCCTGAACCCGGGAGGCGGATGTTGCAGTGAGCCGAGATCGTGCCATTGCACTCCAGCCTGGATAACAAGAGCGAAACTCGGAACTCAGTCTTAAAAAAAAAAAAAAAAACATACTCAAGTATATTTAACATTAAAAATTCAATGTTCTTATTTTCTGTGGGCTTACTTATCTCTATAAATAAGATGACAGCTTCTTTAAGAGGCATTATAATTTAATTTATAAATACTTTCTAGAATTAATACTTTCCAAAAGCTGAAGAATTTTTCCAACTCTTACAATTAAAGGGCAGTGTCTTTCCCAATGACAAATACTAATACATACAGATGCATCAGTATGTAGAGAGCTTATTTCAGTCTTTTAATTCTGCCATGAGTCAAGAATAAATACAGAAATACAAACACTAACTAGGGTTGATATCCAAAATCTAGTCTCCTTCCCAGTAGACACAATATTCTATATTGATTTGAGTTCACAAATAGATGAACATACAGAAAAAGAAACAAAAACTTACCAGATTCTCTGTTGCATTTACCCAACAAAAAAATCTTCTCCATTATTTAGAGAGATCACCAAATGGTTATATTATAAAACCAAATTCCCAATTACTGCAACAACCAAATGAGAAAAAGCTGTTGACTATGAGCAAACCAGAAACAAGAACTAAACACAAAATTACTAAAGAGGGCCAAACTAGATAAACAGAGAGTAAGTAAGCAAAGCCAAAGATCTACTATTACTCAGAATTTAGTCTGAAAAATAAAGAAACGATGTGCCCATGTTAAGCAACAATTGGTAAACTTCTTCAGCAGCACAGTGTAAGGCAGGAAAACCATCTTTTCTATACACATCCTAGGTTCACAGCTGAGTTCCCTTAAGAAAATAGATTCTCAAGAGAAAAGTATAGCATTCACTTAATACAAGTTTCACATGACACAGAAGCTTTCATTAAAAAAAAAATGAAGACCAGAAAAAAAAAAGTAAAATCTGCATATTTTTATGTTAGGTTTGATGACAAGTGAACTGTCATGAAGAAATACAATTGGACAAAATGTATGATCTAGAAGTAATACAATGGGGAAAACAGCAAACCTTTGTAATCTCCAGATGAGTTCTTCCTGCCTGATGCACAGACAAAACTGATTCATGGAGACCACTGCATTGTAGTAAAGAAAGAGTTTAATTGATACGAGGCTGACCATGCCATGCAGGAGACAGAGTTATAATATTACTCAAATCAATATCCCCAAAGGCTCAGAGTTTAGGGTTTCTATGGAGTTTGGTGGGCAAAGGGCTAGGGAATGGGTACTGTTAATTGGCAGGGGATGAAATTATAGGGGTGTGAAAAACAGTTCTCAAGCACTGAGTCCACTTCTGGCTGGGGCCACAGGTTCAGTTGAGGCATGAGTCCATGTTGGGTCACTCTGAAAGATATCTCAAAAACACCAATCTTAGGTTTTACAATTGTGATGTTATCTATAGGAGCAATTAAGGAAGTCACAAATCTTCTGACATCTGGCCATATGATTCCTGAGCAGTAGAAGATTATAGAAATGATCCCTACATCTTAGCAGAGTCCAGGCCCCTCCCATAATCCTATTCTTCTGGCCTTTTATTAGTCTTACAAAGATTGTCTTTGGTTCCCAAATAAGGAGTGGATTCATTTTAGGGAGGGATTATTCCCATCCTTGCTTGGAAGTTAAATTATAAACAAAATTCTGGGCAGGGCATGGTGGCCACGCCTGTAATCCCAGCACTTTGGGAGGCCAAGGTGGGCAGATCACCTGAGATCAGGAGTTCAAGACCAGACTGGCCAATGTGATAAAACTCTGTCTCTACTAAAAATACAAAAATTAGCCGGGTGTGGTAGCAGGCGCCTGTAATCCCAGTTACTTGGGAGGCTGAAGCAGGAGAATTCCTCAAACCGGGGAGGTGGAGGTTGCAGTGTGCCAAGACCACACTACTGCACTCCAGCCTGGGCAACAAGAGTGAAACTTCATCTCAAAAAAAGAAAAACAAAACCAAAATTCCTCCTAAAGTTGCCCTATTCCCAGCAATGACCAAGGTCAGAAGCCAGATGGAGTCAACTATGTCAGATTTCTCTTATTGTTATAATTTTGCAAAGACAGTTTCATTTTGTTTGTACAGATTCTTCTCTGTGTCATTTTATCTTAAAAGATAAGGACATTCCTTTCTTCCAAGTATTGGGAGGGCACCCAGCCTCTTTCTTCAGGGAAAGATCAGAAAATACTTTCTAGGTTTTATGGTGTGCTTCAAGGGAGAAAGACTGGGGTGAAGTGAAATTCCTGCTTCTCAAATTTCTCTAGCGGGAAATAGTTAATATGCCAAGGTACTATTTTTGGAGTAGTGTGTCCTAAACCCCATTAGCAGTTTACTTTGTCAGGAAAGCCCATTTGGGCTTTTCAGTGGAACCTTCAAAATTGCTAAACTATAATTTTTTACAAAGTAAAATCATGACTAAACAAATGTAAAATGAACATGTGTCAAATAATTTGTTGATTTAATTAATGAGGAAACTAGCAAAAGAATTTGGAGAATGTATACATGCAATTAGGAGTGCTAAAATGATCTTGCTAATAAGTGCAAAACTGGTTGATATCCCATAAGTCAGTAAACATTTTAAAGTTTTATCTCTATAATGTTTTATAAAACATAATAAAGTTTTATCTCTAAAGGCAATATGCCTTTGCATTTCTATGAATAGTCATTTGTATTACTATAGACAAGAAATAATTGCATTGTTATCAGTTTTCTCCAACATAGTTTCTATTTCTAGAGAGCTATAAATATAGCCTAGTCATCAGAGAAAGTCATAGGTGCACAACCTGTAGAATCAAATACTCTCAGGAAGATAAATACTTTCATGTATGTGTCAGGATGATCAAAAACCAACACAAATACATTACAAGAATTCCACTAGAGTTAGCCATTATTTGAAAGTAAGCTCTAATATTAGTTCCTAACATTATGCTGGGACTTGGGATTTCGATTCTTTAATTTCCTTTTGAAGTAATTTCTACAATTAAAAACAACATATTGAAAGTTAAAACTAAACGGAAGAGAGTCCTCTAAATCAAAACACTGCTTTCTCTTCCCAATTTGAAAAACACTGTTCTTCATAAAACTGATTACTGGGTGAACCTACTGAGAGAGAGGACATCTGAGAGAAGGGACATTTTCTGGGTCAGGGCTTTTGAGGACAGGTGATATGGCCTCCAGAAGTTCATCTGAGCACTTAAGGGCAGTGCTTGGCATCCGGTAGCTGCTGCTCCTTCATATCTGGGAAAGTGTAGGTGGGTCCAGAGCCTCCAGGCAAGAATTAGAAGATACTCCCTGTCTGTATTCACCCAGAAACCACCCTTTAAACCCATACCTGATAGGTAATTGGAGATGACTACTGAGGCAGTACCATGCCAAAATAAGAGGCTAAATAAAAACTTTTCACCAAGTACTTTTGGGTACAACCACAATTTAAACAAAAACATATGAAACTCTTGGCATTTGTGGTTTTGACAACTGAAATTCAGCTTTTTGCAAGCACGGGATGTACAAGGACATGAGTCTGCCATTTTGCTAACGTGAAAATTTGGTGCACTTGCAACATGAGGATGGTATGGATGGGAGAAGTACTTTAGCAGAAAACCCCCTGGCCACTGGGCATCCACATCCACACAGCTTACCCACATCCCTCACCAGTGTCACTTCTGTTGCATTTTTAACTATCTTTCATACACTCTAGGGAGCAAAAAAATACAAATACTATATAATTGGACGGGACGTTGTTATTTAAAAAAAAAAAAAAAAAGCAAAGAAAGAAAGGGAAAAAAGAGAAATTCCTTACCATTGGAGAATGCTCATTTTTCATTGGGAAGACAAGATAAAATTAATAAAATGGTCAACACCAGAGATAACATAGCCAAGAGCTGAAGTAGTTCTATAAGAAAACTACAGAAAAGTGAAGAGGCTCATGAGTGATTATGGAGGAGTGGGGTTTTGAATCTCATCCCGAAGGAAGTACACAATTTGGGCAGATGGAAAAGGAAGAGTGGGCATTGCAGAAATAAAAATGGGAGTTGGGGCAGGAAGAAAGTATCAGGAAAAAGAACTAGTTTGAAATGTGCATGGTGTAGAACAGGAAAAGGATAGCCTTTGGTGTCAGAATTAAAGTAAATAGAAAGTAAAAATTTTTTCATAGGTGACAAGAAGAAAATAGCATTGAATAAATTTTACATTGTACCAGGTTCTTTCACCTCATTATTTAATATACCCTTTTTAAGAAAGTCATTTATGAAGGAAAGATCAGCATCATCCCCACTTTACAGATGAGTACACAAAGGAGACCCAAGGAGTTAGGGGTCATAACCAGCTGGTATTTGTATCCCAGTCCCCAAGCCCTGTGATTCTCTACTCTTCAACTATTGTTAGTGCTTTTTTTTTTTTTTTTTTTTTTTTTTTTTTGAGATGGAGTCTCGCTCTGTCTCCCAGACTGGAGTGCAGTGGTGCAATCTTGGCTCACTACCACCTCTGTCTTCTGGGTTTAAGCAACTCTCCTGCCTCGGCCTCCTGAGTAGCTGGGACTACAGGCATCTGCCACCACGCCCAGCTAATTTATTTGTATTTTTAGTAGAGACAAGGTTTCACCATGTTGTCAGACTGGTCTCAAACTCCTGACTTCAAATGAGCCGCCTGCCTCAGCCTACCAAAATGCTGGGATTACAGGTGTAAGCCACCATGCCCAGCCGTGCTTTTTCTGATCACATTTCTAAAGAAGAAATGTGCTTTTTTCTAATAGAGACATTCCTAAAGAAGAGGTAAGTATTTGATTATGTTCTAGATGTTAAACTCCTGAGTGGCAGGAACTCACTGCCCAGCATTTAATTGATGCCAAATATTCATTACATGGGTGAATCAAATAATAAGTCAGCAGAGAATCCATTCTTGGAAGATAAAAGGTATAAATATACAATCAAGGGGAAATCATCATAATTTTTAAGGGAATTATGAGGAGTTAGGACTGTTATACTGTGCTTACATGGGAAAGATCCTGAAAATCAAGCTGAAGAACTAGAATTTATTCCATAAAAAATGTGGGTTACAAAATGCAGTTTTTCAATGGAGCTATAAGATAAAGGTGATGTTTAAAATAATATTTTAAATTAATAAGTTATCATCAAGTTAACTGAAAGGAACAATTACTTATGTACCTTGTATGAATTTAGTGTGCTTTCGTATCTCGAAGAGGAGGACAAGACAGAAGAAGAATTAGAATGAGCAGGAGGAGGAAAAGCAAAACAAAAAACCACATTCTTCTCTTAGAAAAACACTACAAGTTTATTCAACACACATAACAGAAATTGCTTACAAAAGTTTAAAAATACTTTCAAGTTCTGCAGAAATCTCATCACAGACCGGTAGTAAACAGTTTGCAGACAGGCCTTGGTCCATGGACCACATTTTGGGTAACCCTGGGCCACAGGGCATACCCATTTAAAATAATGTGCCTTCATTGCAAACTTGTCATTGTATGAACAATATCATTCAGCAAGTTTCCAAACTGAGGATGCTGTAACTAAAAGTTATCATCTGTAAAGTGTGTTGATATATACACTACTTTTCTGAAATATTTTAAAACACCGCAGAGGAGGAAAGAAGGAAAAGAAAGAAGGAGGAAAAAAGTAGCATTGACTATCAATTTCATAATTACACCAAAAATTATTTCAGTAAGGGCTTTTTAATAAAATATCACAACCAAATGTCAAAATTCCACTGAGGAGAGAATAAAAGAACATTGAGTTAAATTTACCAGGACAGAATTTAATGAGGTACAGTAGTCCTCCCTTACTCACAGGGGATGCATTTCAAGACCCCCAGTAGATGCTTGCAGTGAGGGATAGTACCACATCCTACATATACTGTTTTTTTCCCATATATACATACCTAAAATAAAGTTTAATTTATAAATTAGACACAATAAGTGGTTGACAATAATCAATATTAAAATAGAACAATTATAGCAATTTACCATAATAAAAATTATTTGAATGTGGTCTCTGTCTCTCTCTTTCAAAATATCTTATGTTCATAAAAATAACCTACTGCGGTAACTGTGAGTAACTGAAACTGAAGAAAGTGAATACACAAATATGAGGGAACTACCGTATAAATAAGAATGTTCTTTACAATGAAAATGGTCAAATACTTTAATGTAATACCTGCCATGCCAAGAAACCCTGCCTAGTAGCCTAGTGTCATGAGACTTACCCTTGCCTATCTAGGAAGTCAGCCAATTTCTGCCTAAGATTTAATTATTCTTCTAACAGAACCCAAACTCCAAAGCATGACCACATGGCTTATCTGCCTATGGTGTGCCAAGAACATCAAGCCAGTAAAGCTTAGGAATTTAAGTACCAGAGAACACCAAACCACAGAATAACAGACAGTCCTCAAGCTAAAATCAGGTGTGTTTCAAAACTTTCTTCATTGGCTCTTCATAAGTCACAATATTTTTCCCATAATGATGATCTTATAAACTAACAAAAGGCTAATACATGTGTATGTAAGAGAAGTACTGTGTACTAGAAATAAAAAATTATAGAAAATTGTGAAAGTATGAATTTTTAATGTTAAAAAATAGATATTTATGAAAATACATAATAAGTAGGTTTCAAATATTTAAACTTATTAATGGGGGAACCATTAGGATGGTAAAGGTGGTTTAAAGAAGTATATGCAAGACTGGCATATAGAATTAGTAAAAGAAAAGATGGTAAAATAAGATTGCCAAATTAGATACAGGGTAGATTAACAGCTCACAAAAGTGGTATAAAAATTATTTTAAACTGAAAGCATATTAATCTGCAATCACCAAAAAGTAAAAACAAAACATTATCTACATTTATGCAGATAGGTACTACATTTATACACTTAGGTGTTCCTAAGTGTAGATATTGACATTAGATATTGACTGCAATTGACAGTACCCACAGCCCCTCACCAAGGGAGTTTCCTGTTTCAGAAAGTACTGACCCTCAGCTCCGGGAAGTATAAATTTAGCTGCTTATTAGCATCAAAAAGCCAAATACAGCCTTTCATACGTTCCTATTGATGCCCTAAACCTCTCCTCCATTTTTGTTAAATTGGAATACAAACCTTTACGTCTGGCTACTAAACAAGTCACTCATTACTGAGTACTTCTGTGCACATATAAACTTTTCTCCTATTAATATATTTTTAGCTAATCCAAAGGCCTGGACCATTCAAACCTAAGAGGGTTAGAGGAAAGTTTTCCTCCCAACAGAGCAAAACTGGCTAATGTCCTAAAGAGCAATAAAATAATAACCTCTGGATTATCTTTTCTACTGAAGTGGTTCAGAACATGCTACCCCCAAAATATGCCACTTGGCATATTGCTTATTTCAAGCTAAAATAAACTGAGAACTAGTCAATGCAGAAAAAGCTCTTCACTTCCCCCTCACCTGCCTAAAATAACATATAAATTTCCCCTTCTGTGATGAAAATTTACATTTACAAAGAAAATTTATATTAGTAAAGGTATCTTACCAGGAAGAGAACAACTCCAAGACAACTTTTATTGCCTGAGAGACTTGTATTCGCATAAGAAGGTAAACGATATTTGTCCTACATTTCCTTCCGTCAGCTTCCCATTATTTGCATCTACCACTCCCCAGAAGCCCCAAACACCTATTTTTTCATATAGCTTAGACGGACATATGTCTCAGTTATCTGCCACTTCCTTGAGTCTCCTCTTTAGTGGGATTCCCATGCATATGTACATAATTGAAATTATTTTTCTCCTGCTAATGTGTTTTATGTCCTCTTAATTCTTAGACCAACCACAGGACACAGAAGGGTAGAAGGAAGCATTTTTCCTCCCCTACACAATCACACAGAAATTAATTTCATCTCTACCAGACAAAAATTATTTTCAACTCTGTAACATTAGATGTTAATTCCTAGAATCTAATCCTAATCAATAGTAAATAGTAATTTTAATAAAAGAAATGACAGGATTTTTAGGTGCCACTTTCCAGTTGGGAATTTCTGCAGCTGGCGGCCTCCTGCCCCAGCTTTGCTCCACTCAAGGCTCACCACTGAACTCGCTCCATGCACTTAGGCGAGCAAGCTGCACTGTGCTCATGCTGCTGGCCTGGATGTCACGCCCACCAAGGGCAACCCAGGAACTCCAGGTGCTACAGCAGCAGGGGTGGCTCCAGGCGCTGTCTTTGTGAGAGGCTACAGCTGGACCAGGCATACCACAAGTGGCTTCCACCTTGGGCATCAGCATCCGCATGAGGAGAACACGGTGGTGGCTGAAACACTCAGAGATGTCAGCAACTGTGGAACCCAAAGTGGGTGTTACAGCTCCAGTTTAGGAAGTCCTGAGGTCTGGGCTCCATAAGGGTTGCAGCTCTTATCTCCCATGGTCCAGAAAACAGGAGCATGTCACTGCTCGAAGCTCAGTGAACCAGCTAGGAACATGTTACAGTCCTTTTTGCACATCATTCAGAAAGTCCCAGGTTCTTGTCCCACATCCAAGAAGAATGAGGTTATGCAGACAACCAGAGGGTGAGCAAGGCAGAGAAGAGTTTTATTGAGTGGCAAAACAACTCTTCATGGAGAGGGGACCTGAAGTGAGTAGCACCTACCCAAAGTTGGGGGTAGGCCCTCCATGTGGCTGAGTCTGGGGTTTTTGTAGGCTCATAGTGGGGGAGGTATGGGCTGTAGGTAGCCTTGGAAAAGGCAACATTTGATTGAATGAAAAGAAATATTCAGAAAGAACCAATCAGAAAAGAGCAGGCAAACAAGAATAGTTCTCTCAGGTCACGGACTCCATCTAGAACTGCAGCCCAGTTTTCAGGTTTCAGGCTGTTTTTGGCTTGGGGGTCAGGTTTCACTGGGGACGTAGGAATATGTCTGCCTCCTGCTGTTACAGTAGCATCATTCTAAAGCATCAGATGTCTCTGAGGTGAGCTTGGTAGACAATGCTTTTACGTGAATTTGAAAGGACACAATTATGTCTAACGTTTTCTAATTTTTGAATGGTTTTCTTAATGATAAATTTCTAAACAGTAAAAATCTTTGAAAATTTTTAAAATTTGTCCTATATTAGCATCTTTTAAAATGTAGGTTATTTAAATAAAAAGGCTGTGGCATCATTATTTTTATTGTTTGCCTAATTTGGGCTTATTGAGTTATAATGTATGCATGGTATAATTCCCCTATTTTAAGTGTACAGTTATGAGTTTTGGTCAGGTAACCAATACCACAATCAAGATGTAAAATGTTTCCATCACCCAGAAAAGTTCCTTTGTTCCCCTTTGTGGTCAATTCCTTCACCTTTCTCTAGTTCCTGGTAACTACTGATCTGTTTTCTGTTCTTTTATTTTGTCTTTTCCAGAATGTCACATAAGTAGAATCAATTCTCATCAATGCCAATTTTTGCATTTGTGCTTTAGCTTTGATTAGTCTACTCATTCTACAATCACAAACATATCAGAAATATGCATATACATTATTACAAATAGGCAGAAAACTAAGACAGTATTTTGGTTATTGGGTCTTTGTTTTTGTTTTTGTTTGAGACGAGTCTCATTCTGTCACTCAGGTTGCAGTGCAGTGGTGCAATCATAGCTTGCTTCAACCTCTGCCTCCTCGGCTTAAGTGATGCTCCCATGCTCCCTGGAGTAGCTATGACCACAGGTACATGCCCCCACACCTGGCTAATTTTTAAATTTTTTGTAGAAACAAGAGTCTCACGTTTCCAAGGCTGATCTCTTACTCCTTGGCTCAAGGGATCCTCCTGTGCTGGCCTCCCAAAGTGCTAGGATTATAGGCATAAGCCACCATGCCCAGCCTAGAGGTAGAATTTTGAACTAACTAGTCAGAATGCAAATATAACCCTGTGAAACAGCTGAAGTATTGTCACTATATTTTTATCAATAAAATATAAAGAGGGTCATCCCTAAGAAAAAAATCTATGTTAATAATTGCAAATAGCAGGGAATACAATTAAAATAATACCTGCAATGTTAACTTAGTAAACTAAATCTTGTTAGGAAGATTCTCCTCAATGACACTATTATGGTCACTGTCCTCTGTATATGCAGCCATGGCCACAGACATCTTATAAACCTGCCTGATACCCTTACCATCCTAGGTAGCAACCATCTACCCTTGCTATACATGGTCACTATAGACCCCAATATGTGGGAAGTCAATCAAGTGGTTCCTGAAGGCAGGAAGTATACTAAATTTTCTGAACTCCCTTGTCATGAATTCTTCATGCCCTAATTCTAAGTTAGTTCTCTGTACTTGGGAATAGGCTGCTAGGGAGACCTACCAGAGCACTGACTCTGCCCAGAGCACTGACATAATGACATAAAAGACCATATTTTGTATTGACTGCCTCCTATAACAGGCAAAATGGTTGTTGTAAAGTCACATCTTTCCTTTTTCTCAGAGTTGGCAATCTCTGAAAAATGGTTTGTGAAGCTCGGTCTACCTAAGAGCAGGGTGATATATGGAAAGAATATAAAGTTGAAAGTCACTCATCTATGTTCAAATCCTGTCTGACTTAATACACTTGCTAAAAGTGCTCCTTGAGCCTGTTTTCCTCAGTGAAAAATGGGGATGCTAATTATGATAAATTGTTTGCAGAAATGGCCACAGAAATTCTTACCAGCCCTGTACATGTGCCCATTTAAATGTGAATTTGCCACTCCTTCCATGATGAAGTGAAATTTATTTTTTTATTCCTTAAATCTAAACTTCAATTTGGGCTTGCATAGTACATTATCAAATGTAATGCAAGCAGAGGACTGAAAAGTATGTACACATTGGAGCTTGAGATGTCTTGCTGTCAGAAACTCTGAGACCACCATGTGAAAAAAATCTCAGCTAGTCTTCCAGAGAATGGGAAGTTATACCAGAGAGAAGCCAGCTACTTAAGCCATTTTAGCTGCCTCAAAAGTCTCAGCCATTCCAAACATCCCAGCCAACCACAAATACCCAAAAGCTCAATAAAATGATTATTTTAAGGCACTGTGTTTGGAATGGTTTATTAGGTAAAAACAGCTGATACAATAAAATCCTGGTTACTAGTGTGCACAAACCCCTGGTTCATGGTAGAAGTTCAATAAATGACTACACAAATACATATTAAGTGACTTAGTACAATTTAAGCTCGTTGTAGAAAAGGAAAAATTATTTCCACCGCTGAAAATATTTAGTCTCCTAACAATAATTTTTTGAATAAATCGACAGAGACTAATTGCTGTTCTTTCTCACAGCACAGAATTGCTTTAAAGTAGTGAAGAATATATTTCAAGATATCTCAAGGGACTTTAGGGCAAAGAAGGAAAGCATCATCTTTGCTCTCTGAAGGTTTGCTGAAAATGAACTGACAAGAGGCAGATTAATAGGAGAAAAAGTCATAACAAACGTATTTAATGTGCATAAGCATAGAGGAATCACAGGAAAATGATTGCCCAATAATCCAATAAGGTCCAGATGCCTATATAGCCTTCTTTATATATATAACAAAGTTCCTTTGAGTTCAGAGGGAGGTGGTAAGAAGGCAAAGGGCAGAACTTCACTGTGAACAAGGGTAGTCTTACTATCCAGTTAAAGCTTCCCAGGTAATCTCCTGGAGCTGCCCTTAGTAGATAGAAAGTCTGTCTAGGTGTGGTGATGACTGTCAGTACCTCCTCTTCTCTGGTGGTTAGTCTTTTCTGGTTATTTGATGTGATTCTTAAAAAAGGTGTTTTAAGACAATTGTAATTCTTCCTGAAAGAAGCTTTCTTAGTCAGAAAAGAAAATTTCACAGAGTCCCTTCTTTCCTCATGAAGAAAAAGGATCAGAGAGAGACAGGGAGGAGGGGGCAGGTCACAGAAAGACCTTGGTTCTGAGACTTATTTCTAAGCTCCTTCAATTTTTTGTTTAAATTCCAAGCACTCAGCATGCCAAAGCACTATATTTTAGAGTATCATTTTCTGTACCACAAAAGGCCTCACAAATAATTTTCAATATATCTAATTTTTTTACTTAGATTTTCTGTTCTTTAAAGTTACACTGTGGTCTAAATCAATGTGAGTTACTAAATACATATTATTGGTAATGTCTACTATTACTATTTTGTAATAGGATAGAAAAAGATTATCAAGTATTACCCAAGTTCTTAAAAGGAAGTCTGAATGGAAAGGACTGCTTGTTTACCTAGAAAGTGGGTACATTTCGAAGAGTGTCTCTGCCTCTCAGAAACAAAATCCAAGAGGAGAAAGAAGTCCAGTATGGTTTCCAGTAAATTCCAGCTATCAACACAAAATGGAGGGATTCAGGAGGTTAGGCAAGGCAACTGCTTTGTTAGATTTTACTTTGTCAGATTGGGAACATTAGTAGTTTTCCCAAGCTCACTATCTATGCTATACTTAGTTCTGAATAAGGATAAAACCCTTGAAGTGAAACAAACATGTACAGTATATTCTTGAGTCCTTTTGCTCATAATTATGTCTGAAAGTCTTATTCATATTGCTGCATGTAGCTATAATTTGCTCATTCTCACTATTGTTTAGAATGTAATTATATATTTACACAATTGATTTGTCCATTCTATTGTTAATGGACATTGGACTGTCTCCCTGCTTTAACTGTTCCAAATAGTGCTACTATGAATATTCTTGTGAGCATCTATTAGTGAAACTCATGTGGTAGAGAGCTTCTAAAACAGTTCTCAATGGTCCCTGCCTGCTGCTATTCTTGTCCTATGTAATCCCCACCCTTGTGCACGAAGTGAACATAGTGACTTATAACAAATAGAATATGGCAAACATGACAGGGAGTGTTGCTCTCCAAGATTAGGTTATTAAAGGCCGTGACTTTGGTCTTGCTGGGGATCTCTTTCTCTCTCTCTCTCTCTCTCTCTCTCTCTCTCTCTCTCTCGCTCATTCTCACTCTCAATCTTCTTGCTTGCCTTCTCTGATGAAGGCACTGCCTTGTTTTGAGCTGCCCTATGTAGAGGCTTAGTGGCGAGGAACTGAAGACAGATTTCTGTGTGAACCTGAAGTTGTCATTCCAACAACTCATGAAGAACTAAATCCTGTCAACAACTTCATTGGTAAGCCTGGAAGTGGATCCTACCCCAAGCAGACCTGGAGGTGACCACAGCCCTGGCTGACACCTTGACTGCAGCCTTGTGAAATACCCTGAGTCAGAGGACCCAGCTCAGCCACACCCGAATTCCTGACCCACAGAAACTGAGATAATAAATGCTGTTTTGGCTACTACATTTTGGAGTGTTTTATTGTTAGGTAACTAATATGCATGTACTTGGGAAAGTAAAGGCCTAAGAGTATACAGAAGTGAAATTGTTCAGCCATATCTATGCATACATTCAGCTTTAATATATACCACCATATTGTTTTCAAAAGCATTTGTTCTCATATACACTCCCACCACAGTGTGTGAGAGTTTTCATTGAGTTCTACTGAATGATCATTGCTATTCAGCATTTATTATATGCCATCCATTAAGTGATTTACATGTGTTGTTTCATTTAATCTTCACAACAATTCAGTGAGGTTGGTATTACTGTTTTCTCCATTTTCAGTTTAAGCAAACCTGCCTGTCATTTGCTAAAAAGAGGTGAGCCAAGATTTGAACCCATGTTCAATGCTCTTAGCCATTAAGCCTCCCCAAGATAGATTTCAATGCAATTGTAGCCACAGAGAAAACACATGTGAAAAATACCCATTAAAGCACACTAAAGGAAGAGCAGCATTTTATCTTGTGCATAAGTTAACTGTCAGCACTGCACAAGGCTGATGAGGAGAGGAGGCTTCCAGATGGAGTTAGTAAGGGAAGAAAGATCAGGCAATTTGGAAGGAGGGGAAGGATGGCCCAGGCCAGGCTGGGAGGTAGAGAATATGAAAGCAAGGTCAAGAGCTCTATGCATTTGGCTCACTCTGTCCTGCGCATTTGCAGTCTTATACAGAGATGTCATCCTTTGCAGTGAGTTGTCTGCTTTTTCTGGAGCTCTCCCCAGAATAATATAGACCCCAGGGTTTTAAATGAAGGAGTGATTTTTCTAGACATTTCCCCTTTCCCAGGGGAGAAGATTACTCAGTTACTTCTCCTTGGAACTCCTTCTTTTGTTTTGCTTGTTGTTCTTGAGTGGGTTTTTTTTTTTTTCTTTCTTCCTCATTCTGCTGGTGTTTGTCTGTAATGTGTCACCACTTTGATGGGAATTCCTCTTAAAATGCCGGCAGTCCCTTTGATGAGCCTTGCCTTGCAGATCTAAGGTAAACTCCTGGAAGGATGCCCTGAACCTCTAGCTGGTTAACCACCTTCCGCAACCCACAAGTAGAGTGTTTCTGTGCATAGATCATCAGTTTTCCCCTCTTAAAACACTTGGACCTCCCTCAAGGGAAGAAAGCCCTGGGAAACTCTATCTACCTCTTTGAGATCCAAGACAAGCCTGGCCTTACTTTTTGGTGGACACTTACCTGAACCAGCTTAAAGCATTACATTTTAGCTCAAGTGTCTCCAAATGTCCAACTTAGAGGCCACACGTTTCTCTAACATCCAAATACAATGACGAAATCCCCCATCCTGACTGGTTCTCTAGTTATCCCCTTCCTGCCAGAACACCACCAGCACCCAAATCCTTCTAATAATCCTTCTGGTTGGGGGGATGCCTACATTCTCTACGTTATGTACATCAAATCCTCTCCAAGCTCCACCTTGAGCATTGTCATGACTGTCTGTGCTTGTCACCCTTCCTTAGTCTGGCGTTCTTCAGTGTGGATACAGCTCCTCATCAACTCCATCTCACCTCTTCACAATGTTGATGAGGGCAGCAGGTTTAAGAGGGAGATCAGAGCATAGGAGAGGAAACAATTTACTAATGAGTATAGGACCTCACTCTTGTAACCTTCCCTGGCCATTCTCATCTCAATATTGTTTCTTCCTGTTTCTCTTCGTGAGCCATAGTCTCTCACAGTTGCTGTGGCCTCTTTTCTCTCCTTTTGCCTCTCTTCTTCCTTTTCCTAATTCTCCACATTCAGAGACCCTATAATACTCCTTGAGATCCACTAGGAAGAAGAGAAAAGGCCTACTGCTTTATTACATAAATCAATTTTACTTCCTTTGCCTCCATTTCCCATTTCCTGGATCGTGACTTTCATAATTCCAAAATGCCATAAATTATATTCTCAGGAGAAAATTGTTCACTCTAGTATTCCAATTTCATTGGTAGCCTGGATCTCTGAAATTATTTTTTTAACAGCTTCAAACTTTCCAGTTCTAGTTTCTTGGTAAAAGTACCTTTTAAAAGTGCTTTCCCCTCCCAGGAATTCAAAGGTGGAAGAACAGTTAACACTCTAGTTTCCCTGCCTCCCAGGAGAAAACAGAGGGGCTAGCGCTCTTATTTTATCCTCTTTCATGGGTAATACTGTGAAGGAAGGCAGGATTTCCAGCCCAACTGTCACAGTCATGAGTGAGAATAATGTCAACTGAGAAGTGAGAAGAAAGCATCACTATACAGGGGATGTGTAGATTGCTGATCAATGCATTGTGACCAAACACCACATGCCTCAGACAAAGCAGCTTTGAAGTCTCCCTGGCTAACTGTGAAAACTCCAGAAACAAGCAGGATTTTGCAGCTTGAGAGAGCTGCAAATGGAATTCTCTGAACTCCATTGGAGCTGCTGTGGTCAGCGTGCTCTTAAAAGGGATTTGTGTTCCACTCCCAGAAGGGCCCTTGATGACATGTGTCCCACCTTCTTGTATCATTCATCAGGCAGTGAAAGTTAAATAACATGTCTATGATTCCACAGGTTCTCAAATAGAAACTAGAACTCAGACCCAGCATATGCTCCCAGAATCCAAAAGTAAAAAGGTGAATTGCTAGGTGGTTGGAGACTAGGGGAAGGTGGAAGTGGCTACAACAGGAGCTCACAACATTAGGCAATTATGTGGTTCTGTGATCTGTCCTCCTTTACCTTTCCGATGACACACACCTTACTAATACGTCACTGGTTATGGGGTCTGTAATCAGGCCAGTCAGAGCTATGTGATTTGGAACAAATTATTTACTTCTCTAAGCCTCAGTTTTCTCAACTGTAAAATGGAATGGGAATAATAATTACAGAATTAATGTTATGAGAATTGAGATAATCTAGATAAAGATCTTAGCACAACTGTTCACAAAAAGCAATCATTTAACAGTTGGCATAATATTAGAATAATTCGTATTTTTATGTCCCTTCTAAATCCCTAAGGACGTGCCCCAGGTGGTGGTGCTATCCATCTTGTTACTTGGTGCCAGGTAGTAAGAAGTGTGGGTTCTAGTCCAGGTCTCCTGCTGATAAGCTCTGTATTCTTGGATAACTTGCTGCATCTTTTCAGACTAACTAAAACTCAGTCTGCTTTTTATAATCACCATGTGCCAGCAATTCTAAACAATATCATTGACAAAATCTTCCTCCTTGACTAATCTCGTATAGGTGTATGTTCTAAGCAAATGCTGAAGAGACTGTTGAACTTTACTAATACGTAAGTATACCTCCAACTAGCACATATTTATTACTTAATAGATATTGTATACCACATGGAAGTTAATTTGGAGGACTTCCAGCTATTCAGTTCACCTGGGACAAATGAGGACTGAGCTGTACACATACCCTTTGAATATGAGTCCATAAAGGCTCCTGCTCACTCTGGCACAATTTGTTCTGCCAATTCCTCTGCACTACACATTCCTGCATTTAAACAGTTGATTCAAAATTAACAATAGGAGCATGGGATTGTAAAGATGGGAAAACAGATCTTGAATTCCATCAATTTTGTCATCGTCTGTGATACATACATAGAGCTTTTATTTGTATTAAACATTTTTCAATTCTAGAGATACATGAAAATTGCATGACAGCATTGTGATTTCTGGAATTGAGGCACAGTGGGATTTGTTATGACTTTGACAAATTTAATCTTATGTTTCAGACTTTTCCTAATTACTTATATATTACTTACTCCATGTGAATAAACTTTTCAAAATTAAAATTAATAAAAAGTGTGTTCTCCAATTAACCATGAATCTAGACAGATTGACACATTATTTAACATAAATATGCAAAGATCAGTTGTGATGAAGTTTAGGCTCAAAAATAAAAACTGTAACATTAGTCATTAATATGATAATTAAGTTTTCCTTTTGTACTTGAATATTTATTTGATTTTCTATTTGTTTTCCTAGCATCTTATCTATAAAATGTTCAGTAACTGAAAATTTTGTATTCTGCATTCTTTTTGAGTTTATGCATATATTTTTTGAGACAGGGTCTTGCTCTGTATAATTTTTGTGTTTTTAGTAGAGATGGGGTCTCCCTATGTTGCCCAAGCTACTCTTGAACTTCTGGACTCAAGTAATCCTTCCACCTCGGTCTCCCAAAGTGCTGCATTTACAGATTGGGCCACCCCACCCAGCCAACAATTTCCTGATTATTATAGGAAATACCTTTGGTGTATAGAGAATGGGGCTGTCAAAAGGTGATCCAATCCATGGGCCGTATATACTAGGTTTACTGCTGCCTCTGCCAACCAGAAGTAAAGGGACTGGACTGGCTACAGGGTTGAAAAGGAGTGGCCCCTGGGTGAAAGCTAATCTAAAGGTATATTTTGGGGTTTTTTTGTGGTGTTTGACCACACAGTAGTGTTCTTATAAAAATGTATTCGTTTTAATTAGTTGACACTTAAAAATCAGGGTTCTCATGCAGTGTTAACATTTTCTGACATCTCTCGAAAAAATCAGACAATTCAGTCACAATCAATTAGAACTGAGTAGCAATTGCCCCACTCGGCCTGGCCGTGGCTCTCCAGCAGGCTGCAGTCATCACTTCTCCCTTATCACCACCCTGACCCAGAGGCCAACACTTGGACACTTGGTCGCCAATTAGCGTGTGGTTTGCCATAAACTACTCTACGAGTTGAAGATGTCCCCAACTTGTCTGTCCTCACTTGAGGTTCAGGGAGGCCATATAATTTCCCCCAGGTTACTCAACAGCAAAACTGAAACCACCACCTCAGATCTTCTGAGGTAGAATTCCCAGGTTCTTTCCAATGCACTACCTGCCTATCACGTGTGTGTGTGAAAAAGACAGTACCACCACATAGCACATATCAGTGCAACAGCCAGAGGTATGTATATAGAAGACTTGATCTCGGCATATTGAGATTTTATTTTTCAGAAGAATCATTGCTGGATCAAGTTACGAGCCATATTTTTCTGAGTCCTCTATTCCCAACCCCCTCCACCTCTCCTCCCCTCCCCTTCTCTTTCTTTCAACAAGCACATGTCCCTAGCTGCTTTATTGGGCACCTATGATGTATCAGGTGCTCCGTAATCACTATAACATTTACTCTCCCAACATCCCTGCACTTACATTTTTTCAATTCTATGCACAGTTCTCAAACTGCATGTTGAGACAACCCGAGCTGCAAAAGTGAACTCACAGAATACTTCAAGTTTCCAAGGGAAATACAGTGACGCTTGATGTTTGCTGGACACTGTACAAACTGCTCAATGTATTTCACCATTTTAATAGTAGATTCCATTAGATATCACTGAACTTTGCAAAGCTGGTTTTTCTGCTGTTGCTGTAATAAAAAGTAAACACTGTGAGGCTGGGTACAGTGGTTCATGCCTGTAATCCCAATACTTGGGGAGGCCAATGTGGGCAGATCACGAGGTCAGGAGTTCGAAACCAGCTTCACCAACATACTTGAAACCCAGTCCTTCTAAAAATTAGCTGGGCGTGGTGGCAGGTGCCTGTAATCCCAGCTATTCAGGAGGCTGAGGCAGGAGTATTACTTGAACCCGGGAGGTGAAAGTTGCAGTGAGCAGAGATCGCACCACTGCACTCCAACCCAGGAGAGAATGCAAGACTTCATCTCAAAAAAAAACCAAAAAACAGTAAACACTATATGAAAATCAGTGTGGATTGACCTTATTCCAAAAATTAGGAAATCGTATGGTATCCAAAAGGCACACAAATTCAATCCATAAGGAATTGTGACTATTTAAGAATAAAATTAAAATTTATTTTTTCTTTCAATTTATGTATATTCTTTTTTTAAATAGCTACTAAGTTGTTGGGATATACTTAGTAAGCTTATTTAGACCTAATAAACAGGACTGTAATAAACAGGATTGTTGGTCATTTCTTTTGGCCTAAGGGCACTATGAAAAAAATTCACTAAGACCCAGGGGGACCAGAAACAAAGTTTTAAACCATCTACATAAACACATTTAGAGGTAAGAAATAAGGCCCAGGGAAGTTAAATATCCTTCCCACATGATTTAATTCCGAGATTTAAATCCAGAGGTTCCTTATTTCAAAGTCTATGTTCTTTTTACCACCCTCCATTGCCTCCTGCATGTCACACAACAAATCAGTTCTGTGATCACAAACCAGGGTCAGGGCTGGTCACTGCCTCAAGGGACTCGTAAGTGTGGTCAAGGGCATCATGGGTGCTGCACCAACGCTTATAGCATCTTGCTACCCACCCACATTATTTATAACCAACAAGGAACTTCAATTCTGCTTCCCCAATTCTCTGTCTGGCTCATAAGCATACCCCAAACTCAGGTCCCTAAAGAAAAAGAATGTCACTCATACAAAATAATTCTGCTAATAATGCACGAATTTAGGCAATCTGTCATGAGGCTAGACATGAAGGTGGGGGAAGTTCAGTCAATGAAGCAGGCCCTGATAAAAGAAGAACTGGTACAGTTTCCTATCTACCAAGGGGAACGAACACTTCTGACTGTACAAGCACCTTAGGAAATTCTCAGACTGAAATGACTAGTATGTAACATGGTGTCAGGCTTTCTTCCAAGGAATGTATGAAACATTAGATAATTCTTTCTTTTACCACAAATGAATACAATTTCTTCAAAACAAGAAAGTAGCCAAAATAAAATCCTGATAGCAGCCAGGCGTGGTGGCTCACGCCTGTAATCCAAACACTTTGGATGCCAAGGAGGGTGGATTACCTGAGGTCGGGAGTTCAAGACCAGCCTGACCAACATGGTGAAACCCTGTCTTTAAAAAAAAAAAAAGAAAAGAAAATCTTGATAGAAAAGTATTGAATCTATTATTCAATGCCACCCAAAACAAAAGTAGTGGCATGCTATATAATCTAATAATGATTTACATTAAGAAGAAAAAGACCAAAAATAATCCCATGCAAATTATCAGAAAAAAAAAAAGCACTAACTATTGTGTTTAAGGAAAGGGAGGAGACTTTTCGCATGATCAAGTAACCAAAACTCTCATGTCACTTATGTCTTTTGCACCAATACCTCTTCCCCAGCCAATACTTACAACCCAGTGAGGGTTCCCTATGACTAATATAGGATAGAAAAAATTTTATTCCCTCTACCCTCCTAGGTTCTCTGGCTGAGGCCCTAAAAATTAGACCAACAGCCGGCGCGGTGGCTCACGCCTGTAATCCCAGTACTTTGGGAGGCTGAGGAGGGTGGATCACGAGGTCAAGAGATCGAGACCATCCTGGTCAACATGGTGAAACACCGTCTCTACTAAAAATACAAAAAATTAGCTGGGCATGATGGCACGTGCCTGTAATCCCAGCTACTCAGGAGGTTGAGGCAGGAGAATTGCCTGAACCCAGGAGGCGGAGGTTGCGGTGAGCCGAGATTGCGCCATTGCACTCCAGCCTGGGTAACAAGAATGAAACTCCGTCTCAAAAAAAAAAAAAAAAAAAAAAAATTAGACCAACAAAAGATAAATTAACAGTAAAAAGACAGACAAACATTTATTAACACAGGTGTACACAAAGGAGCATTCAGTGATGTGTAGCTGAAAGCAGGAGTAAGAACCTGGATTTAGATAGCATCTTAACAGAAGAATAATAAACTTTGAGAGAAGTGACAAAACAAAGGAAAAGGACTTTTTTCTACAGCTGCAAATTATGTGAAGGGAAATGTATGAGGGAACTAAGTATTGGAAGATAATAGCTAGTTTAAGTAAAGTCTGTTAAGCTTCTCCTGGCTAAGAAAGCTCTAAAGTTGTTTCCAGTTACTAACTTCTATCCTTCCTACTACAAATGGGATGGAGTACACCTTACAAATTTATGTCACACTCTTAGGCAAATAGGGAAAAGACAGAGAACTTTCCTTGTATCTGCTTCTTCTCAATTGCCTTCAGCTCAATATGATCCTTATGCCAAAGTGGCATGTTTTGGGGTGGCACACTCTGCTGCCCCTTATTAACTAACTTCAAGTAGGAAGAGAAAGCTCATGCCTGGCTGACTGAAAATAGACTGCTGCGGCACTTTTGCCTCACACAATGGGACTCTGAAAGGCGGTGGAGAAGATACTGCTTCCAGTAAGCAGAGCGCTGAGTACATTTGGTATTGATGATGATGATGATAAGCGGTCACCAACCCAGCATGGCAGGGGAAGTGAAGTGATCATAGATAAGAGTGCATGTAGATTACCAGGCAATCACAAGCTGCTGAGCTGGTTTGTCACATTCTGGATGGAGCAAGATACCAAGATTATAAAATCAGAGACAAAGGTGTTTGGGAAAGTAGCGCCTGAATGAATTTATGAAATTTTAACCATAAAATGTGTGGATCTTTGTGTCTCACATCAATGACCAAGACAGAACATCTCCTAAGGAGGAAGCACTGAACACCTGTGTGGACAGGCTGAGGCATCCACTGGGGGTCAGCCAGCCTGTGTCCTCAGCTACCCAAGGAACACAAACTGCATGGTTATGGTAATAGGCATGGAGGTGACTCATGAGACCCACTACAGCTGACCTAGCCTCTGCTGCTGCTGAAGGTCTGACTTGGCAGCATTAAGGATTCAATCTAAACCCTCAATATGGTACCATACTTCAATGGCACCAACCAGTCACTTTGTTACAAGTTAATTAAGTCAAGAACCTTTCTACCCTGTAGGGGACAGCCACTCATGCTTATTAGGACTGACAGGGATTACAGGCATGGGTCTGCCTTCATTACCCTCAGGGTATCAGTCACAGAGACCCTGCTAAATGTTTAAATCCTCTCTATATTTTTTTTACCTCGGCAAATACCTTTACCATTGTGCAGACCACATTACCGACCAGTTTTGCATGTCTGTGTCAACATACATAATCTTCTTGAGGGCAAATTCCAGGGCTTATTATTTATGAGTGCCCCATTCCCATCACAGGGCCAAACCACACAGCATAAGCTTTATAGATATTTGGTAAGCAAAAGAAAGAGTGAAAAACTCATGCAGCTGGGCACAATGGCCCATACCTTTAATCCCAATGCTTTGGGAGGCCAAGGTGGGAGGGTCACTTGAGGCCAGGAGTTCAAGACCAGTCTGGGCAACATAGCAAGACTGTCTCTACAAAAAAAAAAAAAAAAAAAAAAAAAAAAAAGCTAATGTGGTGGCATGTGCCTGTATTCCCAAGTACTCGGCAGGATCCCTTGAGCTTAGCAGTTTGAGGCTGCAGCAAGCCATGACTGCACCACTGCACTCCAGCCTGGTAAAAGAGTAGGATGCTGTCTTTTGAAAAAAAAGAAAAGAAGGAAGGAAGCATGGAAGCAGAAAGAAAAACTCATGCAAACACCCAAATGAGGGATACTAAGAGCCATAAGTAGAGCAGTAGCAGTGGGTTTGGAGAATCCTCTGTCCTTTGACTCCAAGGGCACACCCCATCACAGTTACCACACCAAGAGTCAGGGAGCCTTTCATAACTATGATGGGCTCAGGATACAGGGATAATCAGAACAGATAGCAATTTAGTTGGTAAAACCATTTTATTGTATATTCATTATTAATAACCATGATTATCACAATGACACAAAAACCTAGTATTAGAAATCTCGGCTGGGTGCAGTGGCTCATGCCTATAATTCCAGTACTTTGGGAGCCTGAAGCAGGTAGATCACCTGAGGTCAGGAGTTCAAGACCAGCCTGGCCAACATGGTTAAACCCTGCCTACTAATAATACAAAAATTATGATAGAATATGAGAGGAAAAATTTTTTCAAAAAAAAAAATTAGCTGAGTGTGGTAGCATGTGCCTGTAATCTTAGCTACTCAGGAGGCTGAGGCAGGAGAATTGCTTGGACCCAGGAGGCAGAGGTTGCAGTGAGCCAAGATCATGCCACTGCACTCCAGCCCAGGCAACAAGAGCAAAACTCTGTCTCAAAAAAAAAAAAAAAAAAAAAAAAGTCTGTCATTCTGCCATGTGTCTCTATAGTCCTAGCATCTGGCATGACGCATACACTAACTATGTTTGTAGAATGAATGAAAAAATCTGAATTACTGAATGAGAAATAATATGTAATATTGAAAGGAATATGAGCTTAACAGAAAAGCAGGCTTGGATTCACACCCAAGCTCCACATATGTTAACTATGTAACTTTTGGGATGAAATAACGATAACCTCCTCTATCACACAGAACTTATTTGGTCGAAAGTGTCAGAAAACCAGCCCAAACAATCTCAATCACTAACAAATAAAAATTGGGAAATTTTATTGACTTGCATAATTCGGAAATCCATGCAGTGTAACTTCCATCAGGTCTGACTGGAAAAAGGGATTCAAATTCTAACTGGAAATCTAATGACCTCTGTTTGGCTTTATTCACAAACATTTTCTCCAGGTCCTAACAAGAACACCACTATGTGTTCCAAGTTTGTATGGTTCTTGTAACTCATATTGCAGAAAAAGAACAAGACTGGCCAGGCACAATGGCTTCATGCCTGTAAACCCAGCACTTTGGGAGGCCAAGATGGGAAGATCGCTTGAGCTCAGGAGTTGCAGATCAGCCTGGGCAACATGGCAAAACCCCATCTTAACTAAAAATACAAAAATTAGCTGGGAGTGGTGGCATATGCCTATAGTCCTAGTTACTCAGGAGGCTGATATAAAAGGATTTCTTGGGTCTGGGAGGTCAAGATTCCAGTGAGTTATGATCGCATCACTGTACTTCAGCCTAGGTAACAAAGCAAGACCCTGTCAAAAAAAAAAAAAAAAGAACATGACCTTCTCTCAGCCATTGTCTAACCCAGAAACAAAAACTGTATATATTACACATGGGGCAAAGGACATTATATGAGACAGCTCCTGCCTCAAGAACTTCAGAGTCTAGACAGATGTGCTAAGGTGTAAATTGTGCTATAGTGAGAGACACACAAACATTGAAACATGAATAATGTTTCCTTGGGACATGGGGGTGATTCAAGAAGGAGCAACATCTAACATGTAAAAGACAAATGAGATTCTCCAGACAGTTAATTTTTCTGGATAGGCTGCAGTGGGTAGGGAACTCAGGAAGGAGAGTAGGAAAGGCAGTGTGGCAAATTCAGTAAGTCAGATATAGCTTGGTATGATTAAAGCAGTAACTGGGAAAGAGTAACAGAAAATGAGGCTGGAGAGGTAAATGGTTATTAGATCCTAAAACTCCATTAATGCCACATTAAAATAATTTTGTCTTTATTGTTAGGCTTCAGCTTCACAAATTTAGGGCACTTATACCCTCAAGGGTGAATGGGAGGTGGAAGAAGGGTGGGTAATGGAGAGACAAGGTAAGGGCACAGAAAAGTGGTTCAGACCCTTAACCAAAAGTTTAAGATCATAGACATAGTTAAGTCTAGATTTCTAGACTCAGGCATGAGATTTTGTCTGGTTTTAAATCCTAGCTTCAATATTTAGTATCTGATGAGAACTTGAACAAGTTACTAAACCACTCTGTGCCTTGATTTCCTCATCTGTAAAAAATGAGATTAACCACAATAGCTACATCATAGGATTGCAAAGATTAAATACTCATAAAGCATTAGAACAGTGCCTCAAAAAAAGTTGGTTATCATTGTTCCTGAAATATCTGTTTGTTAATGCTTTTACTGTCTTTTGCTTAAAGATTTAGTAATGGAAGCTTTTTAAAATAAAGATATTATTATTATTTTTTTTTTTTTTTTTTTTTTTTTGAGACGGAGTTTCGCCCTTGTTACCCAGGCTGGAGTGCAATGGCGCGATCTCGGCTCACCGCAACCTCCGCCTCCTGGGTTCAGGCAATTCTTCTGCCTCAGCCTCCTGAGTAGCTGGGATTACAGGCACGTGCCACCATGCCCAGCTAATTTTTTGCACTTTTAGTAGAGACGGGGTTTCACCATGTTGACCAGGATGGTCTCGATCTCTCGACCTCGTGATCCACCCGCCTCGGCCTCCCAAAGTGCTGGGATTACAGGCTTGAGCCACCGCGCCCGGCGCAGATATTATTAATTAAAATGTAAAACTGGCATGAGTCATTAAAAACAAAGTGTAAGATATCAAAGAACTTTCCCCACCTATGGAGAGATACTTCATGTCACACCCTTAGATACTCAAGGGCGCCTGAGTAGAGAGGTTCGAGAAGCACAATTATATGCGATAAAAAACAGTAACAAGATCCTCATCATGTAATAGAGGCCCAGAGACAGGTCAACACGTCCCTAGGTATTGGCGAAGTAAAGGGTACCTGAATGAAAAAAGTAAGGAGATAAGAACAGGCAGGAAGAGCTCCCTTTCTCCAAAATGACTCTTACGGATTCACTGATGCTTGACATCTCTTGAAAAGGAGATGACCATCCTCGGCTATAGACATAGAATTAAAATGTAAGTGGGAGTGTTAATGAAGGCTAAAGATCTTGCTGAGGCATAGATAACCTATACAGATCCTAAGAGCTGACAAAGGAAGAATGAGTCTTGTGGAGCTTAGAAATGTAAGGGAGTAGGGGTAATAAACTTCAAGGAATGACTAGGATATGACATAGTATTAGACTTCCTTCCAAGGAATATCATTCCATTCAAAGAATATTTTAATCTCCATCTTGATTTCATTGTTGACCCAACAATCATTCAGGAGCAGGTTATTTGATATCCAGGTATTTGCATGGTTTTGAGGGATCCTTTCGGAGTTGATTTCCAATTTTATTCCACTGTGGCCTGAGAGAGTACTTGATATAATTTTGATTTTCTTTAATTTACTGAGACTTGTTTTGTGGTCTATTGGATAGTCTTGGAGAATGTTCCATGTTGCTGAAAAGAATGCATATTCTGCAGTTGTTGGCTAGACTGTTCTGTAAATATCTGTTAAGTTCATTTGTTGAAGGGTTTAGTTTAAGTTTATTGTTTCTTTGTTGGCTTTCTGTCTGGATGACCTGTCTAGTGCTGTCAGTGGAATATTAAAGTATCCCACTATTATTGTGTTGCCATGTATCTCATTTCTTAGGTGTGGTAGTAATTGTATAAATCTGGGAGCTACAGTGTTAGGTGCATATATATATTTAGAATTGTGATATTTTCCTGTTGGACTAGTCCTTTTGTCATTACATAATGTCCCTCTCTGTCCTTTTTAACTGCTGTTGCTTTAAAACTTGTTTTGTCTGATATAAGAATAGCTACTCCTGCTCGCTTTTGGTGTCCATTTGCATGGAATATCTTTTTTCACCCCTTTACCTTAAGTTTATATGAGTCCTTAAGTGTTAGGTGAGTCTCCTAAAGACAGCAGAAACTTGGTTGGTGAATTCTTATGTATTCTGTGTCCTTTAAGTGGAGCATGTAGGCTATTTACATTCAATGTTAGTACTGAAATGTGAGGTACTATTCTATTCATTGTGCTATTTGTTACCTGAATACCCTGTTGTTGTTTTCATTGTCTTATTGTAATATAGGTCCTGTTAGATTTATGATTTAAGGAGGTTCTGAATTCTCTCAGCATTTGTTTGTCTGGAAAAGACTGTATCTTTCACTTATAAAGTTTAGTTTCACTGGATACAAAATTCTTGGCTGATAATTGTTTTGTTTAAGGAAACTAAAAATAGGACCCCAATCCCTTCTAGTTTGTAAAGTTCCTGTTGAGAAATCTGCTGTTAATCTGATAGATTTTCCTTTACAGGTTACCTGGTGCTTTTGCCACACGGGTCTTAAAATTCTTTCCTTTATCTTGACTTTAGATAACCTGATGACTATGTGCTTAGGTGATGATCTTTCAATAATGAATTTCCCACGTGTCCTTTGGGCTTCTTGTATTTGGATGTATAGATCTCCAGGAAGGCCAGGGAAGTTTTGCTTGATTATTCCCTCAAATATGTTTTCCAAACTTTTAGATGTATTTTCTTTCTTGGGAACACAAAAATTCTTAGGTTTGGATGTTTAACACAGTCCCAGGCTTCTTGGAGGCTTTGTTCGTTTTCTAAATTCTTTTTTCTTTGTCTTTAATGGATTGGGTTAATTCAAAAGCCTTGTCTTCAAGCTCTAAAGTTCTTTCTTCTGCTTGTTTGATTCTATTTCTAGGACTTTACAGTGCATTTTGCATTTCTCTGTATCCTTGATTTCCAGTTGCAACTGTTTTTAATTTATGCTATTTCACTGAGGAATTTTCCTTTCACATCCTCAACCATGTTTTCAATTTATTTAATTTAGACTTCACCTTTCTCTGGTGCTTCCTTGATTAGCTTAATAATCGACCTTCTGAATTCTTTTTCTGGCAATTCAGAGATTTCATCTTGGTTTAGATCCATTGCTGACGAGCTGTTACGATCTTTTGGAGTGTTAAAGAACCTTGTATTGTCATATTACCAGAAATGTTTTTCTGCTTCTTTCTCATTTGGGTAGACTATGTTGGAGGGAAGATCTAGGAATCAAAAACTGTTGTTCAGATTCTTTTGTCCCAAGGGGTGCTCCCTTGATGTGGTATTCTCCCCCTTCCCCTAGGAATGGGGCTTCCTGAGAACCAGACTGGTAAAATGCATGCTCTGAATGAAGAGACCCCCAAACAGGCTTTGTGTGAGCAACATGGCTGTTTATTCACCCAGGTGCAGGTGGGCTGAGTCTGAAAAGAGAGTCAGGGAAGGGCAGTGGGATAGGAGTTGGTTTTATAGGTTCGGGGGTAAGCAGTGGAAAGCTATGGAAGTTATAGTTTAGGGTGTTTTGCAAGCTGGGAGGGGGTCGTAGGTTTGCAAGCTGGAAGTGGGTCACAGGGTCTAGAGTCACAAGGTTGACCAACTTCGGTTACAAAGTCCAATGGCCTTGTCAATTGAAGCCAGAGTAAGAAACAACAGAAGAATGTCTCAAGGTGCCGCAGGGGATGATCATTTCTTCCAGGAACTCATCTGGGGTGTATGTGCAGGTCACAGAGGTTACCATGCCATTTATGGCACAGTCAATCAGCCGAAAATACCTTACACAGACCTTACACAGACCTCAGTGATTATTATTGCTCTCGTGGGTCCAGCCACCCAGTGTAACTACTGGGCTCTGGACTGGTACTGAGGAGTGTCTGCAGAGAGTCCTGTGATGTGATCCAGCTTCAGGTCTTGCAGCCATATGGATACCAGCATATGGATACCAGGATCTGCTCTGGTGGAAGTAGCCAGGGAGTAAAGTGAACTCTGTGAGTCCTTGGTTGTGTTTTTTGCTTAGTGGGCTGGTTTTGCATTGGTTGGCTTCCAGCCAGGAGGTGGTACATTCTACAGTGCATCAGCTGCAGTCCTGTAGGGAGGATACAAACATGCCCTAGGGATATCTGGTTAAGTATTCAGGTTTCTCAGGTGATGGGCAGGGCTATAGAGCACCTAAGAGATTCTGATCTTTGTCTTCAACTACCAGGATAAGTAGAGAAAGACCACCAGGTGGGGGCAGGGTTAGGTGTGTCTGAGCTCCAACTCTCCTTGGGTGGGACTTGCTGCGGCTACTATTGGGGTTGGGAATGTGGTTCCCAGTCCAACGTAGTTATATTCCCAGGGGGATTATGGCTGCCTCTGCTTAGTCATACAGGTCACCAGGGAAGTGTGGGAAAGTCAGCAGTCAGTCACAGGCTGTACCCCACTCCCACTCAGCCTTCAGTCCTTAAGGCCAGTCTCACTCCCACATTGCTCCCTCAACAGCACTGAGTCTATTTCCAGGCAGTCAGTGACCAGGGCTGAGAACTTGCCCAAGACCATGAGCCTCCTTGTTGAGAAAGCAAGCCAACTCACAGTTTTCCAGCATGTCAGGGAGCCTGCAGAGATAATCCAGTTCCTTCAAAGGGTCTATGGATTCTCTCAGCTTTCCTGCCATGTTCCTGCCATAGTTCTTGGAGCAAAAGCTCATGATGTGACTCTCCACATGCTACTCCGTCCATCAGAGTAGAAGCTGCAAGCTAGTCCTGCCTCCTACCTGCCATCTTAATCCAGTATCCCTGCCTTAATTTTTTTTTATTTTTGTAGAGACCAGGTCTCTCTGTTGCCCAGGATGGTCTTGAACTTCTGGGTGGTTCAAGTGATCCTCCCACCTCAGTCTCCCAAAGTGCTAGGATTACAGGCATGAGCCACTATGCCCAACCTGAACCCAGTCTTAAACTTGTAAATTCCCTCAACCATAACCACATGAGAAAAATGAGTGAAGACACCACCCTTGCTGAACCACAAATCTGGCCTCAAAAGAATCAGAGGGTGGGGTGGGGTGGTCCCGCCAGAGCCCAGGGGCTGCCCTTTGGACAGATTATCTCTAACCCTCCTCCTCCTGAGTCAGCCCATGCTGTAGGTACTGGGCTTCAAAAATTATTACTGATTTTAGCTTTGTAAACTGCATAAAACTATTGATATAAATAATACAATAAAAAGTCCCAATATATGTTTTGTATATAAATGATGCAATAAAAAATCCCAATAAATGTTTTGGTCCTAAGCATCAATCTAGTTAATTTTCAACATTAATCTAAATATGAGAAAAGAGAGGACAGGGAAAGTCAAATATTCTGAGTTTCATTGAAAGATAAAAATATTCTCAGGTAGTCCAAGTAATTACTCAGACAATTTTTGCCATCACAGTTTTAGGCATGATCTGAAGTAAATTATTTGCTTCTATTTTTTAAATCACAAAATAAAATATAATCATAACTATGATTACCTCTATACAAACTCTAAGGGGAGTTCATGTTACCTGATGTAGCTGAGCGGCTATGTTCTTGTTTCACCAGTAGGCACAGAGTTTATCTAGAGAAATAACTGTCTTTGTTTAAAAAAAGCAACAACAAACCTAACTAACTGCTTGCCAATGGAAAGGAAGGGCTTGAAAGCTTGGATTATTGGGAGACAGTCTAGAGATTAGTAAAGGGGTCCTAATTTTAAAAAATGAATGAAAATTCATTGGAAGGAGTGAAGGAATATAGAATAGAAAAAGCCAGGGCAGAAGCAGAAGATCTATTTGGTGAAAGATTTTTTTTTCAAGACAGGGAAGCTTAATATTAATTTTTAAGTTATCTATATTATGATCCTGGGCTGAAACTTGCCTCTCCTTACTCCCTACTCACCAGTAAAATCTATTTTACAAAGCTACTTCTTGTGAGTCCATATGGAGGAGGTCAAACATAATATATCCTACTTCAGAGTTCAGGCTGGGGCAAGGATTATTACTTCACTTCCTTTCTGAAGTGTAACTTGTAAATATTGGCACTGACGGAAAAAATATCTAGCCCCATTGGAAAGTTTCCCTGCCCTTTCTCCTGCAAGCAGGGGAGAGGTACTTAGTTAAGTAACTTCTAAATTCTTCACAGGCTAGAGTTTGAGGGGAAAGGAAGGAATAGACAGAAAGGAAGAATACAAAGTTTTGTTTTTGCTTTCTCCCTTTGGTGGTAAAGAAAGCAAGCTTCTGGCCCGGCACAGTGGCTCAAGCCTATAATCCCAGCACTTTGCGAGGCCGAGGCGGGTGGATCATGAGGTCAAGAGATCGAGGCCATCCTGGTCAACATGGTGAAACCCCGTCTCTACTAAAAATACAAAAAATTAGCTGGGCGTGGTGGTAAGTGCCTGTAATCCCAGCTATTCAGGAGGCTGAGGCAGGAGAATTGCCTGAGCCCAGGAGGCGGAGGTTGCGGTGAGCCGAGATCGTGCCATTGCACTCCAGCCTGGGCAACAAGAGTGAAACTCTGTCTCAAAAAAAAGAAAAAAAAAAGAAAGAAAGCTTCTGATAGCATGGTATCTGAGGGAAGGCTATAGTCTCTCAAGACTATCCTCTCTTTCACTTTTGTCTCTTTCCTTTCCTCTTTATGCTCCTTCCTCCTGCAGTTCTAGAACTCTCCATCCACTGATGTATGAGCCCCAGGGAAATGACATCTGCACTGAGACACAATGTTGCTGCAGCAGTTTACATGTGCCTTGCAAAAGGCTTAGCTGTCACCTTGTTTAGTTGCCTCTCATCCAAACAGAGGGAAGGCCACTCATAACATCAGGTGCATCCACTAAGGTGCTCCATCACCTTCCCTTTCTCTGCATAAATCCTGCTCTGGAATATAAAATGTTTCCATTTGAAATTAAAATTGTGTTACTTTTCTTATCTGATTTACCCTATTTCAATTTTCATGACTCTTTTCCCCATGAATCTGTTCTGTTGTTCATACTGTACACCCAAAGATTTTATTGATATAAAGACCATGTACTTTCTTGTTTAAAAAGTTAATAGCTTCTACAGTAAGATTACTTTGACTGATTATTAAAACAAATCACATTGAAATATTTAAGATAATTACCTCTTCGTGTCTCAGAAAACATTGATATCAGCAAAATTGGAACTCAACCATTTAAACCTTGTATTTCTCCTTTATATGTGTCTGATCACCATGCTAGGTTCATAGATGGGGGGAAAAGGGTATTATAGTACATAAAAACTTTCAGCATAATAATGAGAACAATTACATTAATACTAGCTAGCATTTACTAAGCTTTTACTGTGCTTCAAAAACGCTGCCAAGTCTTTCATATGCTTAATTCTCTCATTTAATCCTCACCACTGCCCTAAGGAAAAGTACTATTTCCATTATTCAGATAAGGAAGGTGAATTTCAGAAAGGTTAAATATTTGGTCACTGTGACACAGAAGGAATCTAGCCAGGGCTGAATGACTCTCCTTTAACACAGTTACAAATTAAGTCAGTCTGGTCAGATCACCGAAGCAGAAAATCACACTACAGCACGGGGAAATCAAAGGTATATAAAGGAAAGCGATCAGAATCAAAGCATCTGGAACAATGAACTAAATATAATAGTTAAAACCATAAAACTCTTAGGAGAAAATGTATAAATGAATCTTTGTGACCTTGGATTTGGCAGCTGATACTTAGATGTGACACCAATGCATGAGCAACCATGGAAAAAAATAGATAAATTGGACTTCATCAAAATGAGAAACTTGTGCATCAAGAGACATTATCAAGAAAGTAAAAGACAACCCAGAGAAATTTGCAAAATATTTGCAAATCACATGTCTGATAAAGGTTTCATACACAGAATGTATAAGGGACTCCTACAGCTCAATAAAAAAAAGTCAAACAACCCAATTAAAACTATGAGCAAATGAACAGAACTTCATCCAATGATGTACAAATGGACAACAGGCATGTGAAAAGATGTGTAGCAATATTCATTGGTCACTAAGGAAATACAAATTTTAAAAAAACATAAGATACAACTTCACACCTACTTAGTCATGATAATTTTAAAAAATTAAAATTAAAAATAACAAATAGTTATTTTGAATACAGAGGATACAGAGAAATTGAAATCCCATTGCTGGTGGGAATGTAAAATGGTATAGCCACTATAGAAACCAGTTTAGTGGCTCCTCAAAAAGTTAAACCTAGAATTACCATATGACCCAGCAATTCTACTCCCAGGTATATACGTAAAGCAAAGCAATTGAAAACAAAAATTCAAACAGGTATTTGTACACCAGTGATAAACTGTACAATTAATTATGCAGAATAGCCAAAAGCTGACATCTACTTAAGTGCCCATGGATAGATGAATGAATAAACAAAATATGCTCTCTCCATACAATGGAATATTATATAGTCATCTAAAAAGAGAGAAATTCTGACACATAGGTAAACCTTGAAAACATTGTGCTGAGTGAAATAATCTATACACAAAGGGACAAGTATTATATGGTTACATTTGTAGAATGTACCTCGAAGAGTCAGATTCACAGAGAAAGAGGGCAGAGTAGAGATTACCAGAATCTGGAGGGAGAGGAAAGAAGAGAGCTATTTGTTCATGAACACAGAGTTTCTCACTGGGATGGCAAAATAGCTCTCAAATGGATACTGGTGTTAGTTATACAACACTGTGAATGTACTCAATGACACTAAAGTGTACACTTAAAAATGGTTAAAGTGATAGATTTTATGAGTATATTTTACCAGTTAAGAAAACATAGTTTTCTTCCTTAAAAATAAGTCACTCATAACCTATAGACCAGATCACTCTCATTAACTCCAGACCTGATTCCCAGCTGAAACCTTGAACCCAGTGTCCAGGGGTTCATACTGTCTTTGTATTCCCACAACCAAGTTTGTTTCCCTCACAAAACCAACTCCTAGTTTCTTTTCCTGTAAGCCACGTTTCCATATTAACAGCACTACCATCCCCTAAGTCTATTAGGCTTAGATCACCCTTGATTTTCTTCTCATTCCTGCAACCAATCATCTCCCAAGTTCTGGTTTTGTTTTATTTTTATCAAATCTACTTTCTAGATATGTCTTGAATTGCCTCCCTCTTTTTCATCACTATGGTCACAATCTAGTTTAGGGCCTCATCTTCCCCCTCTTTCACCTGAGTTATAATAAGTTTTTGCTTGGTCTATCTGCCTCTCCAATATTGTTCTACAGAGCGTCATCTCATTTCCACAATCTGTCTTCACAACCACCGCTTGCATTTTCTTACAGTGTTACCAATCTCGTCATGCTGCTTTCTTCTTTTAAAACATTCTTTGATGCACTTAGGATAAAGGCCAAACTCCCTGGCACATGAGGCTTGCTCTCAACAACTTGACCCCCACCTGCTTTTCCAGCCACTTACCATCCCCTACCACAGCCATGGTGACTGCTCACTCTACTATTTCCATGCTCTTTTCCTATGTCTTCTTCCTGGAATGCCCTTTTCCAAGGGAACTCCTAGTTACCCTCCAAAATCCAGCCAAAATGCCACCTTTTGTATGGATTACTCCTCAATTTCCACAAGAAGGATTAGCTGTTCCCTTCTCTTTGGTAGCTTTGCACATTATAAGCAAGTGTCACTTTGTTTTAAGAGTATTTACCTCCTGGTATTGCCACCCTAGAGCATGAGCTTCTAAAGGCTGGAACTGGGGCTTGATTCCACTGGGTCTTTTTTCACTAACTACAGTTTAGATGAACAAGAGATTTCTTTCTCTTTATTCAAAAGTGAATATTGAAGGGAGTTACTAAAATTCATTTAAAGTGTTTATAATTTCTAATGCTCTTTGAATTGCTAAAAGTAAACAGAAATATAAAACACAAAATCTAGAAAATGCCTTAAAAGACTTTTATTTCTTTAAGGCAGTTTTAAGATCACAGCAATATTAAAAGGAAAGTACAGAAATATCCCATATTCTCCTGCCACCATGCATGCATAGCCTCCCCCATTATCAACATTTCCCGCTAGAAGGGTGGGGGTGTGTGTGTGTGTGTGTGTGTGTGTGTGTGTGTGTGTGTGTTTTGGGTTTGTTTGTTTGTTTGTTTTGAGACAGAGTCTTACTCTGTTGCCCAGGCTACTGCATGATGATTTCGGCTCACTGCAACCTCTGCCTCCTGGGTTCAGGTGATTCTCCTGCCTCAGCCTCCTGAGCAGCTGGGATTACAGGCACCCGCCACCACACCTAGCTAATTTTTATATTTTTGGTAGAAACAGGATTTCACCATGTTGGCCAGGCTGGTCTCAAACTCCTGACCTCAGGTGATCCACCTGCCTCAGCCTCCCAAAGTGCTGGGATTATAGGTATGAGCCACTGTGCCCAGCCTACGTTTGTTAAAATTGATGAACCTACACTGACACATTATAATCACCCAAAGTCCATTGCATTCAGGTTCACCCTTGATGTTGTACATTCTATGTGTTTGGACAAATGTCAAATGACATGAATCCAACCTTATAGTATTATACAGAATAGATTCACTGCCCCAGAAATTATCTGTGCTTTGCCTATTCATCCTCCCATCCTACTTCCAGCCCACACAACTACTGATATCTTTACCTATTTTTGCCTTTTCCAGAATGTCATATAGTTAGACATACACTAAATAGCCCTGTAGATTGCTCCGTTCACTTAATAATATTCATTTAAGATTGCTCCATGTATATTTATGGTTTCACAGCTCATTTCTTTTTAGGACTGAATAATATTTCATTGTCTGAGTGTCCCACAGTACATGTATTCATTCACCTACTGAACGACATCTTGTCTGCTTCCAAGTTTGAGCAATTATGAATAAAGCTGCTATAAAACATCCATATGTAGGTTTTTGTGTAAATATGTATTTTTATCTCCTTTAGGTAAACACCAAGGAGCACCACTGCTGAATTATATGGTAGGAGTATGTTTAGTTTTGAAAGATACCATCAAACTGTCTTCCAAGGTGGCTGTACCATCTTTTATTTCCACTAAAACAGCCTTCACTTGCCACTGTCAGTGTTCTGGATTTTGGCCTTTCTAATAGGTGTATAATGGTATCTCATTACTGTCTTGATTTGCTTTTCCCCAATGACATGTGATGTGAGGAATCTTTTCATATGTTTATTCACTCTCTGTATATCTTTTGTGGTAAGATGTCTATTAAGGTTTCTGGCCCATTTTTAAAATTAAGTTGTTTGTGTTATTATTGTTGAGTTTTAAAAGTTACTTATATATTTTGGATAGCAGTTCTTTATTGGATGTGTCTTTTTGTTTGTTTGTTTGTTTGAGAGAGAGAGAGAGACCCAGGTTGGAGTACAATGGAGTGATCTCAGCTCACTGGAACCTCTGCCTCTAGGTTCAAGCAGTTTTCATGCCTCAGCCTCCTGAGTAGCTAAGACTACAGGTGTGTACCATCATACTTGGCTAATTTTTGTATTTTTATTAGAGACAGAGTTTGCCATGTTTCCCAGATGGTCTCAAACTCCTGAGCTCAGGCAATCTGCTGGCCTTGGCTTCCCAAAGTGCTAGGATTACAGTCCTGAGCCACCACACCTAGCCGTGGATATGTCTTTGCATTTATTTTCACCCAATTTATGTCTTATATGCTCATTCACTTGAGGAAATGCCTTTTGATTTTAATTCAGTGCAAATATTACTAAAAAAAATACCTGATATTTTATTTTTAGCTGATTCAAGTAAAGTTCATATTCATTATTCTACAAATATTTATTGTGCACCCTATCATATGCCAAACTCTGACTAAGGATACCAATTACTCTAGTTAAACTGTGACCATACAGAATCAAGGTATCGCTGTAAAGAGAGCAAATTTAATTAACTGGTCTGAAAATTTTACCTTGCTGGCTCAGAGTGATGAATTACCAGGTAATTTAAGTGACATGTGACTAATTAAATTTTTTAGCTTCCGTATATTTGGAGTGTTTCCTATGATGTATTAGAGTCAAAAGCCATGGTGCGCTTCCAAGAAATGTAAAATATAATAAAGGAGACAGGCCTATTACAAAAATGAACAGGCAGTGCAGTGGGATTAAAAAAAAAAAAAGCACTGAGCTTTTTCTGTGTGAGCTGGAAGAAGTATAATAAGTTAAATTGTCATCTTGGCCTCAGTTTAATCTTTGGGAAGAATGGAGTCATTGGGCTAGAATCTGTAGGTAGTGGGTCCTTACTGCTATATGTAAAACAACGATTTCGTGTATTAAGGACCAATGCAGCCCTACCTATAGCTGGGCAGCAGCCAGAGTCAAAGTGATAGGAAGACAAAAAATTGTATACAATGATTTCCAAGTTGAAGGTCTAGCTTTAGAAGAATCTGTTACTATAAAATGAGAAGCAGAATAAGTAAGTCAGTTGAACAGTTAAGCTCATGCTTGCAGGTATTTGTTTGCTTGGTATTTTTTCATGTTTAATTCAAGAAGAATTAGAAGCAGTGTTCACCATTAAGAAAAGACATACACTGATTAAAAGGAGACCCAAAGAAGAGAATTATCACTACTCTGCTAAGGGACCTGGAAGGTGAGGGGACATGGCACAGCTCTATGGTGGCCACTAATCCAGCCACATAGCAGCATTTCCATCTGCCTCCTGCCGTCTTTCCCCTCTATAAAGAACCACGGGATGTTGGCAATGTTTTATTTCTTGACTTTGGTCACTGTTATAGTCACCAAATACTGTTAATTAAGCAAATATAGTATTTCCTTAATTATATCATTACTTATATGTTTTGCACTTTTCCATACCTTTCAATTTAAAAATATCTTTTAAAAATATATGGTATAATAATGTCCTGAATGATGTTCACCCACAGTTTAAATTGAGAAGACCTATGTGAGTAATCATTTGACTTTGGCAAACAAATGAGTTTTCTCATGGATTCAATTCATGCAGCAGACAGAAAAAAAAAATCCTTTGAAAGATAAATACGTTGTGTGCTTCCTGCCAATAAGGATATAATACTTCCTCGTTTTAGTTAATGAAAAATAACACATACTTTCAAAGTTCTGTCGACTCTAAAAAGAAAGAAAACACTCAAATGAGTCACCCGTTTCCACATTCGGGGCTGAGAAGCTATATAAATTTCTGCAGCCTCTAGCAGAAAACACCAAATCAACCATAGGTCCAAGAACAATTGTCTCTGGATGGCAGCTATGCAACTCACCGTGCTGTGCGCTGTGTACCTGCTGCCTGGCAGCCTGGCCCTGCCGCTGCCTAGAGAGGCAGGAGGCATGAGTGAGCTACAGTGGGAAGAGGCTCAGGTATGTCACAGCCCACTTACCTGGGGTTCCATTCTTTTGCCATCTGCATTAAGAAATGTGTTTTTCAATTATTTCCCTTCCCATGTTAGTATTGCAGTGGAATTTTCTTTGGGGTAGCTTTTCTGATTATAAAAGCAATATATGTTTTCATCAAGTAGCCATTAAGAGCAGGTTTCAGAGTCTGCTAAAATCCAGCTTGAGTTCCAACCCCCATTCACTATGTAGATAGACTGTGGAAGGTCATCAAACTTCCCCTAAGCTTCAGGTTTCCAATTTGGAAATTGGAGATAAGAATGGTATTAACCAAATAAGGGTGTTGTAAAGAATTCAACACAATACTACCTGAAACATTGTTTAAATTACGTTCTTATTATTATAACTTGAGATTCCTTTTCTATAGTATACAGAATGTTGCCTCTTAAGATAAACTTTTAAATATCTCCATTACTGTTTGTAACAGATATCTGAAGTCAGAAAATGTGGGTAGAAATTACAATTCTCTCACAAGCCAATGACAACAGACAAGGCATTAACTTCTGACTTTGTTTTCTCATGTGTCCAGCAGAAACAATAATACTATGTGTTTTATACCTCATGGGGTATTCTAAAAGTAAATGAGGTGATAACAAAACAATTAGCATGTATGTAACAATTGTAGATTATAAAGTACTTACATACACATTGTGTCATTTAATCCTTAGTTCTATAAAAAGAAGAAACCAAAGTTGATTTGCATACTTATTAGTGGTAGAGATAGGAATCAAGGACAAGTGCTTCTGCTTCAAATACCACGTTTTTTTCCAAAATGCTTTTTTTTTTTTTTTGAGACAGAGTCTCACTCTTTAACTAGGTGCCAGGCTGGAACCTCCCCCTCCCGGCTTCAAGCAATTCTCCTGCCTCAACCTCCTGAGTAGCTGGGACTACAGGCACACGCCACCATGGCCAACTAATTTTTGTATTTTAGTAGAAATGGGGTTTCACTATATTGGCCAGGATGGTCTCGATCTCTTGACCTTGTGATCTGCCCATCTCGGCCTCCCAAAGTGCTGGGATTACAGAAGTGAGCAGCAGCGCCTGGCCCTCTAATATGCTTTTCAATAAGCAGTTTAATAAATATAAGCAGTCTACTATTATATGGTCAACTAATGAGATAATTGCTCATAAGTATTATTTGCAAATTTAGTCTTTAAACATAAGAAAAGTCAAGTTTTAATTCACATTAACTTAGACTTTTTAAAAGTTCCAGTAATAAGATAGACTGAAATTAGATGAAATTACTAACACTTAACTTTTAAAATGTCCAAAACAATAATTTTATATGGTTCCACCTAATGAATTCTTCAGAAAGAGTACTTTGCATTTAGTTTCTTTTTTCTTCTTCTTCTTCTTTCTTTTCTAAGTTTGCCTTAATTTGCTTTAAGTCCATGCATTTAGTTTCTTTACCTAGAGTGCAAGTTGGCAAAAACTTTCTTTACTTGGAGGGAAATTAGCTAGGTTTAACAAAGAGCAGGACAAGTCAACGCAACAACACAGAAAGATTTCTTCCAGAGGGCATAAAGGATTAAATGGGTTATTTGTTTTTTTACAAAGATCAGTTATCAATTTTCATGTACGAACAGTAAGTATCTGTTGTATTTAACAAAACACAATTGTTGGTAAAAGGATAAGATGGTACAATATTAATAAGATTTCTTACATTAATTGCATATTCCTGAGAGGTCCTAAGACAGGTCACCATTACCATCTACTCCAAATTAACTGCAAATTAGTGAGCCAATGTTAAATCATTTTAACAATATTACCATGCATCATATAACCCTACACATATTTTTAATGTACAGAATTCAGAACACTTGAGTTCAAATACTGGCTCTTTCAATTACTCACGAGGTAATCTTATGCAATTTATTTCACTTGTCTGAGCTATGTTTCTTCAGATACAAAATAGGGATAACAATGCCATACCTGTTTCATGGGGTGGTTGTGAGGTTTAAATAAAATAAATATGTAAGTTCCTGGCACTAGTAAGTGCTTAAAAATGTTCCTGTGAGGTTGCTACTATTGTTAGTTCATTCAGTTTTGTTTTTGTTATATTCGTGCTGCTGGATTCCCACCCTCAAATCCAAATACTGAGAACCTTTAAGAAATTCCCAAGACCCCCACCTTACATGGAATAGACCTGGGAGACCTACTGTATCCTGCAATCACCCAAAGTGGGTTTGACTAGAGATATAACAGCAGAAAGAGGGACTGGGAATGGAATGAGAAGAAAGAGGGAAAAGAAGGCCTAGGAGTCAGGAAAGTCAGGCCCAGTTCTGCTACTAATTTAATGTGTGAGCCTGGGCACATACATCATTTACTTGCTATGAGCTTTGGTTCCTTCACCACATTATTAAATTGAACTATTTAGTAATGTCCTAATATCTTTTCCCAGAACTAAAATTTTAAGGCCCTTTCACTTTTAGCTGGAACCACATCTCGGCTGGGCCTTAAATAGGACTGGTTCACCTCAGATCTCCCCGACAGGGTCTATGATAACACTGAGGAAAGTTCCCAGTCATACCCCTGAGGACACACTGGTACATGCCACCTGACTGCTCTCACAAACATCTAGCCTTTATAAAGAAAATGGTGTGTTTCTCCCCAAAACTTTTAATGGGATTTTTCAAAAATTGAGGGATTCTTTTCTTTTGCTCACAAAATGGCATGCCAGTGCTTCATTAGTAATATTAAATTTTCTCCTCACTAATGCACACTTATTTTACTCAGTGACAGTGTAATTATTCTGTCTTCAAATAATTATGTGAATCCACAGGAACCTAAGGCAAGAGATGTATAGGCTTCTAAGATAAAAGAAGATAATAAACAAGAACTATAGATTAATTGCTCTCTTTTTAATAGGACTATCTCAAGAAATTTTATCTCTATGACTCAAAAACAAATAAAGCCAATAGTTTAGAAGCCAAACTCAAAGAGATGCAAAAATTCTTTGGCCTGCCTATAACTGGAATGTTAAACTCCCACATCATAGAAATTATGAAGAAGCCCAGATGTGGAGTGCCAGATGTTGCAGAATACTCACTATTTCCAGATAACTCAAAATGGACTACCAAAGTAGTCACCTACAGGTTAGTTTTATCCCAGCTCATTTTGGAAAAAACAATAAAGCCTGTTTCCCAAGAGGTCAAATACTGTTTTCTTGTTTGCTACTAGGATCGTATCATATACTCGAGACTTACCACATACTACAGTGGAACGATTAGTGTCAAAGGCTTTAAACATGTGGGGCAAAGAGATCCCCTTGCGTTTCAGGAGACTTCTATGGGGAACTGCTGACATCATGATTGGCTTTGCAAGAGGAGGTAAGAAAGATTCCTGTAGGCTAATCCTGTGTCCTGTTTTGTTTGTTCATTGTTTATATCAGTGCTCCTAAGAGGATTAAAAACCTTTAATGAGAGATGACAGACAGAGAGATAGATAGATAATAGATTTAGCAATATTATTACAATTTGTATAATCTGATAATGTAGAGCCACTTTTAAGAGCAGCAGTTGGCAAACTACAACCCATGAGCCTAATCTAGCTCATCTTCTGTTTCTGTAAACAAAGCTCTACTGGAATAGGGTCAGACTTCTTCATCTCCCTATCATCTATGACTGATTGCGGTCAGGCCACAACCGTGACAGAGACCATCAAGTTCACAAAGCTTAAACACTTGTTATCTGACCCTTTATAGAAAAAGTTTGCCAACCCCTGTTTTGTAACATGAATTATTATTCATATATACAGTCATGCATTGCTTAACAATGGGAATATATTCTGAGAAATGCGACCTTCGGCAATCTTGTCATTGTGCTAACGCCATAGAATACACTTACACAAACCTAGGTGATACAGCCTTCTATCCACCTAGGCTATATAGTATAGCCTATTGGTCCTAGGCTATAAATCTATACAGCATGTTACATAACACAATGGCACAAGTTACATAACACAAATACACAAGTATTTGTGTGTCTTAACATATGTAAACATTGAAAAGGTAATGTATTGCGCTATGACATTATCACAGCTGCTGTATCACTAGGTGATAGGAATTTTTCAGCTCCATTATAATCTTATGGGACTATTGTTGTATATGTGGTCTGTTGACTTAAAGATCATTATGCAGCACATGACTATATGTTTACAATAGATCTCGCTAACATCAATATTAAATCAGTTAAAGCTTCCAAAGGCCTCAAGAGGCCCCTGAGAAGTGGTATAGTCCTATGAGCTGTTGGTAATGCCTTTCATGTGACAAGGAAGTAGGAAATGGAAACTCTCATATTAAAGAGCTTAAAAATATATAACCCAAGGCCAGGCGTGGTGGCTCACGCCTGTAATCCAAGCACTTTGGATGCCAAGGCGGGCGGATCACCTGAGGTTGGGAGTTCAAGACCAGCCTGACCAACATGGTGAAACCCCATCTTAAAAAAAAAAAAAAAATATATATATATATATATATATATATATATACACATAACCCAGCAGGGTGTGGTGGCTCACACCTGTAATCCCAGCACTTTGGGAGGCCGAGGCAAGTGGATCATCTGCAGTAAGGAGTTCGAGACCAGCCTGACAACATGGTGAAACCCTGTTTCACCATGTTGTCAGGCTGGTCTCGAACTCCTGACCTCAGGTGATATGCCCACCTTGGCCTCCAAAGTGCTTGGATTACAGGTGTGAGCCACCACGCCCAGCCCAACTGTTCTTAATTGCTAGTATTTCACGGTGCAAATTTAGAGAAAAATGTTACCCATTTCGGTCTGTTCTATGTGCAACTGCCTGGCTACTGTAGCTGAAATCTGAACTTCAACTCACAATATTGACAACACTTATGGGAAAGCACTAATCACAGTACTATAAGTTTTTTAAGAGCAAGATAAACTGGACTGGCCTCATATCACCTTGAAGATAACTCTGCATCACAAATAAAAAGACTATCAAAAGCTATTTTAAGAGAACTTAAGCATGGTTCTCTACAAGACCGTGCCCACAAAGAATAAGCTAGGTTTTTAAGAAAAAACAAAAAAAAAAAAAACAAAAAAACATACGAAATGCTGCACAAATTACTTGCCAAATGAAGTATTCACATTCATTCTCCCTCCCACCACCCTTTGGCCAAGCAAAGTGGTCAAATTAAACAAAAGTTTAAATGCAACCGTAAGTTAGATATAACTGCATTTTAAGTCTTGTATCCAGAAAGCTTTCAATATATGACGATTATCAGTGATGAGCAATAGTTCTGTGAAAGGAAAAGTGCCTGGGCCAGAAAAGCACCCAAACTACCCTGTGAATGCCAGCTACTAGCTACTTGGACTGGGCTGTTTTTTGGTTGGTTGTTTTATTTGTTTGTTTGTTTTTTCTGAGATGGAGTTTTGCTCTCGTCACCCAGGCTGGAATGCAGCAGAGCAATCTCTGCTCACTGTAACTTCCAACTCCTGAGTTCAAGTGATTCTCCAGCCTCAGCCTCCCGAGTAGCTGGGATAACAGGCGTGTGCCACCACGTCCGGCTAATGTTTGTATTTTTAGTAGAGATGGTGTTTCGCCATATTGGCCAGACTGGTCTGGAACTCCTGACCTCAGGTGATCTACCTGCCTCGGCCTCCCAAAGTGCTGAGATTATAGGCATGAGCCACCATGCCTGGCCTGTACTGGGCTGCTTTTTCTAGTCTCGACAATCACGTAAACTGAAAAAATGACTGGAGAAGAAAAAAAATCAGTCACTAAGAACAATCACTCCTTTTCTTTCAGCTCATGGGGACCCCTACCCATTTGATGGGCCAGGAAACACGCTGGCTCACGCCTTTGCACCTGGGCCAGGTCTCGGAGGAGATGCTCACTTCGATGAAGATGAACGCTGGACAGATGGTAGCAGTCTAGGTATAGCATCCCATGTCTCTTTTACTCCACATCCTTTTTAAAATCCTGAACTTCCACTAACTTTAATAATTATTTTAATTTTTAATAAGTATTGATACCTTGCTAAGTGCCAAACACTGAACTATTTGCCTAAAATGCATTATTTCATGTGATATACTCATAATGCTACACAACAGAAGGTGGATGCTCAGGCTATGGAGTCAAGCAGCATTGGTCCAATTTGCTGTGCATCTACCAATTACTCTGTGTCACTGGGCAAGTTATTGAACTTCTCTGAGCCCTAGTTTCCTCCTCTGTGTAATGGGAATATAAATAGTTCCCACATCAAGGGTTATTTTAATTAAATGAAATAATGTTCATACAGTACTTGAAATGTATTAATAATTCAATAAATTATAGTCCCTTCTTCATATTTCCAAGAAATACATGCCCCAAATGGAAAAAAAAGAGAAGCAGAAACTATGATATTTAAGAAGTATATGCAATTCTGGAATTACTCACTATTTTCCAAAAAGAACCAACTCCATGATTTAATCTATCATATTTATCATTTTACATAGTAGACTATTATAGGCACATCAGAGAACTAATGGAGAAGAGCTCTGTGCTATCATCTGGCCATAAAAGGAAATTTGTACTTGTGTTTGGCAAAGAGAATTCACCATAGCTTGCTGCCTTGCTGTGAAAATCTACATAAAATTGCAATGCTGCCTCCCATTCACATTTGGCATATCCTTTCATTTTTCTTTCCTCCCACTCAAGGTAGGTTAAAGGCAGCTTCCTTCAATCCAATGCAATACCACCAGAGCTCTGGCCACTCCTCAAATTCACAGGCTCACATCTTCCACATGCTTGCAAAGCCTTTCAATAAGTCTGAGGGAGAGCAAAGGATATATGTAACACAAGTTAATGAATCAAAATAAAAAACAAAGCCCAGCATTGCCTAGAGATCCTATACCTTTCAATCTTGGCTTTCTCAAAGCCGACTTTCTCTCTTCTGATATCCAGAGTCACTAACATTTATTGAATGGTCATGACTCCCAAATACTGAGAAACTCTGGTTATCATGACAAATCTATAGGGCAGGAATTATTGTCTCTGTTTAACAGGTGAGAAACTGAGACTCAGCAACATCAATTAATTTGTCCAGAGTTGTCCAGCTAGTAAGGAGTGGAGCTACATTTCAAACCTTAGTGCTTTAAAAGCTTTGCTTTCCACTACAGAGTACTGCTGGCTCAGTGAAAGAAGCAAATAGAAAAACATTACACCTTTCTAAGAAGCAGAAGTGATGATGAGATTAAACCACTGCTATTCAGATTATCCTTCTAACCTGTCTCCACTTTTGAAAATCTAGAAACAAATAAGTAAGCTACCAAGGGCTAAGAATTAGGTATTTTTCTTTAGTTTTTAAAAAATTATTATATCATATATTATATATAATATTACATAAGGTATGCAGTTATTTTTATCATTATGGTTTGTCACTTCTTTGGTTGTAGGAATTAACTTCCTGTATGCTGCAACTCATGAACTTGGCCATTCTTTGGGTATGGGACATTCCTCTGATCCTAATGCGGTGATGTATCCAACCTATGGAAATGGAGATCCACAAAATTTTAAACTTTCCCAAGATGATATTAAAGGCATTCAGAAACTATACGGTAATATTTATTATTTTAAATAAGAGGATTTCACATTTTCTTTTTAGAGTGGGGTAGGAAAAGAAAGGCAGGAAATGGGTATTTACCTGGAAAACCACACTGGAACTCATATCAAAAAGCCTATTGGGCCAGGCACGGTGGCTCATGCCTGTAATCCCAGCACTTCGGGAGGCTGAAGCAGGCGGATCACCTGAGGTCAGGAGTTCGAGACCAGCCTGACCAACGTGGAGAAACCCTGTCTCAAAAATAAATAAATAAATAAATAATAAATTATAAAAGAAAAAGAAAAAGCCTATTGAGGGGAGGAATTGGGGAACTTATCAGATACTCAAAATTTAACTAGGCTGTGTCATACTATGAAGATGTTGATTGTGAGTTTCAGTAACATAGTATTATGTGGTAAAATTATACAAATGATATTGTCAAGATTTTCTTCAAGTTGCCACCCATTGCTCTTCCTCTCTCAGTTTAAATAGTTTAGGAGAGTGTTCCCTATAGGGGTGGACTGAAGGGACAAAACATCTTTCCTCATCGGTGCCCACTCCTAAGGATTCAACCCTAAATAATTAAGATTGACCCAACTCTTCCTGTTTGCATATACATGTAGAGAAAGTGGTTAACCATGGACAGCAACTGCTTATCATTTGTGGTCTTGACACTTATGTATATCCCATGTCCCAATCTATACTTTTTTGGTTAAATCAAAATTCCAAATTCAGTTTTTTTTAAGCATACTGATTTGTATTTACTGTATTGAGTCAGCCAAAAGTAGTATTTGAGAAAGAAATCAGAGGACAAGAATAAAAAGCTCTGTCTCTGGATAAAGACAAGGAAAGTAAGGTTCAAAGAGGCTAAGTAGACTGTCCAAGGTCATGTGACAAGTGTTGAGTCATGTGTTGAGTGCTTGAGCCATGATTCCAAGTTAGGGCTACGTGACTTCATACTCTCTCTACTACATACTCCTGCCTATCACTGCCCAGTAAGCTTTTTATCCTAGTACGGATAAAAGAATACAGGATGACATCTTTAAATCAGCAGATATAACTAAACCTATCCAGTAAAAATATAAGGATGAAGAGAATACACTACAAAAAGATCACATAAGAGTCTTCGAATGCTCACATAAGCAACAAAAGTGCTTCCACATAATAGAGGACTGTCCTCAAGGGAGAAATATTCCAGTAAGACAATGGATTTAAGATATCAGTTCAACCTAGAATTTACTATAACTCAGCATGTCCCAAACTGTATTCCCAGAACACTAGTCCTACCGGACTATTCCCAGAAAAGGAGGCAAGGGAGAAATAAGTTCAAGAAACACAACCTACTATATTTCAGGTGCACAGAATATTAGAGAGTATAGAGTATTGAACAAACGTTTAACTCAGTGTTTCCTAAGTTATAATCCTTTTTCTAGGTCTCAATGAGTGTTTAAAACCCATAAAATAGCACTTCAGAGAACACACTTTGGAAAATGCTGTGTAAGTATTCCCAAAAGATCTGACTTAAAGAACCACTGCCATCCAAAAGACTCACCAAATACTGACCATTGTTGGTAAAGTTACCATCAACAAAACTGAAAATACTACCCTCCCCTTAAATAAAACTGTGGAGCTCATGGAATATTCCACAGCAGTCTATAAGTATTTTAGAACCTTAAGAAAAATACAAGGCCAGGCATGGTGGCTTACACCTGTAATCCCAGCACTTTGGGAGGCCAAGGTGGGTGGATCACCTGAAGCCAGGAGTTTAAAATCACCCTGACCAACAAGGTGAAACCTCATCTCTATTTTAAAAAAAAAGAGGCCGGGCGCGGTGGCTCAAGCTTGTAATCCCAGCACTTTGGGAGGCCGAGGCGGGTGGATCACAAGGTCGAGAGATCGAGACCATCCTGGTCAACATGGTGAAACCCCGTCTCTACTAAAAATACAAAAAATTAGCTGGGTATGGTGGCACGTGCCTGTAATCCCAGCTACTCAGGAGGCTGAGGCAGGAGAATTGCCTGAACCCAGGAGGCGGAGGTTGCGGTGAGCCGAGATCGTGCCATTGCACTCCAGCCTGGGTAACAAGAGCGAAACTCCGTCTCAAAAAAAAAAAAAAAAAAGAAAGAAAGAAAAAAGAAAAATACAAAGAGACTAAAGATCTGAGGCATAATGATGAAATTTAACAGGAAGAAAAGAGACTAATGCATTAACACTTTTTTGTTTTGTTTTGTTTTGTTTTTTGAGACGGAGTTTCGCTCTTGTTACCCAGGCTGGAGTGCAATGGCACGATCTCGGCTCACCGCAACCTCCGCCTCCTGGGTTCAGGCAATTCTCCTGCCTCAGCCTCCTGAGTAGCTGGGATTACAGGCACGTGCCACCATACCCAGCTAATTTTTTGTATTTTTAGTAGAGACGGGGTTTCACCATGTTGACCAGGATGGTCTCGATCTCTCGACCTTGTGATCCACCCGCCTCGGCCTCCCAAAGTGCTGGGATTACAAGCTTGAGCCACCGCGCCCGGCCTAACACTTTAAGTATTTAGACAAAAAGGCATCCCTGGTCAGAGTTGGAAAGAGGTAACTTCTGGACAAATGGAAATATAATTATTTAGGCTGTAAATGTAGGGAGTTCATTAATCTAAAAAGTAATATGAGCAGAAAACAAAGATTCCAAAGAAAGTGATTAAACTTGTAGATACAAGATTCCTGCTACTATTCTGAGAATGATAAAAATAATAGCTGGCTGGGCACAGTGGTTCACACCTTTACCCAGCACTTTGGGAGGCTAAAGCCAGTGGATCATTTGAGGCCAGGAGTTCAAGACCTGAGCAACAAGGCAAAACCCCATCTCTACTAAAAATATAAAAATTAACCAGGCGTGAAGGTGGGTATCTGTAGTTCCAGCAACTTAAGAGGCTGAGGCACGAGAATCGCTGGAACCCAGGAAGCAGAGGTTGCAGTGAGTCAAGGTCACACTACTGCACTCCACCCTGGGCAACAGAGTGAGACTCTGCCTCAATAAATAAATAAATAATAGCTAACATGCATTGAGTACTTGCAGTGTTCCAAGGCTTCACATGATTAACTCATTTAACTCAAGAATGAGACATTATTATCCACATTTTACAGATTTGTAATCTGATGCTAAGAGAGGGTAAGTAGTAAACTACCTAAGGTCACACAGCTAGTAAACTGGTAGAGACAAGATGCAAAGGTACCTGAGCCCTGGGCCTACACTCTAGTCAATCCTGCCTTCTTAACCTCTGGAGGTTGTTCTTCAGAATCTTTGTCCCAGGCACACATAACTGGGCTGCGTGAATAATAGATTATACTTTCTGTGACATTTCCTTTGTCTGTATAATCTTAGGATTGTTTTTATGCATTTTCTACATGTCAGAATGTTCTTATTTTTTTTCTTTCAATAGGAACCAGAAGAAATTCAAAAAAGAAATAGAAACTTCAGAGAGAACATCCATTCATTCATTGGATTCTACATCATTGTTCCGCAATCAGAATTGATAAACACTGTTCTTTCACTCCATTTAGCAATTATGTCACCTTTTTTATTGCAGTTGGTTTTTGAATGTCTTTCACTTTTTTTGAAGATAAACTCCTTTATGGCATGACTGTGTCTTACTCATCTATACTCACAGTGGGTAGATGTCAATAAATGTTATATACACAAATAAATAAAATGTTTATTCCATGGTGAATTTATTTATATTTTGGAGCACCCTTTCTGTGGCAAATGAAGACATACTATACGATAAAATGAAAGACTAAGACAAAAAAAGAATCCCCCCACACTATTTTGGGGTCTTCTGCAGCACCTCACCTACCACCCAAGAGGGAAGGTGGGAGCTCTCTCTTTTTTATTCATTAGTGTGGCCCAAAGTTACACTAATTTCCCCTTACCTTTGTGGCCCATGCTCTATTCTGAGTCTTCTGGAAAGTCTAATTCTTCCCACACATGTCTGAGAATTTCCAACAACTTAGGACTTACCGCCTCATGGTCACTTCCAGCTCCAAGTTTCTACCTCCCCCTCAACTCCTGATTTTCCTGCAACCTCTCCTGCCACAGCCACTCTCTAGGTTCCCTTCCCTTTTCCTCATGCCAGCCCAGATATCGGCCTCACCCTGTTCTCTTTAACTTTCTTTTTTTTTTTTTTTTTTGACACGGAGTTTCGCCCTTGTTACCCAGGCTGGAGTGCAATGGCGCGATCTCGGCTCACCGCAACCTCCGCCTCCTGGGCTCAGGCAATTCTCCTGCCTCAGCCTCCTGAGTAGCTGGGATTACAGGCACGTGCCACCATGCCCAGCTAATTTTTTGCACTTTTAGTAGAGACGGGGTTTCACCATGTTGACCAGGATGGTCTCGATCTCTCGACCTCGTGATCCACCTGCCTCGGCCTCCCAAAGTGCTGGGATTACAGGCTTGAGCCACCGCGCCCGGCCTGTTCTCTTTAACTTTCTACAAACCAGTCCTACAGGCTTTTATGAGAATGTAGATGTTGCTGGAAATTTGCATAAATAGTGAAATTTTCTACTGTACAAGGGCCATGAAATTGAACAAAACTAAAATTGAATGTTATCCCCATCCTTCAAATCCTTTTTTTTTTTTTTTTTTTTTTTTGAGACAGAGTCTCGCTCTGTCACCCAGGCTGGAGTACAGTGGCATGATCTAGGCTCACTGCAATCTCTGCCTTGTGGGTTCAAGAAATTCTCCAGCCTTAGCCTTCCAAGTAGCTGGGACTACAGAGGCATGCCATCACACCCAGCTAATTTCTTTTGTATTTTTAGTAGAGATGGGTTTTCACCATGTTGGCCAGGCTGGTCTCAAACTCCTGACCTCGTGATCTGCCTGTCTCAGCCTCCCAAAGGGTTGGGATTATAGGCGTAAGCCACCGTATCCAGCCCTTTTTTGTTGTTTTTTGTTTGTTTTGTTTTGTTGAGACAGAGTCTCATTTTGTTGCCCAGGCTGGCCTGCAGTGGCATATAATCTCAGCTCACTGCAACCTTCACCTTCTGGGTTCGAGCAATTATTTTGCCTCAGCCTCCTGAGTAGCTGGGACTATAGGCACATGCCACCATGCCTGGCCAATTTTTTTATTTTTAGTTGAGATGGGGTTTCACCATACTGGCCAGGCTGGTCTTGAACTCCTGACCTCAAGTGATCCACCAGCCTTGGCCTCCCAAAGTGCTAGGATTACAGGTGTGAGCCACTGTGCCTAACCCAAATCCTTTACTTATCCCAAGTCAGGAATCTCTTACTTCTGCAGGCTGCAGCCTCCTACCAGGTCTCTCCCAACTCTTCTTGTTTTTAAACCCCACTGAAATTTACTTTCTTACTGATAAAAATTATTCCTCCCACACATACCCTAAAAGCAGATAATATCCCAGAATTCAGAACTGTCCCACAGCCTTAGGAAGCTATTCCAAGAATAGACCAAATGAGAGGAGAATCCACAATCCAGGCAAAATATAAAAAGTATACATGAACAAGAGTTCAAAGACCCTTTTAAAACCTAAGGAAATATACATGATGCTGGAATAAAAAGGAAGTTATGTCATTAAATTCAAGCTCTTCATTTTGTAGAGGACAAAACAGAGATTACATGATTTCCCTAAGGTTCACAGTAAGCCAAAGTGGTGATTTCAGCATTTTGTTGTTTGTTTAGCTCTTTGTATTTTAATTTTGGACAGCAGGAGGCAGTATCTATCTTGTAGCTAAAGCAGATATCTATTGCTTTTCCCTGCCCAGCATCCCATCACCCTACTTTTGGGGACAGGAAACTGCCTCTTCCCCTTGTGTACAATCTTCACAAGGTGTCACATAGGTTGCCACAAGCTTCCTGGGCTGAGAGAAGAATACAGAACGCAAGCTTGGCCAATCAGACACTCTCTCCCAAAAACACTGGAGGGAGTATAGGTGGATTCATTCTGTCCATGAGGCACTGGAGACACTGCCTATTCAATCCTGCACCAGACAGATTCCCTGAAGCTTCCCTGGGCCCTGTCCTTCTCACAGCTTAGGTGCAGGGCTTCTTTTCCAGATTTACAACTGACTGCACTGCCTTCCAATACATTTTGCCTATTGCTTACGTTATCCATAGTTATTTTATGTCTGTGCTGTGCACATCCCTGGCACAGTCACTTAGTTGGCTCTCCTAGGGTATCTAGACATATGGGCTCTGTTCTGTATTTCACCACATACTATACTTCAATCTTAACAATGAAGTAAGCTCTAACAGAGCATAAAAGTAAATAAAATGTTTTTATGATCAAATAGCACAAAACTAACAGGCAAACAGAAATTTTTCCTAGCAAATAAGGACCCATTTTTTAAATTGTGGTAAAATACATAACATAAAATTTGCCATCTCAACCATTAAGTGTACAGTTCAGTATTTTTAAGTATATTCACATTGTTGCACAAGAGAAAAGGTTCTTCACCTCAGCACTGTTGATATTTTTGACTATATAATTCTTTGTTGAGTCCTATGTATTAAGAATGCTGGCCGGGCGCTGTGGCTCATGCCTGTAATCCCAGCACTTTGGGAGGCTGAGGCGGGTGGATCATGAGGTCAAGAAATCGAGATCATCTTGGTCAACATGGTGAAACCCCGTCTCTACTAAAAATACAAAAAATTAGCTGGGCATGGTGGTGCATGCCTGTAATCCCAGCTACTCAGGAGGCTGAGGCAGGAGAATTGCCTGAACCCAGGAGGCGGAGGTTGTGGTGAGCCGAGATCGCGCCATTGCACTCCAGCCTGGGTAACAAGAGCGAAACTCCGTCTCAAAAAAAAGAAAAAAAAAAAAAAGAATGCTAGACCAGGCACAGTGGCTCACGCCTATAATCCCAGCACTGTGGGAGGCTAAGGTGAGCAGATTGTGTGAGCCCAGATATTCAAGACCAGCCCAGGCAACATAGCAAAACCCTATCTCTACAAAAAAATTTGAAAATTAGCCAGGCGTGGTTGTACATACCTGTGCTCCCAGCTACTTAGAAGGCTGAGCGGGAGAATTGCTTGAGCCCAAGAGGTCCAGGCTGCAGTGAGGAATGATTGTACCACTGCACTCCAGCCTGGGCGAGAGAGCAAAAATTCTGTCTCAAAAGAAAAAAGTAAAAGAATGCTTACAGTTACCTCTGGCCTCTATGCACTGATGCCAGTAGAATATCCTCAGTTCTCACAACCAAAAATGTCTTCAGACAGTACCAAATGTCCCCTAGGAAGAAAAATAGCCCCCAGTTAAGAACCACTGAGCTAAAGAGAATAAATTATTTCATTGCATTATACTTAGTATCCCTTCTACTTTTTTACCCAGGACCTACCATACTCTAATTCTGTACTATCCCACGAGAAAGGAAAACCAGTAAGAGATTAAGGTGACATTGCCTGTTTTTGAAGGCAATGTCAAAAAAAAGATTGTCATATTTTAAGAAATAGAAGACACCTCTATTCCAGCCAGGAGCATGGCTCACGCCCGTAATCACAAAACTTTGGGAGGCCAAGGCAGGTGGATCACTTGAGGTCAGCAGTTCAAGACCAGCCTGGCAAAACCCTGTCTCTACTGAAAATACAAAAATTAGCCAGGTGTCGTGGCAGGCACCTGTAATCTGAGCTACTTGGGAGACTAAGGCAGGAGGATCACTTGAACCCAGGAGGAAGAGGTTGCAGTGAGCTGAGATGACACCACTACACTCTAGCCTAGGTGACAGAGTTGTAACACCCTGCCTCAAAAAAAAAAAAAAAAAAAAATCTGTATTCCAAAGCCAGGGTACTATGTATTTATAGAAGTCAATAAGAATTGTGTGTATTTTGTAATTTACTTGTTATTTTTCCAGTTTTAACGTCAATAAACTCCAGTTTAAGAAAGACGTCTGAGCACATGAATTTGTCTTCCCTCCCTTCAAAGATTTCATTTAAGCACTAGGAAGGAATAAAACAGAACAGGAGGGGGTCTGCAATGGACAACAGATTTCAATAAATTTCTGTAAGATCTAATGCAGCTGATAGACAAAACCCATCAGTCGCAGCCTAGGAGGTACAAAGAGGACTACAGTGAAAATGGGAGTTAAACTGTCCAACTCCTGAGAGGCTCAGTTAAAAGGTTTAAGGAAGGCAGGATGAAAAATGGTATTAAGGGATTAACTGTGTATGTGTACATGTGTGTAAGATAATTGACTTCATTTCATCCCTTTAACAAAAATGGCAGAGAGCCAGATGTTCACTTTCAGGCAAAATATCAAACGGTTCTTTGCTAGATAAATGTTTAAAAATTTTTGAAGGCCGGGCGCAGTGGCTCAAGCCTGTAATCCCAGCACTTTGGGAGGCCGAGGCGGGCAGATCACAAGGTCAAGAGATCGAAACCATCCTGGTCAACATGGTGAAACCCCGTCTCTACTAAAAATACAAAAAATTAGCTGGGCATGGTGGCGCGTGCCTGTAATCCCAGCTACTCAAGAGGCTGAGGCAGGAGAATTGCCTGAACCCAGGAGGCGGAGGTTGCGGTGAGCCGAGATCGCGCCATTGCACTCCAGCCTGGGTAACAAGAGCAAAACTCCATCTCAAAAAAAAAAAAAAAAAAAAAAAAAAATTTGAGAGAGAACAGGATATTTAAATTGGGTTCTGTGCCTCTGAACAAAATATCTGTATTTTGGCTTTGAGGCTGGGAGTAGGGAAGCCTCCGTCCATCTGCTCATCCTAATTTAAATGTACCAGTGAACAAGAACATCCACGGACACCAAGCCTCTAGTCACCTTTCTTATTGTTGCATTGTTCCTCAGTGCACAGATCTGCGCAAACCTACCCACAATGGCCTGGGAAGCTGTGGGGCTGAAGAAAGAGGCTGACAAATCCAGTTTCTCGGAAAGAAACATTTACTAGTAACTTATAAACAGAAGCCTTATCTTGGGCAGCCATAAGACAAGAGGGTGGATTCCTGCATGATTACCCCCAGAACCATGACTCACATGCCATAGAGAAAGGGTATCCATGCTTCAGAAGGGACATATAGGAAAACTGTAGCACAGTAACATCAAGGTTGTTTTGACCTAAGGGCAGAAATTTATGGTTAAGTACCTACTCTTACACAAGGAACAAAAATAAACTGGAAATCTCGGAGGCCTTCCCAGAACTGAGGTTAATGAGAAGTTAACATGGTGGTTTCACATCCAAGATGGAATTGCTTTAGCCTCCACACCCATTATTACAATGAAATGGGGAACAAACTTAATAACTCGTTGAAAAAAAAAATGCCACCAAAGAAATTTACCCCAGAAAAAAACAGAAATAATTTAGAGATTAGAAGAGGTATAAGAGGCCGGGCGCGGTGGCTCAAGCCTGTAATCCCAGCACTTTGGGAGGCCGAGGCGGATGGATCACGAGGTCAAGAGATCGAGACCATCCTGGTCAATATGGTGAAACCCCGTCTCTACTAAAAATACAAAAAAGTAGCTGGGCATGGTGGCACGTGCCTGTAATCCCAGCTACTCAGGAGGCTGAGGCAGGAGAATTGCCTGAACCCAGGAGGCAGAGGTTGCGGTGAGCCGAGATCGCGCCATTGCACTCCAGCCTGGGTAACAAGAGCGAAACTCCATCTCAAAAAAAAAAAAAAAAGAAGAAGAAGTATAAGAAAAAAATAACAAGACATTCTCACAGAAATTTGAGACAATATTTTATACATTAAAAAAACAGTAACCAGCCAGGTGCAGTAGCTCACACTTGTAATCTCAGCGCTTTGGGAGGCCAAGGTGGGAGGATCACTTGAGTTCAGGAGTTCAAGACCAGCCTGGCCAACATGGTGAAACCCTGTCTCTACTAAAAACACAAAAATTAGCTGAGCATGGTGGCAGGTGCCTATAATCCCAGTTATTCAGGAGGCTGAGGCAGGAGAATTGCTTGGACCCAGGAAACAGAGATTGTAGTGAGCCAACATCATGCCACTTCATTTTAGCCTGGGCAACAGAGTGAGACTCTGTCTCAAAAACAAAACAGAACAGTAATACCAAGATTTTATTAAAAATTATCAGAGAATAAGCTGAAACTCTTGAAAATTGAATTTATGATTGTTGAGATAGAAGTATAAAATAAAAGAGTTGGAAGATAAAGCCACTCAAAATGAAGAGCTGAAAGACTATATACAAACAGAAAAATAGGACAGAGAAAAGAAGAAAAGATTAATTCAGGAGGTCCAACACCCAACTCTGTTGGCTTTGAAATAAGTCAACTTGACTAAGCGAAACTTTATTTCCCAGAATTCTGTTCTCTGTTTCTTGTTAGAGCTGGCCACAAGAAAAATCTGCATGGAATTTGGACCATGGAAGTAAAGAAATATTTGCTTAAGGCTGATACGGGTCTGGTGCTGTTGTAGCTTATGCACAGATTTATGGTTCTGCTCATTCACACTGCTGGCACCAATCACTGCAGGCCCAGCTCTAGCTCCCACATTATCTCTTCCTTCAACTTCTCCAACTCCTCTTCTAGGCCTGAGTGTGGCTCCACACAATAATAATAGTATCTACCACAGGGCACTCACAGAAGCAAGGCTGGAGCCTTAGCAACACGGAGAAGCCATCATAAGTCCTCGTGATAGAAGTAGAGAGGCTCCAGCTTGTTACTCGCCTCACAGATCCCAGGTGTGCCACTCTCCCCACTTTACTTCTATCTTTTAACCCCTAACACCTGTCCTGTAACTTCAAGCTCAGCACCAGATAAAAAAGAAACAGCCAAACCAAGATCGTTTTACCAGCTCCCACAAAGGTATGAGGATGAATCCCTATAAGTCCCTTACTTTACATCATTCTTAGTGGTTCTGCTCCTCTCATTGAACCTTGTCTGCTACAACAGCCAATAAGATTTCCAAAAATGAAGAATAGACAAAATAAAGAAAAAATTCTCAAAGAAATAATTGGACATTTTCCAATCTTGAGAAGGGTGACTGGTTTGGAGAAAAATCTTCAAACGAAAGAAATGATATTGTGTTAAAATTTTAGGACAGTAAGAATAGATTTTAACCATGCCCCAAGGTTTTGTTTTTTTTTTAAATACTGCAACAAAATAGAATTAAACTGATATCAGATTTCTCGTCAGCAAAAATGATTCTAAGCTAGAGCGAAGCCAAGTTCTGAGGATGAGTTATTTTTATCCTAGAATTCCATACCCAGCCAAATCATCTATCCAGTGTGGTTGTGGGTTGAATTGTGTCCCCCGAAAAGACAAGTTGAAGTCCTCATCCCTGGTACCTGTGAAAATGGAACCTTATTTAAAAATGTGTTTGGGCCAGGCACAGTGGCTCATGCCTATATGGGAGGCCGAGGTGGGTGGATCACCTGAGGTCAGGAGTTCAAGACCAGCCAACATGGTGAAACCCCATCTGTCCTAAAAACACAAAAATTAGCCAGGCATGGTGGTGCAAACCTGTAATCCCAGCTACTCGGTAGTCTAAGGCAGGAGAATTACTCCAACCCAGGAGGCAGAAGTTGCAGTGAACCAAGATCGCACCGCTACACTCCAGCCTGGGCAACAGAGACTGTCTCAAAAAAAAAAAAAAAAAAGAAATGGGGTGTTTGCAGAGGTATTAAAGTTAAAATGAGGTCATTCTGCCAGGAGTGGTGGCTCACACCTGTAATCTCAGCACTTTGGGAGGCCAAGGCAGGCGGATCACCTGAGGTCAGGAGTTCAAGACCAGCCTGGTCAACATGGTGAAACCCTGTCTTTAAATAAATAAATAAATAAATAAATAAAAATTTTAAAAAGTCATTCTGAAGTGGAGTTGGTGCGAAATCCAATAACTGTTGTCCTTCTAAGAAAGTCAAAGCTATGTAAAGACAGAAGTACACAAAGACACACAAGGAAAACATCAGGTGGTAACAGAGGCAGAGACTGGAGCAAAGTAACTACAAGCCAAAGAATGCCAAGGGCTGCTGTCAACCACTCAAAGTTAGGAGAGAGACATGGAGCAGATTCTCCCTCAGATGCCAACTTAGCTGACACCTTACTTTTGGCCTTCTGGCCTTCAGAGCTGTGAGACTGTTATTTTAAGCCATACAATTTATGGTACTTTTTAATGTCAGCCCTCAAAAACTGATATAAATGTGAAGCCAACATAAGTTCAACTTTGTACGACAAGAGTTCAGAAAGTCTATCTCTCATGTACATTTTCTGAGATAGCTAATTTAAAATGCAGTGCAAACACAAAGGATGAAATCTAAGAAAGAAGATGTGAGAAATGGAAATGACGGAAAAGGAATCTGAGAATGATAGCTGTGCCCCAGGGCTAGAAAGTAACCAGTCTAAATTATAACAGGACTAAATAAATAAATAAAAATTTTAAAAAAGATGGTTTTAAAAAAAGAAATAGCTACTAAACAATATATGAAATGATGAGTAAATATCTGGAAAATATATAGGATATGGTGAAGGGACATAAATGTCATATCCCAATGGAGAAAAATGACAATCAGATATTCAAGGGAAAATGAGGAATTATAATAAAAATCATAATCCAAATACAAAGCAACAAACTCAAATGTGACAAGAGTAATTCTCAAAGAGTAATCAGAGTAATTACTCAAAGAGGAACCAGACAAGTGGAAGAAAGAAGAGTGCATTTGAAATGAAGGGAAAATTATCCAGTGAGAGGCAGGGGGTCATGTCAGAACCAGAGAAAAGAAATGTGATTGTGGCTCACTGCTCAGCTCTGAGTTGAGTAATGTTTACATGGTGGTTTATTTAAATGCTCTTCAGTATTTATAATCAGCATATTGATAAAGCTCAATTTATTGATGGATACAGAATGAAAAACTCATATCAATCATGACAATGTAACAATATGGGAAGTTGGGAGGTGAAGAGAAGGGAGAGATACAGAGAATGCCAGAGGCTTTGAGAGCCTCATATTTCAGGGTGGGGAACTGAGAGATGTACCTGAAACTAATGGAACAAGAAGCAAAGATTTACACATATCATGTAAAGTTACAAGCAAAACCAATAAAGATACAACTATCAAAATTAGGAGAGAAAGGAAGAACAGCAGAGAGCAGTACAAGTGAGCAAATTCTCTGAATACAGAACACCTAAAACTGATCAATAAATAGTGATATAGGCCGGGTGTGGTGGCTTACCACGGTAATCCCAGAACTTTGGGAGGCCAAAGTGAGAGAATCACTTCCACCAGGGACTTACTTTCAAGTCATCAGTCCCCTTCTCTGACAGTCTTTCTTCTCTAGTAAGTACCCCTGACCTATAGAAGGCCTTCATGACAACTGTGTACTATCCCAACTCCTGTCACACTGGAGCAGGGGCAGACACCTGACACAGGCAGGACCAACATGGCAACCTAGTGAACTTGCATCTCTACATAAAATAAAAAATTATGGCCAGCCATGGTGGCTCACACCTATAAACCCAGCATTTTGGGAAGCCAAGGTGGATGGATCACTTGAGGTCAGGAGTTTGAGACCAGCCTGGCCCACATGGCAAAGCCCCATCTCTATTAAAAATACAAAAATTAGCTGGGCATGGTAGCAGGCACCTGTAATCCTAGCTAAGTGGGAGGCTGAGGCAGCAGAATCATTTGAACCTGGGAAGCAGAGGTTACAGTGAGCCAAGATCACACCACTGCACTCCAACCTGGGCTACAGAGCAAGAACCTGTCTCAAAAAACAAGCAAGCAGATAGACTGATTTGATTGATTGATATAGATGATAGGTAGGTAGGTAGGTAGGTAGGTAGATAGATAGATAGATGGATACATAGATGATAGATAATTAGCCTGGCATGGTGGCACACACTGTAGTCCCAGCTACTTGAGAGGCTAAGGTAGGAGAATCACCTGAGCCTAGGAGGTCAAGGAGGCTGCAGTGAGCCATCATCCCACCACAGCATTCTAGCTTGGGAGACAGAATGAGATCCTGTCTTAAAAAAAAAAAAAAAAGAAAGAAAGAAAGAAAAGTAATAGTGGTGTAAGCATATTATTCAATAATATGGAGGTAACTATTTTTAGACAGCTAAAAATGAAAGAAAATGTATTACTTCTGGTGGCGGAAGGAAAAAGAGAAGTTGCTTTTCCTTCCGGGAGCACTTTTCCCTCTGGGTTCTGTTTTCTAATTTATATAAAAGTGTTGTTTTTTATTACAAATTAAATAAATGTAATATATGTCCATAGTGAAAATGTTTTAAAATAAAAATGCATATAAAGAATAAAAATAATTTAAAATCAAACAGAAATAATTACTGTTGACATTTTGAGATATTTTATTTATTAAAAATGTAAGGAAATAAGAAAAGAAGTTAAGAGTGTTGCTCATATGGTTTAATTACAGGTGTGCTAAGGAGAGGCTTTGAAATCCAATGCTTCCTCCACTTCTTAGCAAATGCCTGAAAATTTCTGCCACAATTACAAACACATATTTTGCGCGGGGCGGGGTGGGGGGAAGGAAAGAAATCATGTATAAACACAAATTTATACCAAGGAGGAAATAACTGATACTGATCCTCTCATGAAGGCACATGAATGAGATGAAATGATGATTCTCCGAATGGGGAAGAAAAGACAAAAAAAAAATCTCACATGGAAATGACCAAAACAAATATCATCTAATTTATGCATTTCCATAAAGGCCAAATTTAAAATGATACTTTGAGGATGCTAAAATTATAAACTAGTCTTTCTGTGATTGCTGTTCCAGGAGACTAAATCATCTTTTCTGTGCCAGGAGATTAAATCTTTTCTGATTTCCATATATTTATCCTTTTATCATTCCTTAGCCAAACTCTCCTCACCCTCTCAAAACCTACCTTTATCCTGAAGTTAATCTGTGAATCTAGGATGCAGGAGAATTGGATGAATTTCCACAATTATTCAGCACATTGCCAATTTCACAGATTGTAAAACATACATTTGTACATGTTTACATTGCTAAAATAAGATGGCATCTTACAATAGCTGCTGGCTCTTCTCCTGAAGAGGATTTGGGTTTGTTTCTGCCAAACATATGGAGCCCTATCAATCTGAGATCACTTGATATTAATTCATTTGCTTGAGATTGGGCCACACTGTTTGTGTGAATTCAGTCAACAAACTCGCAGGAGTGCCAGCTTAGCATTCATACATTCAGGCAGTATAATGTATTTTCCTCCAGCACTACAATTGAGATAGTCGTGTCCTTTCTGTTTTTTGGGTTTTCGTTTTTTTGTTTTTTTTTTTTTTTGAGACGGAGTTTCGCTCTTGTTACCCAGGCTGGAGTGCAATGGCGCGATCTCGGCTCACCACAACCTCCGCCTCCTGGGTTCAGGCAATTCTCCTAAGTAGCTGGGATTACAGGCAGGCGCCACCACGCCCAGCTAGTTTTTTGTATTTTTAGTAAAGACAGGGTTTCACCATGTTGACCAGGATGGTCTCAATCTCTCGACCTCGTTATCCACCCGCCTCAGCCTCCCAAAGTGCTGGGATTACAGGCTTGAGCCACCGTGCCCAGCAGGTTTTTGTTTTTGTTTTTGTTTTTGTTTTTGATTCAGAGTCTTGCTCTGTTGTCCAGACTGTAGTGCAGTGACGTGACCTTGATTCACTGCAACTTCCGCCTCCTGAGTTCAAGCAATTCTCCTGCCTCGGCCTCCTGAGTAGTTAGGATTACAGGTGTGCACAACCATACCCAGCTAATTTTTGGATTTTTAGTAGAGACGGGGTTTCATCATGTTGGCCAGGCAGAACCTTGCTGTATTTTTGGTGTGGCAGGTTTAGTTCTCATTTATCTTTGTACCACAAGATCAGCCACTGGTGTCTGAGTTTTATGTCAGTGTTTCCTATCAGACTCTACTTCTTTAGTATCTCTTCTTTTTTAATGGTATACAAAGAAATGGTTCATCCTACAATAGACAATATTTTATTTCTCTGAAATGTGCTAATTGGAATACCAAGTTTAGATGCAGTACATGAAAAGACACCACAGTTTATACAATAATCTTTTTTTATTTTAAATGCCAATTCTCCAGAACTGTTTGTTGCCTGTCAGTCTTTTAAGAACAAACAAATAACTCACTTGCAAGTCATCAGCCCCCTTCTCTGACAGTCTTTCTTCTCTGATGAGTACCCTGACCTACAGCAGGCCTTCGTGCCAACTGTGTGCTCTCCCAACTCCTGCCACAGCTGTTGGGAGCAGGGGCAGACATCTGACCCGAACAGGACCAATCAGGTGTTTTCTCCATAGGGAATTGTGGAATTCCATTCACTTACTCATTCAATATATACCAAGTGTTTACCATTGTCTTAGTCTGTTTTGTGTTGGTATACAGAAATACCTGAGGTTGGGTAATTAAGGAAAGAGGTTTTAGCCGAGTCAGGCATGGTGGCTCATGCCTATAATCCCAGCACTTTGGGAGGCCGGGGTGGGCAAATCACTTAAGGTCAAGAGTTCAGGACCAGTCTGGCCAACGTGGCAAAAACCCTGTCTCTACTAAAAATACAAAAAGTAGCCAAGTGTGGTGATACACACATGTAATTCAAGCTACTTGGGAGGCTGAGGCAGGAGAATCACTTGAACCCAGGAGGCAGAGGTTGCAGTAAGCCAAGATAGCACCACTGCACTCCAGCATAGGTGACAGAGTGAGACTCCTCAAAAAAAAAAAAAAAAGAGGTTTATTTACCCCATGGTTCTGTAGACTGTACAAAAAGCATGGCACTAGCATCTGGTTGGCTTCTGGTGAGAGTTTTTGTGCTAAGTCTTAACATGATGGAGAAGGTCAAACAGGAAGCAGGTGTGTGTGAAGCAGGGCCCAAAACTGAGGGACAGCATGGCTTTATAACCATCCACTCTCATGGAAACTAATCCATTCCCCTGTGAACCAGTCCAGTCTCCCAAGAACAAGAACTCACTCACTGCTGCAAGAACAGGACCAAGCCATTCAAGAGGGATCTGCCTCCATCACCCACACCTTTTCCACCAGACCCCACCACCTGACACCACCACACTGGGGGTTAAATTTCAACATGAGATTCAGTGGAGACAAACAAACCATATCCAAACCACAGCAACCATTTTCCAGGCCCTGTTCTCACCAGAAAGACATCATCCTGAATAGAGAAAGCTCTTGGATGCACACAGACTCCACAAACTAACCACAGTAAACAGAGAGGCCTAGAGACTGAGAGCTCTGAGCTGAGTCTCATTTATGGTGAGATCCCACAGGAAAGATCCATATGTTTCAAATAAGCTGCTGAAGATCCCAGAAATACTGTAGGACTTTTCTTTCCCAAGCCCTGGTTCTTTAACAGTTTTTTAGCATTTCATAAAGCATTCTAACGTTCTTCCAATAAATCATTTGTGCCATGCTAGCACAAAAACAAATGAATCTAACTACGAAAGGATAAAATAAAATACAGTAGTCTTCCTCTCCTTGTTGGTGTCATTGACCATCTTTGCCATGAAACCTTTCAGAAAAACAGAGTCCAACAATGCGGAATGAAGACCAGATCAAAAGTGACTGAAGTGGTATAAACAAGTAAGTTAATTACTTTTTTCTCCCAGTGCCAGCCTAGTGTGACGCTAACCAGGGCTGTTCTCACACTGTTGTTGTTGTTGTCGACAATGTAAAAATAATCATATGAAATATAAAAATATTGATCTGTGTCTGATGTTCTGTTTTGATCCTAATTATGTTCTAACTAGTAGGGAGGCCTTGGGCTTTCTTATCTTCTCTCAGCTACAGATCGTCATTTATTTTAACTCCCTTACTTTATAAAGCAAGACTTATGATCCTTCTAGTTATAGAATTTAATGATCAACTAATAAGATAATATTTACCAGTAATCTTTTATGACTTTAGAATCCTTTACATGTTGAAATATTTTATTTCACTCAAGTAAATTTACGAATGCTATCAATTCTGTCACGAAAAACAAGGATGTGAAGGAAAATGTGTGTCATCAGAATCACTCATCGGGGCTCTACGGGGGAAACAATTTAGCTTACAGAGTTCAAAACTGACATAAAAATAGCTGCTTCTTTCCCCTGGCTACTTCTGGAGTTCTTCATCTCTCAGTCTATATGTCTCTACGCCCAGAATATCTTCACTGATCTCACACTCACCTAAACCTGCTTAAATACTCCTCTTAAAAGAGCTCCTTGGTAACTAAACTTTACCCCTCACAGTCATCACTTACCTCACTGAATTAACAATCTTCTGTTTAACTAAAAAGTCCACTCTAGATTGTCAGCTTCAGACACTTCTCAAAAGAAAACATTTATGTGGCCAACAAACCCATAAAAAAAAGTTCATCATCACTGGTCATTAGAGAAATGTACATCAAAATCACAATGAGATACTTTACATCAAAATCACAATGAGATACTATCTCATGTCAGTTAGAATGGCAATCATTAAAAAGTCAGGAAACAACAGATGCTAGAGAGGATGTGGAGAAATAGGAATGCTTTTACAATGTTGGTGAGAGTGTAAATTAGTTCAACCATTGTGGAAGATAATGTGGTGATTCCTCAAGGATCTAGAACCAGAAATACCATTTGACCCAGCAATCCCAATAGTGGGTATATACCCAAAGGATTATAATCTGCTATAAAGATATATGCACATGTATGTTTATTGCAGAACTATTTACAATAGAAGACTTGGAGCCAACCCAACTGGCCATCACTGATAGACTGGATAAAGCAAATGTGGCACATATACACCATGGAATACAATGCAGCCGTAAAAAAGAATGAGTTCATGTCTTTGCAGAGACATGGATGAAGCTGGATACCATCATTCTCAGCAAACTAATACAGGAACGGAAAACCAAACACCACATATTCTCACTCAAAAGTAGGAGTTGAACAATGAGAACATATGGACACAGGAAGGGGAACATCACACACCAGGGCCTGTCAGGGGGTGAAGGACAAAGGGAGGGAGAACATTAGGAGAAATACCAAATGCATGTGGGGCTTAAAACCTAAATAATGGGTTGATGGGTGCAGCAAACCACCATGGCACATGTATACCTATGTAACAAACATGCACATTCTGCACATATATCCCAGAACTCAAAGAATAATTTTTTTAAAAAACTCAAAATGGGTCTAAGGGGCCAGGCAGTGGCTCAGGTCTGTAATCCTAGCACTTTGGGAGATCAATGCATGCAGATCACTTGAGGTCAGGAGTCTGAGACCAGCCTAACCACCATAGTGAAACCCGTCTCTACTAAAAATATAAAAATTATATGAGCGTGGTGGTACACACCTATAATCCCAGCTACTCGGGAGGCTGAAGCACAAGAATTGCTTGAACCCAGGAGGTGGAGGTTGCAGTGAGCCAAGATCAAACCACTGCACTCCAGCTTGGGCGACAGAGTGAGACTTTGTCTCAAAAAAGAAAAAAGGGTCTATGACCTAAATATAAACCTAAAACTAAAATTCTACCGGGCGCGGTGGCTCACGCCTGTAATCCCAGCACTTTGGGAGGCCGAGGCGGGTGGATCACGAGGTCAAGAGATCAAGACCATCCTGGTCAACATGGTGAAACCCCGTCTCTACTAAAAATACAAAATATTAGCTGGGCATGGTGGCACGTGCCTGTAATCCCAGCTACTCAGGAGGCTGAGGCAGGGGAATTGCCTGAACCCGGGAGGCGGAGGATGCGGTGAGCTGAGACCGCGCCATTGCACTCCAGCCTGGGTAACAAGAGTGAAACTCCATCTCAAAAAAAAAAAAAAAACTAAAATTCTGAGAAGAGGCCAGGCGCAGTGGCTCCAGTCTGTAATCCCAGCACTTTGAGAGGCCAAAGCAGGTGGATCACTTGAGGTCAGGAGTTCAAGGCCAGCCCGAGCAATCTGGTGAAACCCCATCTCTACTAAAAACACAAAAATTATCTGAGTGTGATGGCATGCGCCTGTAATCCCAACTATTTGGATTCTCTGAGGTACAAGAATCACTTGATCCTGGGAGGTGGAGGTTGCAGTGGGCCTAGATCAGGCAACTGCACTCCAGCCTGGATGACAAAGTGAGATTCTGTCTCAAAAGAAAAAAAAATTCTGAGAAGAAAGTAAAGGGCAGGTGCTTCACGATATTGAATTTGACAATGATTTATTGGATATGACACCAAAAGCACAGACAACAACAATAAAATGCATATACTGGACTTAATGAAAATGTAAGAATTTTGTGCATCAAAAAACACTCTCAGGCCGGGCGCGGTGGCTCAAGCCTGTAATCCCAGCACTTTGGGAGGCCGAGGCGGGTGGATCACGAGGTCAAGAGATCGAGACCATCCTGGTCAACATAGTGAAACCCCGTCTCTACTAAAAATACAAAAAATTAGCTGGGCATGGTGGCACGTGCCTGTAATCCCAGCTACTCAGGAGGCTGAGGCAGGAGAATTGCCTGAACCCAGGGGGCGGAGGTTGCGGTGAGCCGAGATCGCGCCATTGCACTCCAGCCTGGGTAACAGGAGCGAAACTCCGTCTCAAAAAAAAAAAAAAAAAAACACTCTCAACAATAAGGGATTCATATTGAGAATATATAGAGAACTCCTAAAATTCGACAAGAAAAAATAAGTTTTGATTCAAAAATGAGCAAAGAACTTAAATGGAAGTTTCTACAAAGAAGATATACAAATGATCAATAAGCACGTTAAAATATGCTCAACATCACTAATCATTAAAGAAATGCAAATTAAAACTACAACGAGATACCACCTCACATCCCCTAACATGGCTACAATTTTTAAAAACTGAGAATAAATGTTGGCAAAGATAATGAAGAAATTGGGACCTCTATGCACTCTTGGAGGAAAAATTGTAAAGCAGTTGTGGAAAATAGTAGGGTGGTTCTCCAAGAAATAAAACTAGAATAATTATCATATGATCCAGCGATTACACTTCTGGGAGTGTACTCAAAGAACTGAAAGCAGGATCTCAAAGACACAGTTGTACACTCACGTTCATAGCAGCATTATTCACAAGAGCTAAAATGTAGAGGCACCCAAGTGTCCACTGACAGATAAACAGATAAAGAAAATGTGGACCGGGCACGGTGGCTCACGCCTGTAATCACAGCACTTCGGGAGGCGGAGGCGGATGGATCACAAGGTCAAGAGATCGAGACTATCCTGGTCAACATGGTGAAACCCTGTCTCTACTAAAAATACAAAAAAATTAGCTGGGCATGGTGGTGTGTGCCTGTAATCCTAGCTACTCAGGAGGCTGAGGCAGGAGAATCGCCCGAACCCAGAAGGAGGAGGTTGCGGTAAGCTGAGACCGTGCCATTGCACTCCAGCCTGGGTAACAAGGGCAAAACTCCGTCTCAAAAAAAAAAAAAAAAAAAAAAGAAAGAAAGAAAAAGAAAAAGAAAATGTGATATACAGATACAGTGGAATGCTAGCCATAAAAAGGAAGAAAATTTTAGATAAATTTTGAGGACATTACGCTAAGTGAAATAAGCCAATTACAAAGACAAACACTGCATGACTTCACTTAACATAAGGTACTTAAAGTAATAACATTCATAGAGATGGAAAGCAGAATGGTAGTTTCCAGGGCCTTTGGGGGAAGGGGCAATAGAGAGTTATTGTTTAATGGGTATAGAGCTTCAGTTTTGCAAGATGGAAAGTGTTCTGGAGATTGATGGTGGTGATGATTGTACAACCATACGAATGCACTTAATACCACTGAACTGTACACTTAAAAATGATTAGAGAGTAAATTTTATCTTATATGCATTTTTCCCAAAAAAAGAGAAAATCTTTGCAATGAAAAAAGATCACAAGTTAAAATTCAATTTGTAAAATACTATATATTGAATTATCAGTTATATTTTTAGTATATTTTTAACATATTTTAAAATGTATAAATATAGAATAAACATATGTTTGGAGGTGGAATGATAGAGAACAAAATAGTATTCATGGTCATATCCAGGTTTTCCTTATAAGTATTTTTATAATAGACACGAATTTATTTTGTAATAATAAGATCATAAAATATTTTTCAAAAGCACATAAAAAATAATCACCACAAAGTTTCTTCAGGCAAAAAGTTCCTTTAATAAAGAAGAGGAAGGTAGAGGCAGGATATCTCATCTGAAAAATGAAGTGTGTCTGTTAGGAAGAAACAACACAAGTTACCATGGAATAAAAGTGTCTTTAAAATTTTTGTATCAAAAAGGAACCAGCTATTTATCATTGCAAAGTTAATAAATTAGTAAAGAAATTATAGCTATTTCAGTTTTAGTTTTATTAGGCTGAAATAAATCATTTTTAGTAACACTTTGCAGTTGTAGAACTCCTTTTCTTCAACTCCATGTCTTCCGGAATGTTCCTGACAATAACTGAACTATATTTAACCACACATAGCGACTACAGATGAACAAACTAAGCCACTGCTATGGCTTGAATGTTTGTCAAACTCATGTTGAAACTTAAATGTCATTCTAACAGTATTAGGAGGTGAACCTTTTAAGTGGTGCCAAAGCTGAGGCCCGGCACGGTGGCTCACACCTGTAATCCCAGCGCTTTGGGAGGCAGAGGTGGGCAGATCATGAGGTCAGGAGATTGAGACTATCCTGGCCAACATGGTGAAACCCCATCTCTACTAAAATACAAAAAATTAGCCAGACATGGTGGCTTGTGCCTGTAGTCCCAAGCTACTCAGGAGGCTGAGGCAGAAGAATCCCTTGAACTCAGGTGGTGGAGGTCACAGTGAGCCAAGATCACGCCACTGTACTCTAGCTTGGCGAAAGAGCAAGACTTCATCTCAAAAAAACAAAAAAAAGTGACAAAGTTGTGGGGGCTCTGCCCTCATCAGTGGATTAATGCCATTACTGCAGGAGTGAGTTTGTTATCATGAGATTTGGTTCCTTATAAAAAGACAAGTTTGGCCCCCTTTTCTCTCTCTCTCCCTGTCACACTCTCTTGCTTTCTACCACAGAATAATACAGCAAAAAAGCGCTTGTCAGGTGCCAGCCCCTTGTTTTTGAACTTCCCATCCTCCAGATTCTGCAGATATAAATTTCTGTTCTTTATATATGACCCAGTCCGTGGTATTTTATTACAGCAGCACAAAACAGACTAGGGCAGGCACTGAAAAGGCCAACTAATTTTCTCCTGGCATTTAGATAGGATAGCATAGACTGCTAGATGCCTACTCAAACATTCATTCTCCACTTCTTTTTTTTGGAGAGCCTCAATTTTTAGCTAATAACATTGCCATTGTAAATCAAAGACAATTTCTCTGACTTTCTTAAAAAAGAGTGTACAGAAACGTTATGTGGGATATCTAGGAAAGCTTAAAGGGAGGTGACTGTTGGTCTTACGCTTTTCTGCTTTTCTTACATTTTGCAGCCTGCTAGCTAGAGAGAAGTTCAAACAACACTGAATTTTATTTCTCTTTTATCTAACAGTCCAGCGGTGCACAGACCTGGACAGATGCAGGGGCTCTCCTCAACATGAGGCTCCCAAGCTTGCTCTGCTTGTCTCCAATTTCCAGCCAGTAGGCAGAAATACAGGGAAAATTTAAATTCTATTTTTTAAGCCACTGCATATATATATATCCCCTTGTTAAGAAGCTTAGCTCATTCTCTACTGACGTTAGTCCTCAAAGGACTGCGTGGAGCAGGGCAACTGCTGATATGAAACTCCAGCACAGAACTCTTCTGTAAAAATGAAATTCACTATCTTTTATTTAAATCATTATGTTCTGAGGTCTCTAGCCTATTCTAAATAATGCATCTAGCAAATAGATCAGGCACACCTATCTTGCACCAGCAGGAAGAAGGTTATGAAATCTGAACAGACTTCTACAAGAACGTATTTCTAACACTTGCAAAAAGTAGAGAATAATGATTAAAGGACAATAGACAAAGAATTGCTCACAGAAAATGGAACAAGTTCTAACCAAGAACGTATTCCATTCCCAGGGCAAGGAGTCTGTTTATCTGCCCATTAGAATTTCACCATTGTTATAAACCATTGAGTCCTGTACCTTTCCCATTTCCCAATTTTCCATTTCTGAAAGAGAGATTTTATTGCAGCTATACAATTCTACAGCATCATTACCTATCGGATGTGAGTGTGGGAGGCAAGAGCCTCCCTATCACTTGATGGAGAGGACAACACACCACCCAGCAATCCTGGACTTGGGGATGGATGGAGCACCCAAACAGGACTTTGCGTTGTTAGTACGTGGTGAGAAAAAAGATGAGTCTGGCAAAGTGGAGGGCCAAAGGAGTGGACTGTGATGGATCACTATTTTCTCTAGTATCCGTTCTCCCCTTCCTTTCAAAAATATAATCATCAAGTACATGGCCAAGAGCTACAGACCAGAATTCCCCAGCCTCACTGGTCTGTTCCTCCAACCAAGTCCGGGCCAACAGAATGTAAGCAAATGTGAGGTGTGTACCTCCTGTGTTGCCTCTATAAAACTGAAGCATTGGCTAGGCATGATGGCTCACACCTGTAATCCCAGCACTTTGAAAGGCTGAGGCAGGTGGATCACCTGAGGTCAGGAGTTCAAGACCAGCCTGACCAACATGGCAAAACCCCATCTCTACTAAAAATACAAAATTAGCTGGGCATGGTGGCAGGCACCTGTAGTCCCAGCTTCCTGGGAGGCTGAGGCAGGAGAATGGCTTGAACCCGGGAGGTGGTGGTTGCAGTGAGCCGAGATTGTGCCATTGCACACCAGCCCATCAGCCTGGGCAACAAGAACGAAGCTCCATCTCAAAGAAAAAAAAAAAAAAAGGAAGAAGAAGCATTGTCCCCAGGACATTCTCATTCCTCCTTCCCAGCTCCTGGAAAATGGCAGCTGCTGGATATGGGGATTAAAAAAAGCTGGAGATGTAGGCTGAACATAAACTAGGAAAGCCTTAAATAAGCTGAAATTTTAATTTACAACCAATAGTTCAGGTACACAGGTTGGTACCAAACTGTAAAGAAATGAAAAACAATACAGTAATCTGTTAACTCTGTAATCTGTCTCTGTTCATTCCATTTTAAAATTCTGAGATAATTTATTTCTCTTTTTAATATGAACATAGTCTTTCTTTTGTAAATGATGGTATTAACAGGCCATAGATTATTTATGGTGCTCTTTTTTTTTTTTTTTTGAGACGGAGTTTCGCTCTTGTTACCCCAGGCTGGAGTGCAATGGCGCGATCTCGGCTCACCGCAACCTCCGCCTCCTGGGTTCAGGCAATTCTCCTGCCTCAGCCTCCTGAGTAGCTGGGATTACAGGCACGTGCCACCATGCCCAGCTAATTTTTTGTATTTTTAGTAGAGACGGGGTTTCACCATGTTGACCAGGATGGTCTCGATCTCTTGACCTCGTGATCCACCCGCCTCGGCCTCCCAAAGTGCTGGGATTACAGGCTGAGCCACCGCGCCCAGCCTCTGGTGTTCTTGCTTTACAAAGTAAGTGTCAGCATCCCAGTTTTTTTTTTTTTTTCTAAAGATGGGGTTTCACCATGGTGGCCAGGCTGGTTTTGAACTCCTGACCTCAGGTGATCCACCCACCTCAGCTTCCCAAAGTGCTAGGATTATAGGCGTGAGCCACCAGGCCGGCTAGCATCCCAATTTTTTAAAAATGATATTAATCCAGTGAAATTCAAAAATTCGGGAACTACAATCGGATACAGTGACAAGGAAGGCTTTAGGTACAGAACTTACAAGATCAAATGTACTCTCTAGGAAGTAAACTAAAATGTCAGTCTAGTTAATTATGAATTCTCCTATCCATAATCCTGTCAGAAAATGTTAGGAGAGCAGTGCTAGCAGACAAGACTATAGAAACTATTTACTAAGATAGGAACAGCAAAGTACCATTAAAGAGAAATTCCTGCTTTCATGTGACTGTCTTCACTATTATTTTCAAGTTTGTTTACAACACATTTTTAGAGAAATTTCTGCTTTCATGTGACTGTCTTCCCTATTATTTTCAAGTCTATTTAAAGATAATTAATATCTAAACATTAATTACCTCTGTAATTAATATTTGTTCTGGGAAACACACAAGGAATGTGATTTCACTATTCTTCTTAGTCAATCGACAAGCATTCATTGAGCCAGGAACTTGGGGAATGAAGAAGGATGCAAAGATAAAAAACACACAGACCCTGCCTTTAAGAGTCTCAAAGTCTGATGAATGGCATGGCTACGTAAAAAATAACTATAACACATTTTGGCTGGGCACAGTGGCTCACGCCTGTAAACCCAGCACTTTGGGAGGCCAAAGGGGGCAAATTACTTGCAGTCAAGTTTGAGACGAGGGTGGCCAACACGGCAAAACCCCATCTCTACTAAAAATACAAAAATTAGCCGGGCATGGTGGGGTACACCTGAAATCCCAGATACTTGGGAGGCTGAGGCAAGAGAATTGCTTGAACATGGAGGCGGAAGTTGCACTGAGCTGAGGTCACACCACTGCTGCACTCCAGCCTGGGTGATGGAACTCCACCTCAAAAAAAAAACAAAAAAAAACAAAAAAACTATACTACATTTTCAGAGGTATAATAATAGATGATATACAATGTGACAGGGAGAAAGTCCTAACATTGGGATTCTATAAGTTGTTTTGATGAGCTTCTAAGCTACAGTCTATCAATTCTAGCATGCCACACACAGGTTCAAAACTCTAGTTCAATCATAAAGCGTTTGGGATGAGCAGTATCTTTCTAACAGGCTTGAGAACCTCCCACCTCCACTACAGCCTGGAAAAGAATTTTATTTTTTGTGTGTGAAATAGCATAAGACTCTTCTTGCCTAATCTTCTTTCAGATTCCAGACCTGCATCAGAATCTGAAAGTTTTCCCTGCCTACTCCACTCCTTCCCACTTTATCCTTCAAAGGTGATTCCCCAAAAACCTCTTTTATGTTAAATCTCCTCTTGGTATCGGCTTTTGGAGAACTTGAATTAACACAAGGAGTGTCCAATTGTCTAACGTTGCATAAAAACAACCCTAAAATGCAGCTCAAAACAAAAATCATTGTATTATATCTCATTATTTTGTAGGCCAGGAATTCAGGCAAGGCTGCCCTGGGTGATCCTTTTGTTTTATGAGGCAGATGGGCTGGTTGGGAGGATCTGGGGTGGCTTCATTCAGGCATCTGGCTGCATTACTGTAGATAATTGGAAATCTGGGCTCAGCTGGGACTGTCAACCATACTGCCTATTCATGGCATCTCCTCTACCATGGAGGCTGTATGGCTTTTAAGATCTATTCATAAAAGTCATATAGGCTCACTTCTGCCATAACTCTACTGATAAAAGTAATCACAAACACAACCAGAGTTAAACTAAGGCAATCAATAAACACTACCTCCTTGAAGCTGGGAATGCTAAATAATTTGCTGTTATGTTTCCAAATCACCACACGGGGTCACCCTTTCTCTTAGGAAATCACTAAGTTCCATCAATTTCACAATACTTTTTCATTCAAGCCAGAAGAGATGTATTAATTCTAACCAAAAATATACTTGCTACAATAAAAATGCTATATGGATCAGCAAAGGTAAGTTCTAGTTTATAACCTCTTTTGTCATTACAGCCCAACTGTCAATGCCCCAATCAACAAAAAGGGAATTCAGATCTAGTGCTTTACAGTCCAGATGACATGAATCTAAAGACCACGACCCTGTTGACCACAGTAGTTTCTTTGAGGGTAAATTCTGTATTTTCTTTTTTTTTTTGAGACGGAGTTTCACTCTTGTTACCCAGGCTGGAGTGCAATGGCGCGATCTCGGCTCACCGCAACCTCCGTCTCCTGGGTTCAGGCAATTCTCCTGCCTCAGCCTCCTGAGTAGCTGGGATTACAGGCACGAGCCACCATGCCCAGCTAATTTTTTGTATTTTTAGTAGAGACGGGGTTTCACCATGCCAACCAGGATGGTCTCGAACTCTTGACCTCGTGATCCACCCTCCTCGGCCTCCCAAAGTCCTGGGATTACAGGCTTGAGCCACCGCACCCGGCCAATTCTGTATTTTCTATAAGTATAGAAGGTTGTCATCCAGCATGAACCCTGGCCACTGACTCAATGATCATTCTAGGTGTGTGAAACTGTTACTCCTTTGATTACTAGAAAGCATACAGAGGAGAGAGTAAATTGGCCGGAGCCTAAACTCCAGCTAAGAGACAGCTGTGACCTACTGTTGCCTTTTGGAACTTTAATTGGGGAGGTATAAAACATGGAGTTATGATCACCAAAGGATAATGAGTTAAACTTCAAAGGAACAACACAGTCTTATATACCTGTCATCTTTTGCTGAGGCATCTTCATAAAGATTAAGCACATTAGGACCATGCAGCAGTGACTTTCCTTGGTTACAAAGCAAGAGTGGATTTGCCATCCCAGTCATTGATAATGGTAAACTGTTTTGTGTGCATGTGTATGTGCTAAACATTCACCTGAAAGATATCTTGAGAACTATGTTGGTATAATACAAATGCATTCAACAGGCTTTTCTGTCTTTGCTCTCAAATTAGCAAATTTTTTTTTTTTTTTTTTTTTTGAGACGGAGTTTCACTCTTGTTACCCAGGCTGGAGCGCAATAGTGCGATCTCAGCTCACCGCAACCTCCGCCTCCTGGGTTCAAGTAAGTCTCTTGCCTCAACCTCCCAAGTAGCTGGGACTACAGGCGTGTGCCACCATGCCCAGCTAACTTTTGTATTTTTAGTAGAGGCAGGGTTTCACCATGTTGACCAGCATGGTCTTGATCTCTTCACCTTGTGATCCGCCCACCTTGGCCTCCCAAAGTGCTGGGATTAAAGGCGTGAGCCACTGTGCCCAGCCAAATTAGCAAATTTACTTAGCCCTGAATAAAACCAAGCAACTACGCTATACAGAAAAATTTAGGAACCCTAAATAATGGATTGAAATTCTATTCAAACTTAACACATAACTGTACTTTTTTAGTTATCAGCAACTAGACCACTCATTCAGGGATCAATCTACCTCAAAGTAAATAGATTAAAATCTCCTAATCTAAGAAATCATTCAGTTATAAAAAATACGATTAACCTAGTACTTTTTTTTTTCAAGTTTTTCCTCCTCTACCATAAAATATTGATATGAAAAGTGGAGTTCTTGGCAGAAAAAGCGGAGTCTATGTCTGAATCGTTCAGAGTTAGAAAAAATGTTTAGCGTAGTTTAGCACATAAAAGTTGTTCAACAAATATTTGTTGAAGCCAGCCACCGTGGTTCACACTTGTAATTCCAGAACTTTGGGAGATCAAGGCAAGTGGGTCGCTTAAGACCAGAAGTTTGAGACCAGCCTGGCCAACAGAGCAAAACCCCATCTTTACTAAAAATACAAAAAATAAAAAATAAAATAAAATAGCTGGGTGTGGTGGGACTACACACCTGTAGTCCCAGCTCCTCGGGAGGCTGAGGCAGGAGAATCGCTTGAACCTGGAAGGTGGAGGTTGCAGTGAGTCGAGATCATGCCACTGTACTCCAGCCTTGGCAACAGAGTCTGACTCTGCCTCAGAAAGTAAATAAATGAAATAAAGTAAGATATTTGTTGAATGATTGACTGAATGAATGGATGGATGGCTGGATATTTATTTGTGTTAACTTACTCAATTAGAATTTTCATTTACACATCTTCCAGGAGGGAGTTGTATAAATTAAAAATAATAGGTAAGACAGAGGCTAATTTAAATTTGAAAGAGCTAAATGGTTTCTCTTCAGTTTGTTAGTGATTAATACTTAGGTGTTAATTATAATTTACCTAGGACAGATTTTCTTTGAACTTCATTTCTTACATGTCCATATCAGACAACTAAGCCTTTTTAGCTAAACCCTGATATTCTGGTTATCTTAATAACCATTACATCACCAACAATGATTAAACGGTATTACCTTAATTACTTTCAGGCAAGGAATTTATCTACTTTGTTCAGCAGCAAGAAGGGCACCTGACACAGAGTAAGCACCCATTAAATATCTGCTGAATAAGGCAATGAACTATTAAACTCCATTTCTTAATGTAAGTACGTAACAAAGAATGTGCAACCATCCCCAATCCACGCTGCAGACTTACATTCTGATCATTACAGCAACCCTGAAAAGTAGGTATTATTTCATTCATTTCATAAATGAAGAAATTCTCATGGCTAGGGTGTGATAGTACTTGGATTTGAAGCTATATTTATATCCTCCCAAAGTCTTTTTAACTGCCTCTCCAGGCACAGTGGCTCATGTAATCCCAACACTTTGGGAGGCCGAGACAGGAGGATCACCTGAGGTCAGGAGTTCAAGACCAGCCTGATCAACGTTGTGAAACTCTGTCTCTACTAAAAAATACAAAAAAAATTATCCTAAAAAATTAGGGGGTGGCACATGTCTGTAATCCCAGCTACCTGGGAGGCTGAGGCAGAAGAATCACTTGAACCAAGGAGGCAGAGGTTGCAGTGAGCCAAGATCGTACCACTGCACTCCAGCATGGATGACAGAACCAGAGTCCATCCCAAAAAAACAAAAAATGCTACTTACAATAATTGCCTCTCCAATAAGATAATTTTTAGGACATATAGAAAATAAAAACAAACAACAATTACTGGATATCTGACTTTGTATCTGAACTTAGTCATTTACCTCAGGACTGTCCCTGATAGCCATGTTCAGGGACAATCTATTTTCATATAGAATCATCCATCAGGGCTTTGTACCCACTTTTGGCTCCAAATTATTCCTCTTGGGGTTTGCTTATCCATTGTTGTCGACACAAAGACCAGATCACCATTCCCTATTCAGCCTGGTTTCCTGTCTTTTTCACAAACCAATTATTCAGCCATCAATAAATAATCACTCCTTGGTTCTTTTTTTTTTTTTTTTTGAGACGGAGTTTCGCTCTTGTTACCCAGGCTGGAGTGCAATGGCACGATCTCGGCTCACCGCAACCTCCGCCTCCTGGGTTCAGGCAATTCTCCTGCCTCAGCCTCCTGAGTGGCTGGGATTACAGGCACGTGCCACCATGCCCGGCTAATTTTTTGTATTTTTAGTAGAGACGGGGTTTCACCATGTTGACCAGGATGGTCTCGATCTCTTGACCTCGTGATCCACCCGCCTCGGCCTCCCAAAGTGCTGGGATTACAGGCTTGAGCCACCGCGCCCGGCTTTTTTTTTTTTTTAATAGAGACAAAACCACTTTCAGCTAGACCTTGGTTCTCTGAAAAAAGACTATGCTTACCTGAATTAACAACACAGAATTGACCTCTAGGCTAATTTGTTCTTATATAACCCAATCATTTTTTCTGATGTGTCCCCAGAGAATGCAAAATAGGTTAATACTGGCCTGATGATCGAATTCTTCTCTACTCCAAAAATCCTAAAGATATTCTACGTTTTATTTTCAGTTGTTGTTGAGACAGGTCTTGCTCTGTCACCCACTCTGGAGTACAGTGCAGGCTCACTGTCGCCTCAACTTCCCAGGCTCAAGAGATCCTCCCACCTCAGCTTCTTGGATAGCTGGGACCACTGGCACATGCCACCACACCCGATGAATTTTTGTATTTTCTGTAGAGACAGGGATCTTATTATGTTGCCCAAGTTAGTCTTGAACTCCTGGACTCAAGCAATACTCTTACCTCGGCCTCCGAAAGTGCTGGGATTACAGGCATGAGCCACCACGCCCGACCTCTATATTTTCTTCTAACAGTTACAATCTTTCACAAAAGACCTGAATTGTTTTTATATTTCCACCTTAGGTAGGGATCTAATTTTTATTTTTCCATAAAATCTAATTTTTTCTCCAAACTAGATCAAATTCTCATTTGCCTGTTTCTGGGTTCTATTCAACTCCCTGGTCTACTCTATTCCTGTACCAGTACTACATCAGCTTACCTTCTACGGCTGGGAAATATATTTGAATATCTAATGGAATGAATCTGTCCTCTCTTTTCTTTTCTTTTTCTTTCTTTCTTTCTTTTTTTTTTTTCAGTGATTGTCTTAGACCAGAGTCAGGGAATTATAGTTCATGGGCCTAACCCTATTCACTCACTATTGTAATAAGTAAAGTTTTATTAAAACACAACTACTCTCATTTGCTTCTTTGAACACTGTAACAGCCAGATTGGGTAGTTGCATCCATCTACCAAAGACTAATGTTTACTGTATGGTCTTGTATAGAAAAAGTTGACCAATCCATGGTCTTAATTACTCATGGACATGTATACTTTTACATGAATTTCAGAATCATTTTGTAAACTTCCCAGTTCCAAGTTATTGATTGTAAGGAACAGAAACTGATTCTAAATTAATACAGAAATAAACTCTATTGGAAAATAGAGAGCTCACAAAATCAGAAAGAAGGTTAGAGAAACAGGCTCAGAAAATGGGCAGGAACCAAGGGCGGCCTGGCAACAGAGAAAGTTACACTACAGCAGAGAGCCTGGTTAGGACACCACCAGAAGGCTGCCACAGAAAAAGTTCTTCCAAACGGTCCCCGCATCACCCTACCACTCACACAAGCTTCAACATTCTGAAAAGGAGAATGTTATGTCCAATTTAGGATCACATACTCATATCCTAGTCTCCAGAGAGAAAGAAGGTTCTGGTTCTTCTCCCACTACCACAAAGAGAGGCAGGGGCCTGCCCTCTCTCAAGACTTACTCAATGGGGGTTCGTTCAAAACATCAGGAGGCAGATTCTCCCTAAAGGTGGCTATAATTTTACTTGGAATTACCCCAAATTGGAGGAAAATGGTTATCTTAAATACTGCTGTCTCATTCATGAAGATGATTTTTCTGATTATTAATTCAGGTTTCTTTATACCCTTTGGTAGAGTTTCAAAATGTTCTTCTGTGATGGTCTTTGTCTATTAAGTCCTTCATATTTTACAGGTTTTTTTGTGGTTGTTTTAGACAGTATCTTCTTTTCTATATCTTCTTTATTATTTCTAGTACTGAAAAATAACTACTGATTTTTGTATATTGATCTTGCAATCCACAAGCTTCTTATTACTTCTAAGAGTTTGTTGATATACTTTAATTTTCTATGTAAATGGTCATAGCAATCATAACACTTGCAAATGACTATTTTATTCCTCAAATCCAATCTTTATATTTCTTAGTGTTCTATTCTATGTTACTAAATTGCCCTGAGCCTCCAGTGTGAGGCAGAACATTATGATAGTCAGTATTCTTGAATTATCCCTAATCTTTTTTTTTCTTTTTTTTTTTTTTGAGACGGGAGTTTCATTCTTGTTACCCAGGCTGGAGTGCAATGGCGCAATCTCAGCTCACCGCAACCTCTGCCCCCTGGGTTCAGGCAATTCTCCTGCCTCAGCCTCCTGAGTAGCTGGGATTACAGGCACACGCCACCATGCCCAGCTAATTTTTTGTATTTTTAGTAGAGACGGGGTTTCACCATGTTAACCAGGATGGTCTCGATCTCTTGACCTTGTGATCCACCCGCCTCGGCCTCCCAAAGTGCTGGGATTACAGCTGGTCTTGAACTCCTCACCTCAGGTGATCCACCCACCTCGGCCTCCTAAAGTGCTAGGATTACAGGCGTGAGCCACCGAGCCTGGCCAAATTACCCCTAATCTTAAAGTAAACGTTTTTCAAGATTTTCCAGGTAAACAGTAAATATCTTTTTATCATATTACGGAAATTTCCTTCTGTTCCTAGTTTTCTGCCAATTTAAACTGTAAATAAATACACAACTTCATTGAATGTTTTCTCTGTTGAAATGTTCTATTTTTTTCTTTAGTTTCTTAGTGTGGGAAATCACATTAACAAATTTTTCTGATGTCGAATTACCTCCTTATAGTCCTAAGAACTAACCATAACTGGTCATGGTACACTATATTTTAAAATCATTATATATATTATTTTAGTAATTACCAAATTCAGTTACCTAATGCATATTAGTATTCTTGCATTTATGTTCAGAAGTGAGGCTGATCTGTAATTTACTTTATTGCACTACTCTTATCAAGTTCTGATAGTAGGGTTATATTGGCTTCATAAAAGGAGTTAGAAGTCTTTCTTATCTTTCTTAAAGGAAGGAAACAATAAAACTGAAAGTTTACAAAATCAGTAAGATATATATATATATATATATATATATATATATATATATACACACACACACATATTTATTTATTTATTTATTTATTTTCTGAGGCAGAGTCTCGCTCTGTTTTCCAGGCTGGAGTGCACTGGCACAATCTCAGCTCATTGCAGCCTCCAACTCCTGGGTTCAAGTGATCCTCCTACCTCAGCCTCCTGAGTAGCTTGAGACTACAGGCATACAACACAACACCTGGATATTTTTTGTGTTTTTAGTAGAGACAGGGTTTTGCCATGTTAGCTAGGCAAAAAAGAATTTGTAAAGATTTTTTAAAAGTGGAAATGATTACAGAGATTATAATTTGTTCTTTAAAAAGTTAATAAGAATAAAGAAATTACCAAGTTTACTGACCACACAGGAAAACTCCGGTTTATACTTACAGTCCTGAGATAATTATTAATAGCAGCCCCTCTCATTCTCAAATTACCACTATTGGGCAACAAACTATCCACTAGGGTAAACCTTCAATAACTGACATGGATTTGAAGCCATATACTAGCCGTATTACTGTGATAAATTCCCCAGGCCTCTTTGAGCTTCAGGTTTCCCATCAGCAGAATGGAAACTGTGACATTTACCTCTCTGGGTAGTTTGAAGAACGAATGAAATAAAGCAAGTAAACTGACCAATTATTTTTTAAAGTTAATTTCAGCAATGGACATCCCCAACAATTTACAGATTAGAGCAAAAATTCAGCAGCCAGTACCAACAAAATTCCAAAGCCTTCTTGACTAGAAGCAGGAAAGTATATACAAGGTTAGACCATCAATGCCCAGCCCCCACCCCCACCACCTGCAGCCCTGTCTACTAGGTAACTGAGGGTATTCAGGTTTATCTATGGACCCTAAGGGCAGGCTCATTGCAATGCTCCATTCTAAAAATCAGGGAAGCCCAAGTCTAAAGACATCACCTTCAGTCACTGTTGGACCCATCACATGTCCTGCCAATTGTCTCATTCATTGAGTCCTTCCTGAGGCTTGGGTAGTTCCTTGTACTTGCTGATCTTCCTCTCCACAAATATGTGACAAGTTGTAAATGCTCACTACTTCAGTGCAAAATCTTAATTGCTTTTGGTTTTCTTCCCTTTCTTTGATGGACTAGAAAGTGAAATGCAAATATTTTCCCTCACTTTGAATTAGTAATCCCTCCCTTCCCCGGAGCAAAGGGGAACGTGTTTTTCAAGTTATGAATCTGATAAACAGTGAAAGCATATGATGAAACAACAAGAGGGAGAAATATCCACCCAGACTAGAGACTACTTTAGAGGTGCTGAGGAGAAGAGATCTGTAGGTCTAGAAGCAAGAAGAACCCCTTCTCTACTTGGGTCATTGCTACTGGAAGCAAGGCTCCAGGAAGGAGGTACCAAGTTCATCTAGGAAAACAAAGCCCTAGGTAATGGGTTGCAGAGTTTTGCCAAATAGTCCAGTGTCCTAAATACGTCATGCAGACTGCCAGATTCTTCCAGACATGTTGGTATTATGTAGACAAAGACAATGGGCATGTCAGCATTGACTGGTATGGGAGATGAAAGGAAGGCCTCCAGAGCCCTGGCAGAGTAAGGGAGCATGACTGAGGTGGGACTCAAACCTACTGGAATGATTTACGTTCATCTTGCTACCAGCCTAAAGCATGGCAGCCTGGAGTCAAAATTAGGTGGATTCATGGGTCATAAATAAACTTTATGCTTCTCTCACACCTGGGCTTTACGATTTAGTGTAAAACATTATAATACAGGATATTCCTAATTCAGGGTGTAAATCTAGTAGTTAAGAGACTATCCCCTGGAGATAAGCACCATGATTATTTTCCATACAAAGGAAAAAAAAAATTCCCTTTAATGACTTGGCTTTGCTTGACCTAAGGAGAACCTTTGAGCTTTCTTGGAGATTTTTCTATATAAAACTAACTCACCAAAAGAAGAAGTAGAAAGATATTATTTTTCCTTTTCTTTCTTTCTTTCTTTTTTTGGTATTTTCAATTTCAATCTCCTTCTTGAATTATTCTTTTTTCTTTTTTTCTTTGAGTCAGGGTCTCACTCTGTCACCCAAGCTAGAGTACAGTAGCATAATCACAGCTCATGACAGCCTCAACCTCCTGTGCTCAAGCAATTTTGCCACCTCAGCCTCCCAAGTAGCTGGGACTATAGGTGCACAACACTAAAGCCGGCTAAGTTTTTTCATTGTTTGTAGAGATGGGATCTCAGCAAGTTGCCCAGGCTGGTCTTGAACTCCACCCTAAACCTCCCAAAGGGCTGGGATTACAGATGTGAGCCACTGTGCCCAGTGATATTATTTTCTTGGTCATGGATGCCATACCCTGTCATACATCCATTTTCCAAGTTAGTCCACCAGTACTCACACTGGCAGAAATGCAAATTGGTTTAGGTTCTTTTGCATAATCTGGATGGCACTGACATCACCAGCAATCAGATTAGTTAATGTGACCAAGTTTGGAAAACTAGTGTAAGGGGTGTTAGGTCTGCACTTAACCTGTTGAGAAAACAGTCAGGGCTAATCAAAGAGAGACACAGTTTCGAAAAAAAGGTCATAGTGGAGGATCAGAGGGCAAATCAAACAGACTGAGACAGTCATCTCCACAGTCAGCCCTTAAATAAAAGGCCAATAAAACAACATGATGGAGGAGTTGGTGAACAGAATCTGTTCATAGGTAGCCTGTGATGAAGGAAGAGGGTTTGTTTGCTGTTTTCAGAGCTCTTTTGTTTTTCTGTTTACTGAAGTTGAGAGGCTGAAAAGGGGAAGAAAATATTAATGGGGGCAAGCAAAGTTTTTTGATCTGTGATTTTGAAAAAAACTGTCTACTTCATGATACTGTTTGCTTCCAGGGCCTAGGTCTAGACTCTTGAAATCCTTACTTTAAGGTCACCTGTGGGAATGGTCTTCTAATTGCCCTGGGAGTAGTAATCCGGGTCTAGTTTGGCATGGCTTGCATTAATCCAGGAGGATTTTTCTTTTATTTTGACAGCAGCGTAGGTGGTTAGCGGTACTTCGTAACGGCCTTCCCAGTTAGGTGACAGCATATGTTTTCTTCTAAAACCTTGATGTACTCCGATTTCTCAGTCAAAATGTTTATCGTAAGGCTTGTCAGTCAGCAGAAGTCATGCCCTTTTACCTGTTGATGATGTGCTCTAAATATGATAGGGTCTGTGTATAGCTAGTCATAGCATCAAATTGTTCACTTAAGTCCCTGTAATGTTCATTCAATCCAGAAATGGAAAGTTTAGAGATGCCAGAAGGCATGGGACAACCAAACACAACTTCAAAAGGGGTTAATCCATGTCTTCGATTTGGGGTATTCCAGATTTTTATAAGGGCTGGGCGTAACGCTTTCAGCCAATTAAGTCCAATTGCCTGACAGACTTCTAAAGTCACTTTTGTGTCTCAGTGTTATACATTCCACTTGCTCTGAGTATTGGGAATGATACAGGGTATTAAATTTCAATGAATATCCCAGAATTTTTATAAGCAACTGTTTTATTTCTGCTGTAAAATAAGTTCCAGTGGTCTGATTCAATCCATAATGGAATGCCCAAAAGAAGAATGATCTGTTATTTATCATTTATTAATTGATTAATTTATTTTCAAGACAGAATCTTGCTCTGTCTCCCCGGCTGGAATACAGTGGCACAATCTCAGCTCACTGCAATCTTCGTCTCCTAGGTTCAAGTGATTCTCCTGCCTCAGCCTCTCCAGTAGCTGGGACTACAGGCGTGCACCACCACACCACGCTAAATTTTATATTTTTTATAGAGATAGAGTTCTGCCATGTTGGCCAGGCTGGTCTCGAACTGCTGACCCCAGATGATCTGCCCACCTCAGCCCTTCAAAATGCCGGGATTACAGGTGGAAGCCACCATGCCTGACCTGTTATTAATTTCTTTATCACTGTCATGGTGTCAGCACATCTGGTCAGATAGCATTCAGTCTATCCTCTAAACCAGGCATCCCCAAACTACGGCCTAGGCTGCATGCGGTCCCCTGAGGCCATTTATCCGGCCCCCCGCCGCACTTCAGGAAAGGGTACCTCTTTCATTGGTGGTCAGTGAGAGGAGCACAGTATGTGGCGGCCCTCCAACGGTCTGAGGGACAGTGAACTGGCCCCCTGTGTAAAAAGTTTGGGGACGCCTGCTCTAAACAGACAGACAACAACCAAACCACGAGAAGAGCTTAAAGCCTAAGGTCTTAGAGGACCTGCTGAGGCATACTGTTCTCCTCCAAAAATTTGATGGGATTTATTGGTAATGCACTGAGAATATTTCAGTCAGAAATTTTGTAAATACCCAAGGCAAAACCAATTATCTCTTCATTCCTTAACCTCTGTATGTACATATGTGTCACCTGAAGGGAGATAGTGCTTTAAGCCAAAAAGGAAAAAAAGGGGGGGCCATAGGAAGTCCATTGGCCCAATGCATAATACACCTGATAATTATCTGACATTCTTTTGTATACATCTGCGGGGTTTTTTGCATTGTGGGGCATTTCTCTGGTAATCAATAACACCAGTAAGCAATAAAGGCAGGTTAATAAAGGGTGGAAAAGAACAGAATGGACTTTTTGGGCTGCATTCTTAGTAGCCTTCTCCACCCTCTCATTCCCTAGAGATATAGTATCAGTTGCCTTAGAATGAGCTGAACAATGAACATTAGCAATTTTAGTAGGGAGGTGAATAGCCTGTAAGGAGGCTAATCTCCACCCTCTCATTCCCTAGAGATATAGTATCAGTTGCCTTAGAATGAGCTGAACAATGAACATTAGCAATTTTAGTAAGGAGGTGAATAGGGCAGCAATTATATGCTTATTGGCAACAGGATTATCAGCAAAAGTTAAGAATCTGCTGGATTTCCAGAGTGTCAACACTGTGGCAGATGCCAAAGGCATATCTAGAGTCAGGGTAAATAGTGGCAATTTTTCTGTTTGCCGTTATGCCAGCTCTAGCAAGAACCATACATTCAGCAGCTTGGAATGACTTTAGATGGAACCAAGAGGATGCCTCAAGTGTTTCACAAGGAAAAACTACAGCTTAATAGTTACATTTCCTGAAAATGTCATCTACAGAAGCTATTACAAAATAGAAATATGTCTAGAGGAGTGTCTAGGAGGTCTTCCTGTGGCTTTGAGACATTTTCTATGGTTGCAAGGCAATCATACGGAATGGAGGCTCTCCATCATAGGGGGTAAGTAGAGCTGCTGGGTTTATTAATGTTACAACAATGCAACATGATGGAGGAGGTGGTGAACAGGGCCTGTTCATAGGTGACCTGCCACCTGGAGAAAGGTGCTGTATCTTACAAACTTGTAAATGAACAGACAGCATGGGGAACATATTGACGAATTTAGGAATCTAATAAAGAGTATACTGGCTCGGTGAGATGGCTCATGCCTGTAATCCCAGTATTTTGAAAGGCGGAGGCGGATGGATCATGGGGTCAGGAGTTCTAGCTCAGCCTGCCCAGTATGGTGAAACCCTGTCTCTACTAAAAATACAAAAATTAGCCGGGCGTGGCAGTGCACCTGTAGTCCCAGCTGCTTGGGAGGCTGAGGCAGGAGAATCACTTGAACCTGGGAGGTGGAGGCTGCAGTGAGCCAAGATTGTGCCACTGCACTGCACTCCAGCCTGGGTGACAGAATAAGACTCCACCTCAAAAAAAAAAAAAAAAGCTGGTCGCGGTGGTGCATGCATGCCTTTAGTCCCAGCTACTCGGGAGGCTGAGGTGTGAGGATTGCTTGAGCCCAGGAGTTCTAGGCTGTAGTGCACTATGCTGATAGGGTGTCTGCACTAAGTTCGGCGTCAATGTGATGACCTTCCGGGAGCAGGGGACCACCAGGTTAGCCTAAGGAGGGGTGAACCAGCCCAAGTTGGAAACCGAGCAGGTCAAAATTCCTGTGCTGATCAGGTCAAAATTCCTGTGCTGATCAGTAGTGGGATCGTGCCTGTGAATAGCCACTGCACTCCAGCCTGGGCAATATAATGAGACCTTGTCTCTAATTTAAAAAAAAAAAAGAGTATACTGGCTTTGTCGCTTTGTCAATTATTAGGGTGGTAGCTGTGGCTACTGCATACCAGCATGGGGGTCCAACTGACATGAGAAATATGCTACAGGGTGTATCAGAGAGGCAAAAAAATTTGTTCTCAATATCTGCAGCAATCCCATTTTTTTATGGCAAGATGGGTGAAAAGGTCTGTCAAAATCACGTTAGCTGAGAGCAGGGGATATGAACGTTAATTTTAAGGCTCCAGAGGATATTTACAGCTCTGCAGGCCAAGAAAATGGGCTCAGAAGTATTATCCGGGATAAGGGTATACAGGAGCTTAGCAAGGGCAACAAAATTAGGAATATACTGGTGGCAATAACTAGCTGCCCCTAGAAATTTATGTAGATATTTTTTGGGAGGGGAATGCACAAAATCGACTCTAGGTATTTTGGGGTGAGCTTTTGAGTTACCTGAGATATGACAACCTAGCAATTCAGTCCTACATAAGTAACAGTTACTTGCACCCACTGAAGTTTAGATCAGAAGGCTTTATGACCTCTGTTGATCTAGTGCCTTTAGGAAAATGAGGGAGTCTAGAAGTGCAGCCAGCTTAGTTCATTAACAAACGAAAGGATCATCAGAATAAGGAACAAGAGTGGAGCCTGGGGTAAAAGACACAGAATCTCAGTTGGCTTTAAGGACTCCAGAAAACACTGAAAAGGACTCACAGTATCCCTAAGGTAGATGAGTTCATGTTAATTGTCTCCCTCTAAATGTAAATGAGAAATTTTGAGTCAGAGTGCAATGGGATTGAAAAGAAAATTAAGCAAGTGTTAATCAATGTAAACCAGGCTGTATCAGCAGAAATTGAAGTAGAAATGTCAGCGGGATTCGGGACTAAGGGGTGGTGAAAAATCACAAAGGAGTTTACGGGCTCTTAGATCTTGTACAAATCAATAGATTGTATTCCGGTTATCAAATGTTCCTTCTTTCTTTACTGGCAAGATTAAGGTATTACAGAGTAAGAAAGGAAGTAAAGACAAGAACACCCTCTGTGAAAGAGAGTCTATTAGAAGTTTCTTGACCTAAAAGGAAGAAGCTGAGGCAAAATTAAAGAATTTATCTGCACCGCCGGGCGCGGTGGCTCAAGCCTGTACTTCCAGCACTTTGGGAGGCCGAGGTGGGTGGATCATGAGGTCAAGAGATCAAGACCATCCTGGTCAACATGGTGAAACCCCGTCTCTACTAAAAATACAAAAAATTAGCTGGACATGGTGGCGTGTGCCTGTAATCCCAGCTACTCAGGAGGCTGAGGCAGGAGAATTGCCTGAACCCAGGAGGCAGAGGTTGCGGTGAGCCTAGATCGTGCCATTGCACAAAAAAGAATTTATCTGCACCAAGGCTGAGGATTGCAGCCTGATTCCAGGTTGCCTTGGCAAGTCTTCAGGAGAACAAAGGAGAAGCTCAAGTTTTTAAAGAAAAAGGACAAATCAGGAGAGAGGGTGATTACAAAATATGTTCCTCAAGAATTCTCATTGATTTACAGAAATACATTGTTAGTGATCAGCTATACATTGTTGAACTATAGAGCATATGACATTTTATGGCTACATGGCATCAGTTAGTCTACAGCTCACACAGAACATACAGCTTTAAGAGATAATTCTTTAGCTCAAGGGCGAATGAAACCAGACTGCTATACTATAAATACCTCTCTGGGCCTGGTAATTTAAAGGGGTTTGCATTCCTCAGATAAAAGGGGTTGTGGTTTTTTGTTTTTTTTTTCCTTTCTCTTTCAGGTTTAGTTTCTTGCTTTGCATTTTGTGAGAGGACATACTGAGAAAATAACAGGAAAAGTTTATTCTTTTCCAGGCAATATCTACAGGCTCTGCATGCAGTAGCAATTTAACCTCATTGCCATGTGAGGCTGGCAGATGAGTTGAGACATCTTTTAAGGTTGCATCTTTTTCAGAGGATTAAAATCAAGATGAATTTCCATTAGGGAAAGGAGGAAGTCTAGGGCCAGGGAAATAAAAATGCCTCTCTCCTTACATTGAATAACACACCTCCACCTAAAAAGTTTGTTGGTAAGGACTCAGAAACTAGAAAGGCTTGACTGAAACCACTCCCACGGGGATGACAAGCATTGAATGTCAGTTTCTAGACAGAAATACAGTTATAATTCAGCATTAATCAGGCTGTACTTCAGCCCACTTCCTTGTTGCTGAAAGTCACATAGCAATAGAATCTCAGCCATCTGCAGATGCAACTGCTTTGTTCCTTATGGAAAAGATTGCTGACATTCAGGTCATAACACTGTTTAAGAATTGATTTGCATCCCCATTGTTCCTACAAACAGGATCTCTGACATTAGAATCATACATTTTCTTTCATACCCGGAATTCCAGCAACCAGTTTAAAGATCAGCACAGAGGAATGGGATCAGCATGAAAATACAGCTTCTTCATCTCCCATGTCATTACCTTATCCTGTACTCTTCAATTAACAATCTCCATGCTTTGGCCTACTTCAAAATCCTTAAAAACCCTAACCTCAAATTCCTCAGAAAGGTGTATTTGGGGTTTCCTCTCATCTCCTCATTTGGTACAATTAAACCTCTTTCTCTGCTGCCCCCAATATGTGTCTCAGCATGTTGATTTGCTGTATACATTGTACAATGAACCTATTAGAGTTACATGATGGGTGTTAAGAAGACCTAAGCGTTTCTGGGTGCAGTGGCTCACGTCTGTAATCCTAGCACTTTGGGAGGCCAAGGTGGGAGAATCACAAGGTCAAGATATCAAGACCATCCTGGCCAAAATGGTGAAACCCTGTCTTTACTAAAAATACAAAAATTAGCTGGGCATGGTGGTGCACACCTGTAGTCCCAGCTAGTTGGGAGGCTGAGGCAGGAGAATCGCTTGAACCCAGGATGCGGAGGTTGCAGTGAGCTGAGACTGCACTACTGCACTCTAACCTGGTGCCAGAGTGAGACTCCTTCTCAAAAAAAAAAGAAGCCTAAGGGTGTTGTAGTGACCTCATACATGGGCAGTGAAATAGGTTGCCCAGAAACTCCGATAGCTTGAACAGAATCAGAGGTAACTGGGAGAGACAGAAGACAGATCCTCTGAGCAGATGGTAGGGAAAGTTGCACCAGTGGCAATTAAGTATTACAGTTCCTAGCTGGCCCTGTGGCCCATGTCTGTAGTCCTAGCTACTCAGGAGGCCGAGGAGGGAGGATTGCTTGAGCCCAGGAGTCCAGTATGTGCAACATAGCAAGATTTTTTCTCTTTAAAAAAAAAAAAAAAAAAAAAAGAGGCAAGAGAATTTCTGTTCCCAATCCACCACTGTAAATTTTCCACTGCTGTAAGTTTAATAGTGGGATCTAGGGTGTGACTGAAAATTAGCTGATCCCATCAATTGATGGGGTATTGTGCCACAGGAGAGAGAAAGCTGACCTCACGAAGGTGCTGGGGTCTAGGGAGAGTGTTATTTAAGTTTTCCTTTCTCATATGTGTAGGACAGTTGTTTTTCCAATGCCCTTGGTTTTTACAATATCTGCAAACATCTGAAGACAAAGCTCTGTAGTTGGTGAGAAAGGTGGGTGGGTTTTGAGTTTTCCCTGGAGTTATGATTTTGTTTTTGTAAAGAATCAATTTGCAAAGCAAGTACTATTGACTGTAATCCCTTTTTCCTCTTACTTCCTGAACTCCCAACCTCAGGTGATCCGCCCACCTTGGCCTCCAAAGAGCTTGGATTACAGGCATGAGCCACCACACCCGGCCTCCTGCGAGTTATTTTTTTATTTTATTTTATTTTTTTTTGAGACTGAGTTTCGCTCTCGTTACCCAGGCTGGAGTGCAATGGTGCGATCTCGGCTCACCGAAACCTCCGCCTCCTGGGTTCAGGCAATTCTCCTGCCTCAGCCTCCTGAGTAGCTGGGATTACAGGCACGCGCCACCATGCCCAGCTAATTTTTTGTATTTTTTTTAGTAGAGACGGGGCTTCACCATGTTGACCAGGATGGTCTCGATCTCTTGACCTTGTGATCCACCCGTCTCGGCCTCCCAAAGTGCTGGGATTACAGGCTTGAGCCACCGCGCCCGGCCCTGCGAGTTATTTTTAAATAATTGCATAGCTCCTTCTATAACATTGAGAGACTGACCTGTCCAGCCAATGACACTATTTTTGATTTGCCTCTTTATATCAGGGTGATTTCTAACCAAGACAGAATTTTAATTTTTTTAAATGTCCTAGTGAAGCAGCAGCAGCCAAAAACAAATCTCTCAAACACTTAACAGGGAAGGAAATGGTGATTTATTCCGCCAGGAGCTACAGCAGGTGAAAATATCATAAACAACCAAGCTCCCCAACAAAGAAAATCCTTGCCCTTTTAAAGGCTTAGAATTCTAGAAATTACATGTGAAAGGGTCTTGAGCCATGAAGTAGGCATGGGGTACATGACTAGGTGGGGGTTTGATCATGTTTAAGCAAAAACAATGCCTTCCGGAAAGATTCCTCCATACCATGCCCTGTAATCCACAGGAGTGCAATTAAGGGTGGCCCCCGGTCTGCCAGCCTTTACTTCTCCTATTGAAATGAAATGTAGAAGTCCAGGGGGAAGGGCTTTTAGAAGCTTAAGAGGATTAAGGGTCTCCTTCCTCACTAGAACTTCAGGATTTAATGCAGCACACCTTTCAAAAGTTTGTATAAATCATTCCACATAGGCCTTTCTTCTGAGTACATAATTCAATCCTAGACCAGCTCACCTTAGAGGAAAAGCCCTCTGACCCTATCAGGCCCCATAACTCAGCCATTTCCTGGGAAGACCTGGGAGAAGTTTTGGCCACCTGTTCCCTCTGGAGGTAAGACATTCATCTGGAGGCTTTCTGGAATGTCTGATAACCACAGTATAATCATGGGTGGAAAGAACACCCCTTAGTAGCCAGTGGAGGTTCCTATGAATGGGAGCCTCCACTGGATACTAAGTTGTAAATGGCCACTAATCTTTCTAACTCTTTTCTAAATTTGGTAAGTGTCCGGCCTGCCTGGACCACTTGTTTGCTGAGACCCCAGGAATTAAGCCAATTGAGCCAAATGGAGCCGAATGAACAGAATGTTTAGGCTTTATTGGAAAAATCCCCGGGTGGACTGACTGGACCCGTACAGCAGGGGAGAGTCAGCAGTCTCGCCCCGGTTTTCTTTGTTCCGTGTTTTTTATAGAGGTGGGGGAACCGGAAAGTGGAGGAGCTGATGCAACAGATGGTGATTGGTCAGTTTGACCATCAGGCGGGAAGTCAGCGAAGAGCCGGTGAGGTGGTCGGTGATTGGTCTGATCAATTGCTGGGCAGAAAGTTGCTGAGTCACCCAGGGTCGTTTGTGCTTGGGGCTAGGACGCTGGGCAGTGTAAGACAAAGGATTTCCACGTGGTGAGGTTAGATGTTTTCCACATGGCCGGGGCCTGGGTGGGAGCAAGAGGGGATTTAAGGGTCCTCTGCCAGACAGTAAGCTCTTTCAAAAGTGGAGGCAAAGGGGCTTTGTAATTTTTTTTTTTTTTTTTTTTTTTTTTTTTTTTTTTTTGAGACAGAGTTTCACTCTTGTTACCCAGGCTGGAGTGCAATGGCATGATCTTGGCTCACCACAACCTCCGCCTCCTGGGTTCAGGCAATTCTCCTGCCTCAGCCTCCTGAGTAGCTGGGATTACAGGCACGCGCCACCATGCCCAGCTAATTTTTTGTATTTTTAGTAGAGACGAGGTTTCACCATGTTGACCAGGATGGTCTTGATCTCTTGACCTCGTGATCCACCCGCCTCAGCCTCCCAGAGTGCTGGGATTACAGGCTTGAGCCACCGCGCCCGGCCGGGGCTTTGTAATTTAAAAGATCTGTTTTTGTCTAAGGGACATGAATTCTTTGCCATGGGGAGCCAGGATATATTCTCAGGCATTGTATAGGAAGGTCTGTGACTGAAGAAGTTTGATTATAGAACACCAGGAAGTAGGAGGAGTTGTAAAGTACAGCAAAGCAAGACTAGCTTCACGTACCAGGGCCTCTGCCAGGTTTATTTTCTGGCTGTCAGTGTTGACATGAGTGACCTACATACTCTGAGCCTAGAGATCAGGCTGGCGTGCTCTCTGAAAATTTTGCAAGGAAAGGGAAGATGAAGCAGACAGTTGATGTTTAAAGGATTTTCCAGGAAAGTAGTAGTGTTAGAACTTACATAGGAATGTGTTGCGGAGGTGGGACCGGATTTTGGAGAGCAGAGTTTAAGCCACTGGCCCAGAGATCAAAAGTACTTCTAGAGGACCAGTGACTGGGAGCTGGAGATAAAGGGGCCTACAGGAACTGAAATTGTCTCCTTCCAAGTTTCACCCATTGCTTTTCTAATACATGTTTGCCTTCTTCACATGAGAGATTCCATATTTTTCAGAGAAAGAGATCTCATACCTCTTACACCATGAATCACTTTTTCCAAGCTCAACATCATCTGTTCATCTAGTTCTTCCTAATTTGTTCCTAGACCTTTCACCATATCCATACATGCTCTCTTCTCAGCATCCTTCTGATATTGAACAAAATATTGAAGAAGAGGTGGGAAACAGACGAGTACAACATAATTGAAACTGATAGCCCTACTCCTATTTCAACAGTTTAAACATTTCAGAGCAGGGACTCTCTAAAAGAGAATCTAAAGATGATCTAGTTTCAGCCCCTTACTTCACAAATGAAGAAACTGAAGTTAATTATTCATTAGAGCAAGATGCAAGACCTGCTCTTGGTCCAAAATCTGCCTAGTTGTAACTGAGAAAATGAAACAATAAACACTAGAAAAGGAACAATAAACACTTTAAATTTTTACTTTTATGTTTACTACAAGCTTCAGCTGTCCATAATTTGCACAAATTATTTTGGGGAGAATCTTCCTATATGCTCTTCTTTCTGAAAGACTGGTAATTTAAAATAGGAAAATGCATACTCATACAGTGTTAGAATTGCCTTAGACAGTAACATAAAGACCACTCAAGTTTGTTTTTTTTTTGTTTTTTTTTTTTTGAGACAGTGTCTTACTCTTGTCGCCCAGGCTGGAGTGTAGTGGCACGATCTCGGCTCACTGCAAACTCCGCCTCCTAGGTTCAAGCAATTCTTCTGCCTCAGCCTCCTGAGTAGCTGGGATTTACAGGCACACGGTACCATGCCCAGCTAATTTTTGTATTTTTAGTAGAGACAGGGTTTCACCATGTTGACCAGGTTGGTGTTGAACTCCTGACCTCAGATGATCCACCTGCCTTGGCCTCCCAATGTGTTGGGATTACAGGCATGAGCCACTGCACCCAGCCCACTCTAAATTTTTGTCTTGGGAATTGCAGTTAACTCCATTGGGTCAATTTTCTTATACTGTAATCATCCCCACTTTTGATACTTCCATCTACTTCAGTGGTTTGCAAAGTGTGGTCCGGTAGTGTAGACAACACCTGGTGACTAGCTAGAAATGCAAATTTTCGGGCCAGGCGCAGTGGCTCAAGCCTGTAATCCCAGCACTTTGGGAGGCCGAGACAGGTGGATCACGAGGTCAAGAGATCGAGACCGTCCTGGTCAACATGGTGAAACCCCGTCTCTACTAAAAATACAAAAAATTAGCTGGGCATGGTGGCGCGTACCTGTAATCCCAGCTACTCAGGAGGCTGAGGCAGGAGAATTGCCTGAACCCGGGAGGCGGAGGTTGTGGTGAGCCGAGATCGAGCCATTGCACTCCAGCCTGGGTAACAAGAGTGAAACTCTGTCTAAAAAAAAAAAAAAAGAAAGAAAGAAATGCAAATTTTCAAGTCTCAAGCTACACCTACTGAGTCAAACTTGGGGTTGGGGCCCAGCCCTTCATGTCTTCATAAGTCTACCAGGAGATTCTAATGCATGTCAAAGTTTGAGGCTCAATGCTAGTCCTCTATAGCAATCCACCACATTTTGTTCCTTTATCTTTCCAATGTTTTTACCTTTACACAGGAACTGTATCACCCTACAGAGGTAAGAAAGGCAAAAGCAGACTTTGACAACTGAAAGTTGGCCTGGCACTCACAGTTAGGCCTTGATGTGGAACATAAACAGTTTCACTGAACATCAACATCAGACCGGAGCACTCTGTGATCAAGACAAAAACAAGACCACTCCATCATCATGTCTGAACAGAAAAACAAGCATGTCCAAACCACAAAAATAACCAAAATATCCCCCATCCTAGCTAATATGAGAGGATCCTGCCTCTACCAGTTAAAGCTTTAGAATCAGTTTATTTTGGCCCCCTTCAATGAGATTTGTTAAACTATCCAGTCATGAAATTGCCTCTGCTCCCAGACAGCAACCAATCCAGGCAAAGCTCCACTTCTCAGTAACATCTAATAACAAGCCCAAATCCTAAAATAAGCCTTTCTTACTTGCTTCTACTAAGATGTCCCAGGATGTGCAATCTCTCTTGCTATAAACGTAACCACCTGATGGGATTGTTACAGTAGGTAATTAGTCAGACATGAGTAGGGCAGCAGAGGACCCCCACCCCAACCTCCACCACCAGGAATGTCAGGCAACTATCAGGTGATGGCCAGGTGGTTATGAATTCTCTCTAAAATAATACTTGGTCACTGGGGAAAGTGCCAGAGGAAAGGCAGTTCCCCAATAGGTAGAAAAAATCTGAAACTGGTGATCAGCAACTTTCCAGTAAGATTTTAGGAGTTGAGTAAGTGGGTTCAAGCATGCAAAATGGTGGAGCTAAACTGGTATAAGACCTTCCTCCAGCAACACTAGACTGGTAAGGGAAGAACACCTTAAGTGAGCATGCTCACAACTCCAGTAACCACACCTTGCATGCAGCCCCTCCCAAGCACTGGTGGGGCACTGTGCACGTAGACAGCTCACCCCAAGGGAGGAATCAGGGCAGAAGTCATGCAAGGCCCTGGAAGTATGCCATCATATAAAACTTCAAGTCAAAAGATCAAACCCTGCACTTGATCTTGAAATCAACTTTGCAAACTTATGACTAAAACAGTGAAAGAGATAAAGTATTCTTTATTTCCTTCCTTTCCTGCTCGTAAGTTTTTAAATAAACTTTCACTTCTGCTCTAAAACTTGACTTGGTCTCTCACTCTGCCTTATGCCCCTCCATGGAATTCTTTCTTCTGAGGAGGCAAGAATTGAGGTTGCTGTGGACCCATATGGATTTGCCGCCACTAACATACTTTGGTGCCGCGTCTCTCGGATACTTCTGCTGCTAACAGGGTCTTCTCACCCACTGCACAGACAAAACCAATTCACTGTGACAATGATGTTGCAATAAAGAAAGAGTTTGACATGATGCTGGCCATGACACGTGGGACAGGGTTACTATTCAAAGCAATCGCCATGAAAATTTGGAGGCCAGGGCTTTTCAAGTATAGTTTGGCAGGCCCTGTTGGTGAGGGTTGGTGGGTCCAGGTGGAACCACTGGTCATCAGAAATGCAAAAACCTGAAAAGACATCTCAAAAGGCCAGTCTTAAGTTCTGCAATGGTGATGTTATCTGCAGGAGTAACTGGGAAGGTTGCAAATCTGTGTAATGTTTATGTCTATCCCTTGGCCAAATTCAGGCTCCTCATATCCTCATCTAGTGGACTTTAATTAGCTGTATCAAGGTGGTTTAGTTTCTGTCAAGGGGTATTATCATTTAAATTATAAACTATATATCTCCTACAGTTATCTTGGCCTAAGCCTAGGAATGATTAAGGTGGTTTGAAGGTTAAAGGCAAGATGGAGATCGGTTAGACCAGATTTCTTTCACTGTCATAATTTTCTCACTTAAATTATTGCAAAGTGATTTCACGAACCCAACTTGATCAATAATAGGTGTGCTCCTGTTGGTCTTTGACCGGAGGGCATTAACAGAGGGATTCTTGCACCAGCTCCTGGCCAGTGCTGCTGCAGAGCAGTGCTCTTCCATGAACAGCTGGTTCCCAGTCCAAGGCAAGTGTAGAAACTGGGAGTTATCACAGTCTTCACCATGACCATGATATTTCAATAAAGAAAGAGTTTGACATGATGCTGACCATGACATGTGGGAGACAGTTATTACTCAAAGCAATTGCCTTGAAAATCTGGAGAATTTTAGAAGTCAGAAGAATTGACAACAACTTGACAAAGTAATTTTATGTCTGTTGGTTGGATCTAAAAATAGAACGTTGGGCTTGTGTTTCCATATGCCAATTGTTTAAATTTAATTTTGCTACTAAGTTTTAATTCTATCTTACAGGTGACCTGCAATAGATTAAAAAAGAAACTGTCTCCTCATCAGAAATGGTTTGAGAAGCACTGTCCTAAACGGTGTCCTAACACTGTCCTATTCTCTAAAGCTCTTCCTTCCAACACTGCTATTACATTAAGATTCTTAAGATTCTGCTTTTAATATGTAACATTCTTTCTTAAGCATCTTTAACATTACAATCTCCTCTGTTTTCTACTTGAAGATGGAGAAAACTAATATATTTTGAGTACCTGCCATATGCTATAAATTGTGCAAATCTAAACATCCTCCAATACCCATGATTTTAAAAATATTTCATTAAATTTTATTTTGTATGTGTATTTAAGGCATATAGCATAATGTTGTAGGATACATATAGATAGTAATATGGTTACTATAGTGAGACTAATTAAAATATCAATCATCTCATGCAGTTACCCATTTGTGTGTATGTTTATATGTGTGTCATGAGGAGCTAAAATCTCATTTAGCAGAATTCCAAAATAAAGTACAATTTTATTAACTATAGACTTCATGTTGTACATTAACTAGATTTGTTCACCCTAGGTATCTGCTACTTTGTAACCTCTAACCTTCATGTCTCCATTTCCTCCCTCCTCCCAACCCCTTGCACTTCCCCTGGTAACCACAACCACAATTTTATTCTCTATCTCTGCATATTTGTCTTTTTTTTTCCCCTAAGATTCCACATGTAAGTAAAATTTACAGTGGTGGAGGGTGTCAATGCCTAAAGGGTCAAAGACCAAGAGCAATGACTGGATTACAGAATGAAAAGGATTTCATGAACAACTGGCTTAAAAAAGAAAAAGGAGGGCCGGTGGGGTGGTAGCTCACACTTGTTATCCCAGCACTCTGTGAGGCTGAGGCGGGCGGATCACAAGGTCAGGAGTTCAAGACCAGCCTGACCAACATGGAAAAACCCCATCTCTACTAAAAATACAAAATTAGCCAGGCGTGGTGGCGCATGCCTGTAATCCCAGCTACTCAGGAGACTGAGGCAGGAGAATCACTTGAACCCGGGAGGTGGAGGTTGTGGTGAGCAAAGATCACACAAATGTACTCCAGTCAGGATGACAAAGAGTAAAAGTCCATCTCAAAGAGAAAAAAAAAAAAAAAAAAAAAAAAAGGAAGAAATCCAAGAAGACATCAACACTTCCACCATTTATGTCTTCAGGTCTTGACAGGGGTCTGCTAGTCCACCCCGTTAGCAGCAGTGAATCTGAATCCATTTGGGTCTGCAGCAACCTCAATTCTTGCCTCCCCAGAACAAAGAATTTGACCAAGGGGCATAAGGCAGATGGATAGATTGAGGCAGGTTTTAAAGCAGGAGTGAAAGTTTATTAAAAAGCTTTAGAGCAGGAACAAAAGGAACTAAAGCATCTCAGAAGAGGGCCAAGCAGGAGACTCGAGAGATCAAATGTGTAGTTTGACCTTCGACTTGGGGTCTTATACACTGGCATCTGCATGTACAGTGACCTACCAGCACTTGAAAGGAGCCGCTTATGCACCGTTTACTGGAGTTGCATGCATGCTCACTTGAGGTGTACTTCCCTAACCAGTTGAGTGTTCCTAGAAGGTCTTATACCACTTGAACTCTGCCATTTTGCTGCTAAGTAAGCATGCATGAACCCACTTGCCCAACTCCACTGGGAAGCTGCTGATCACCAGTTTCAGGTGTTTCTATCTATTGGGAGACTGCCTTTCCCTGGTGTTGGCTGCAACAAATTGTTATTTTAGAGAGGCAGTTTAACAACTGATGGTTACCAGACATTTCTGGTGAAGAGTGGAGGGGGTTATGTGCCTCTCCTGCCCTGCTCATGTCTGCCTGGCTACCTACTGCAACAAGCCTTGGATCCAGGTCATTTGGGCTCCTCAAGGACGAAAACCAGAGTTTGCTTTGGCAAATGTTTCCATGATACAAGCCAACTTTTTCTTTGACCTTTTTGTGTTTCTGCTTTCACTTACTTTTTAGACTCTTAAAAAATCCTAACTTCCTCATCAATCTATTGAAGTCTTCTTCATTAAATGTCATTTTATATTTTACTTTATCCAATACTTTTATGCATTTTCACTGTGAGTAGGCCAAGAAAAATGGCTCGCTGACTGGTAGTTTTATTTACTGTTCATTTAATTTTGCTGTTTGCATTTCAAAAATGTTTTCTTTATTTAGTGTGTTAAAGCGGACTAAATATGGCCTGAGAAGGACTCCACACTTTTTTTTTTTTTTTTTTTTTTTTTGAGACAGAGTTTTGCTCTTATTGCTCAGGCTGGAGTGCAAAGGTGCGAGCTCAACTCACCACAACCTCTGCTTCCCAGGTTCAAGATTCTCCTGTCTCAGCCTCCCGAGTAGCTGGGATTACAGGCATGTGCCACCATGCCTGGCTAATTTTGTATTTTTAGTAGAGATGGGGTTTCTCCAAGTTGGTCAGGCTGGTCTCGAACTCCCAACCTCAGGTGATCCACCCTCCTTGGCCTACCAAAGTGCTGGGATTCCAGGCATGTGCCACCACATCTGGCTAATTTTGTATTTTTAGTAGAGATGAGGTTTCTCCATGTTGGTCAGGCTAGTCTCAAACTCCCAACCTCAGGTGGTCTGCCTGCCTTGGCCTCCCAAAGTGCTGGGATTACAGGTATGAGCCACTATACCCTGCCAGGAAGGACTCTACACTTTTATATTTGAGTCCTTGTGGATGAACTCAATAGGTAGGGTGAACTCAGTACCTAACTTAATAGGTAGGCAAGATTGAAAACCTAACTTAGGAATATGTGCCTGTAACAATCACTGAGTCTTGGCCAATCCCAGCAGCCATACTTCAACAAGTCATATACTGCTGAGTGTTCAAATAAGGCAAATGCTGAGCTGTAACCAATCCAGCTGTTTCTGTAGCTCACTTCCAATTTCTGTACATCACATTACATTTTTGTCTATAAATTTGTTCTGACCACGAGGCACCCCTATGACAGAAGTACTGTCAGAGGTGTTTGAACCAGAGTAATTCCATTTTAAATAGGGGCTTGATAAAATAATGCTAAGACCTGCTGGGCTACGTTCCCAGTAAGTTAAGGCATTCTTAGTCACAGGATGAGACAGGAGGTCAGCACAAGATATAGGTCATAAAGACCTTGCTAATAAAACGGTTTGCAGAAAAGAACCCTGTTAAATCCCACCAAAACCAAGATGGCGATGAGAGTGACCTCTGGTCGTTCTCACTTCTACACTCCCACCAGCACCATGACACTTTACAAATGCCATGGCCATGTCAGGAAGTTACCTTATATGGTCTAAAAAGGGAAGGCATGAATAATCCACCCTTTGCTTAGCATATAATCAAGAAATAACCATAAAACATGGGCAACCAGCAGCCTTTGGGGCTGTTATGTCTATGGAGTAGCCATTCTCTATTCCTTTATTTTCTTTGAATCTCTTTGGATTTTGGCTAGAAGTCCAAGGCACTATTCACTGCACCACAGAGCCTTCTTGCTATTTCATTACTTCCTTAATAAACTTGCTTTCACTTTACCATATGGATTTGCCTCAAATTCTTTTTTGTGTGAGATCCAGGAACCCTCTCTGGAGTCTTGATCGGGACCCCTTTCCAGTAACAGTACTATTATTATCCTTATATTACAGTTGAAGAAATGGAAGTTCCAAGAAGCTAAGGGACTTTGGTTTGTAGATAGAGGAAAGGACAGATTGAAGGTCAGGCTGTCAGGTGGCACAGCAAATGTTTAACTAGGAAGATATGCAGGCATGCATCTCTGGGGTCAGCATACACTTGTGTCTCTTGATTTGGTTCTGGGTTTGCTGTTGTTTTTGGCAGCTGGATGGACACTAAGGACACCCTTGTCAATTGAACCCTATGTTACCTTCCATAAGAGGACGTAAATGTGTGGTTTGTGCTCCACAGTTTGAAGTGGCAGAAATGAGATCAGAAGCCTTATCTTCCAACACTTATCAAGTGTCTATATACCATACTACACGGCTTCCTTAATACTCAAGTCAGACATTTTGTTGGCATTTTATACACTATCTGAGCAAACTGATATGGGAGATATATAGATCGAATTATTTATATAGAAATTCAGCAAGCTGAAAATTGTTCTCACCCTAGGTCAGTTTGTTACTGTAACATTTATAATGTACAACAAGCAATAAAACAAGACAATACAAAACAAAGTAATTTGAACAGCATGAACCCTGAAAGAAGTAACAGATGTCCAGTTAGAGTCTATTATAATGCCACCATTATTAGAGCCACTCTACCTTTCTAATATGCCAGGGGGCCATGTGAACTAACAGGTTTAGCAAGGAAAAAAAATGTTTTAAGTCTAAGTAAAAAACTTCCTCCATCTGGTAAGGCATACTGATCTTCTGTGAACAGGTACAATAAAATATAATGTAAATAAAAACCAAGGCTTCCCTGAATGAGAATGCAAATTATCACCTCCCATACTCAGCTCATCTCACCAGTCTCTTGTGTCTCGGGCACCAGCAAGCCACATGTTGGTCCCTTCCAACAAGGCTACACAGGAAGACATGTCTCTGGATGATCTCGACCCACCTAGATTTCTTACAGAATGCACTGAGAATATGACATCTGGAGATAGGCGTTGCAGGCTATGTTCTCCAACACTTGAGCTCAGCAAGCCTTGTGGCACCCAGGATATGAAAGCCCAAGGTGGACTGCTTTCAGTGTCCTTAGCTGTAGTGTGACACGAGGTCTGTGCAGACAAGACTCCACCCACCCTGGGCAGCTTTCCTAAGCTCTGGAGGACCAGCTTGTCATGGATCCTAGGCTTTGGTTTATTCTTGATGCTTATCTGTGAGTAATACATCTGTTTGCCTAATTTGGTTGTATGAGTGTTCTCCCTTGCCAGACTCATACAAGTGGTATAAAACCTTTGCAGGCTAACACTTATTAATAAGAGTGAAGATCAGGCCTTGAAACAGATTCAAATCAGGGCACATTACCTCTGCAACCAGGGTACTCAGATGTTCTAGCTAAGTAAGTACTCCACTTACTCGAGGTTTCACAAGAAAGGAAACCTGCCATGTTCACCTTTGTCTGCCTACCACCTAGCACAGCCCTAATGCATACTGGGAGGACAATAACTATCATTGGAATGCTATCACCGTTAGATAATAAAGGACTCAATGAGTTAATGGATGTCATGGTGACTAAAAATCAGGGATAGAATGGTTCACATGCAACGTATCCCTCCTGTAGTCACAGACAACGTCTATGTGGAAACACCAGAAGATTTCAGTTCATCTCAAACTCCAGATAAGTCACTAGTGAGATATGGCTGATAAAAATGATGGCATAACCTTAAGATTGACTTAACAAGAGCATGGTGCTCAGAAGAAAGAAGGTTAATAGGGGAGTCTTCACTTCTGTATCACTTCCAGGCATTCTAAATATTGTGCTCAATCTAATGGGAGCTGGTCCTTCTTTCGTCCTTTCTCTTCACATTGTTTTTCTTATACTTCGAAGAAGACTTTCCATCCCATCTTTTATCTCTCTACCATCCTTGGAGTTCTTTCTGGTTCTACAATACCAGTCCCCACAATCAACTTGTTTCTGTTTCCCCTAGAATCCCTATTACGATGTTATTGCACTTACATTTTGCCTAATATTTTAGCTATTTATATACACATCTTCTTTAACATTGCAAAGCACTGCTCAAAGGAAAGCGATTTTCATTATCCTTTGTTAGATTGTTTCATATTACTTCTCTTTGCATCATTAGATTGTAACCTCTGCATTTATTTGTAAATTACACATTGCCCTAGCTAGTTGTTCTGAACAAAGAACAAATGTTGCTGATCTGGTGATCTATAAGCCACAATAAGAGGAAGCTTACATGCTAGGAAGGAAGAAGAACATACACTCCAAGCCAGGAGTGAGGTTTTGAAACATCCCTTAGTACATAGCTACACACATATATTTTCTGGTTACCTTATTTGCATGTCCACAGCTCAATAAGTAACTCAGGATATAAACAGATAATTCCCAGGAGAGGAAATTAAAATGGCGAATAAACATAGGCAAAGATATTCCATCTCAGTGATTAAGAAGGGAAATTTAAATTAAAACAAAATGAGATGCTGTCATTTGCCCAACACATCAGCAAAAACAGTGTCATTACATTTATATTAGTAAAAATCAGAGATAACTGAAGTATCTGTCAAAAGTGAGATGCTGAAATAAATTACATCCATACTCTGTATACTATGTAGCCATCACAATGAAGTATATCCATTTGGGCATATATATGGAAAAATGATTATGACATATGGTCAAATTTTTATAAAGCAAGTTGCAAAGCACTGTGTTAAAAGTCCTGTATTTTGAGGAGAAAAACCCATATGTTCTTTGTTTCTATGTACATATAAATACATATTCAAATTACTATATAATTGTAGGTGCAAAACCTAAAACTAAAGCAAAGACACAAATGAAAACAAAGGTCTGAAAAGAAAAACATTCAAGTGCTAAATGTGGTTACCCCTAGGAAAGTAAAACAGAAAGGATTTTTTATTTTTACTTTAGGTACTTCTGTACATTGTTTAAGTTTTTTCAATACTAAATTAATATTTTTGACTTTCTTTGAAATGAAAAATAAAATCAATAAAATTTGTGGACATAAAAGTAGTTATAAAATGTTTGTTCTAGAAAACAGTGATCCAACTTCAGGAACTGCATGCATGAATAGTCTAAGTATTCTTCAGAACTCTATGCTCACAAAATTATTCACACGTATTTGTGTCAGTTACAGAAATCTGAAGCCCTATGTGGTAGCCTAGGACAATCTGGCCTAGACTACGTAGCCATCACAATGAAGCATATCCAGTTGTGTATATATCTATGGAAAAATTACTATGACATGTTGTCAATTTTTTTTAAAAAGCGGCAACCCTTCTAGCCTAGAAGAATTGTTTCCACATTGTAGATGAGGCAAGAAAGAAACCAAAAGAAAACAAAACATTTAACACTCTATGTAAATTGACAACCCAGGGACAGGGCCCTCAGAAACAATTTACCTAATTATTGTTTTATGTTAGGGACCAGAAATTCAAAATGCAAGTACCAGAAAAAAAGAAGCAGCCGGAAATAAAACAATAAGCATCAGAAGGACTGTACAGAGTTCATATACTGCCTAAAGGGAGCAGCCATGTCATTATTCCTGATGAGAGGATGGGTCTGGTATTACCAGATCATTCAGTGTTTCAAGAGAAATCGGGAATTAGGATTTTTTTTTTTTTTTTTTTTTTTGGAGACAGCATCTCTGTCACCCAGGCTGGAGTACAGTGGCGTGATCTCAGTCCACTGTAACCTCTCAGCTCACTGCAACCCTGCTGCCTGGGTTCAGATGATTATCCTGCCTCAGCCCCCTGAGTAGCTGGGATTACAGGTGCAAGCCACCGTGTCCAGGTAATTTTTGTGGGTTTCACCATCTTGGCCAGGCTGGTCGTGAACTCCTGACCTTGTGATCCATCCACCTCAACCTCCCCAAGTGCTTGGATTACAGGCGTGAGCAACCACGCCCAGCCAGGAATTAGGATTTTTGTACCAATACTCTCAGGTTTTAAATTTTAGCAACCAATTTTTTAAAATCCTAAATGCTGTGTTGATAAACACTGTGAAAGCCAAACAAAACTTATCTCCCGGCTGGATTTTGCCTGCAGCCTCCTGTTTGCCATTTTGGGGTTTTCCCATCCTTGCAGCTAGAATTACTGGACAAATTCTAACACAGCACCCCCAACCTTTTTGGCACCAGGGACCACTTTTGTGGAAGACTATTTTTCCATGGTGGTGAGAGATGGTTTCCGAATGAAACTATTCACCTCAAATCAGGCATTAGATTCCCATAAGGAGCACACAGCCTAGATCCCTTGTATGTGCAGTTCACAATAGGGTTTGCGCTTCTATGAGAATCTAATGCTGCAGCTGATCTGACAGGAGTGGGAGCTCAGGCGGTAACGGCTTGCCGCTGCCACCTCCGGCTGTGCCGGCCAGTTCCTGACAGGCCCAGAACGAGTGATGGTCTGCAGCCCAGGGATTGCAGACCCCTATTTTAACATATCCTTCAAGACTCAGATCAATTCCCTCTTCTTACACTAGCCCTTTGCCTGCGGTATTACAGAATATTAGAATTCTAAAGTGAGCAGATCACCCGAGCTCAAGCGTTCAAGACCAGCCTGGGCAACATGGGGAAACCCCATGTCTACCAATAATAATTATATATATACACACACATAGAGTTCAAAGTATTTTAGAAATATGTCAAATTTCTTATTTTTTATTGTAATAAAATATAACATACAATTTGCCATATTAACCAATTTTAAGTCCACAACTTAGTGGCATTAATTACAGACACAATGTTGTGCAACCACTACCTCTAGCTATTTCCGAAAATTTTTCATCCCCTCAAACAGAAGCTCTGTACCCATTAAGCAATAACTTTAATTATTGCCTCCCTGGGTCCCAGACAACCTCTAATCTACTTTCTGTTTCTATGACTTTGCTTATTCTAGGCACCTCACATAAATGGAATGATTCAATATATCTCCTTTTGTGTCTGGCTTATTTCACTTAGCATAATGTTTTCAAGGTACATCCATGCTGTAGCATGAATCAGAACATCATATTTCAAGGCTCGTTAATATTCCATTAAATGTGAATACCACATTTTCTTTATCCATTCTTCTTCTGATGGACAACTGAGTTGTTTTTACCTTTTGGATATTGTAGGTAACGATTAAAACATTTGTGTACAAGTATCTGTTTGAATACCTGCTTTTGATTCTATACCTAGGAATAGAATTACTGTGTAGTGTATATTGGGCATACTGGATATTACTGGGTAAGGTATACTGGATAATTCTATATTTAATTTTTTGAGGAACCACCCAACTGTTTTCCATAGTGACTGTACCATTTTACATTCCCCCCATCAATGCATGTAAAATGCTCATTTTTAAGATGAAGAACCCAAGGGCAACACCAGTGAGACAGCTTGACCACAGACACAGGGAGTCAGCTGAACTGCACAGCTTGACATCAAAAAGCAGGTATCTTGACTCTCAGTGTAGACATACCCTCTTTCCAAGGTTAAATCCACTAAGATTTAAACCACATGATCAGGCAAATGGCTAGAATGTCTACACAAAGACTGAGTAATTACAAATAGATCTCTTGATATATTTAGAAGAAAGAAACTGAGTAAGCTCTAGACTATTTTCTCCATCATAAAATGTGGTTTTCCTTATCCTTTTCTTCCTCAGGCCTAGGTTCTAAAAGAAGATTAGATCATATTTTCTAGTCTGGTACCTAATTATAGGATAGTCAGAAAATGTTTATGATTATCAGAACTACAATTCTAAAATAACAACTTAGCCGGGCACGGTGGCTCAAGCCTGTAATCCTAGCACTTTGGGAGGCCGAGGCGGGTGGATCACGAGGTCGAGAGATCGAGACCATCCTGGTCAACATGGTGAAACCCCGTCACTACTAAAAGTGCAAAAAATTAGCTGGGCATGGTGGCATGTGCCTGTAATCCCAGCTACTCAGGAGGCTGAGGCAGGAGAATTGCCTGACCCCAGGAGGCGGAGGTTGCGGTGAGCCGAGATCGCGCCATTGCACTCCAGCCTGGGTAACAAAGGCGAAACTCCGTCTCAAAAAAAAAAAATAAATAATAAAAAAAATAAATAAAATAAAATAAAATAACAACTTAAAAAATTCCTTGAAATGCAATACGCATTTATTTCAGAAAAACTGAAAAACTCAGAAAAGTAGAAAGAAAAAAAAAAAAGATTACCCAGAGAACAGTTAACCAGAAAAATGACTATTAATTTTTACCTTTTTTTCAAGACTTTTTTTTTCTTGGAATGGTGTTTTTGTTTGGTATGTATTATTGGAATTATAAAAGCTTAAAGCTTAAAACTTATTATAATTTTGGAGTGAAATTTAAAAATCACATAAGGAAAAATAGATATTAAGTTCTACATTTTGTTAGTACGGTATTTAGTTAGTACTTCTTCCTACCAAATTACAGCCCTCATAGTCTGGTGACAGTTTTGGGTGGAGTGCTATTACTTACCTTTCCACATGGTAATGTATAATTTATTTAAATATAACACCTGCAGTGGCATGGCCACACACTATACTATTTTGCTTTTTCTTCCATGCCTCATATGATGCCACACATACAACAGATGCTCAGAAAAAAAGGATTTGGATTATTTTTACTGATTTCATGCCATTATTAACGTTAACACCCCTCAGAATCTTCATAGGCAGTAGCCCAACCCAGGCCCCGCAGGGCCATCTTGGCAACTTTCACATTCCAAGAAACTTGGTTTAGTAATCAAAGGTACTTTAAAAGTTATTTGAATCTTTACTTTCATTACTTTAAGAATATTAAACAGAGTTCAACTGGTAACCCATAATAGTATTCTTTTTTATTTTATTTTATTTATTTATTTTTTCAAAGATGGGGTTTCACCATAATGGTCAGGCTGGTCTTGAACTCCTGACCTCAGGTGATCCACCCACCTCGGCCTCCCAAAGTGCTAGGATTACAGGCGTGAGCCACCACGCCTGGCCATAATAGTACTGTATTCTTAAATATTCCTTGGTCCCATTACTCTTTTTTTCTCCCTTTTCTTTTCTCCTTTCATTCTTCTTGCTTCAGTATGTCTCAAGTTCATGACTGACGTAAAAGCCCTAGTCTCAAAATTTCTACCTAAATTATTCTCTCTGAACTTGATGCCTTGTAATTTTTGGATTTTCTTTTCTTTTTTTTTTTTTTTTTGAGAAGGAGTTTCGCTCTTGTTACCCAGGCTGGAGTGCAATGGCAACCTCCGCCTCCTGGGTTCAGGCAATTCTCCTGCCTCAGCCTCCTGAGTAGCTGGGATTACAGGCACACGCCACCATGCCCAGCTAATTTTTTTTTTTTTTTTTTTGTATTTTTAGTAGAGACGGGGTTTCACCATGTTGACCAGGACGGTCTCGATCTCTTGACCTTGTGATCCACCCGCCTCGGCCTCCCAAAGTGCTGGGATTACAGGCTTGAGCCACCACGCCCGGCCCAGATTTTCTTTTCTTACCCTTTCCTTTGACATCTATTCCTTCTCCCTCCCTGCCAGGAAATCACAACCCTTGGCATCATCTTGGTACTCACACTTGTTTCTTCACTCAGCCCTTCTCTCCTCGGTCACTGATTCTGCTCCATGAGCAGTCCGGAAGTGGAGCTGGCAAGCTCAGCCTCTCAGCAGGAGACACAGGAGTCAGGGCTGAAGGGAGGAGAGAGGAGAAGATCACAAATGCTTATCCTGTTATATCCTTTCTTTTATTACCATTACAAAGTGAAATTTAATGTAATACTTATTAGGGGTGGGCTACATGAAAGGTCTCTGGAAAAAATACGTGGGAAAGAGGAAGGGTAAAATAATGAAATTTTCTTTGAGGAGCGAGGACACTGCCTACCCACCCTCCCCTCTTTAGGGTGTCACCTTGAAGACATAACAGTTCTTTTTTTTTTTTTCTTTTTATGGAGAATGGGGTCTCGCTATATAGCCCAGGCAGGTCTTGAACTCCTGGGCTCAAGCTATCCTCCCACCTCTGTCTCCCTAAGTGCTGGGATTATCGGCGTGAGCCACAGCGCCCGGCCAACAACATAATAGTTCTGACCTTTTGATTTTACATGCAAGGTCATGGGCCTTCTGACCTTTGAAACTGTCAACACTTATCTCTGGGATTTTGCTGAGGTCTCTCATAGATATAATGATGGGTGTAATGAGACATCACACAGTATACCCTTTTCTCTCATAGAAATAAGAGCTTTTAATTGTTCTTTTACTTTTCTGTATAAATTTGTGTAAAAATCTCCAACTTTATAGTTGCTTTTGTGTTTTCTTACATGCATGTTATCTCTGATAATGCTTATCCAATATTAAAATTATGTTCTCTCTCTCTTCTGCATTGGGAAAGAGGGTCCTTTTGTTAGAAGGGCTATATTATTTCTCTAACACTATGATGACCCTCCAGAAATCATTTTACCTAGTTAGCTAGAGTTCTTATTTCCTCTCTTTCCTCAGTCCAAGTGTTATAGTAGGTAGCTAGTCAGACATGAGCAGGGCAGGAGAGGACCCCCTGCCCCACTAACCAGGAATGTTAGGCAAGTATCAGGTGATGGTCAAGCAGTTGTTAAAATGGTCTCTCTAAGATAATAATCGGTTGCCGCCAGGGCCAGGGAAAGGCAGTCGCCCAACAGACAAAAAAACCTGAAACCAGTGATCTTCCCAATAAGATCCCAAGAATTGGATGAGTAGGCTCAAGCATGCACACTAAGAGGCAAAATGGTGAAGTTTACCTGGTAGATGACCTCCCTCTAGGAAGGCTAGACTAGTAAGGGAAAAACGTCTCAAGTGAGCATGTGTACAATTCCAGTAAACACAGTGTATGTGTGGCCCATCCCAAATGCCATAGTCCACTGCATAGGCAGACAACACACACCCCCACCCACAGGGGAAGAATCAAGACAGAGGTCATGCAGACCCCAAAAGAATGTCAACATATAAAACTCCAAGTCAATGGTCAAACAGTACACTTAATCTCTCAAGTTGCCGGCTTGGCCCTCTTCCAAGTATACTTTCTTTTTTTTTTTTGAGACGGAGTTTCGCTCTTGTTACCCAGGCTGGAGTGCAATGGCACGATCTCAGCTCACCGCAACCTCCGCCTCCTGGGTTCAGGCAATTCTCCTGCCTCAGCCTCCTGAGTAGCTGGGATTACAGGCACGTGCCACCATGCCCAGCTAATTTTTTGTATTTTTTTAGTAGAGACGGGGTTTCACCATGTTGACCAGGTTGGTCTCGATCTCTTGACCTCGTGATCCACCCGCCTCAGCCTCCCAAAGTGCTGGGATTACAGGCTTGAGCCACCGCGCCCGGCCCAAGTGTACTTTCTTTCATTCCTGCCTTAAAGCTTTTTGATAAAATTTTACTCCTGCTCCCAAACTTGCCGCATTATCTCACTCTGTTTTATGCCCCTTTGTGAAATTCCTTCTTCTGAGGAGGCAAGAGTTGAAGTTGCTGCAGACCCATATGGATTCGCCACTGCCAACACAAGTAATACTCAAAATGCAGCATTCCTGGGTGAGAGTGAACTCAGGGAGCACCCAATAGTGCTTACTTCCCTCTTGATCCATGTAGATACCAATAGATGATCACTGAAATGCTGTATTCAATTTGGCTAACTCTGTTTACATTCCTGAGGGAAGCTGCTATGAGTTTCAGAAATGACTGAAAGATAGTAGGACAGAATTCAAAAAAGGTATGTGAGTATTCCAAGACATGGGATGTGAAACTACCACTCACCCAGTTGCTCAAGTCACAAATTAAAGAGCTTAATTTCACTTTTCCTCAGCCATCATATCCAATTGATGCTACTCTCTATCCACATCCTAAATCCATTCACTTCTTCCATTTTCACCACTTCTACCCAGTTCAAGCCCCCAGCAATAGCCTCATAACTGGTCTGTTTCTACTTTTGTTCCTCTATAGCAGCTGGTGTGATTTCTTTTTTTTCTCTCTTTTTTTTTTTTTTGAGACGGAGTTTTGCCCTTGTTACCCAGGCTGGAGTGCAATGGCACGATCTCGGCTCACCGCAACCTCCGCCTCCTGGGTTCAGGTAATTCTCCTGCCTCAGCCTCCTGAGTAGCCGGGATTATAGGCACGCGCCACCATGCCCAGCTAATTTTTTGTATTTTTAGTAGAGACGAGGTTTCACCATGTTGACCAGGATGGTCTTGATCTCTTGACCTCGTGATCCACCCGCCTCAGCCTCCCAGAGTGCTGGGATTACAGGCTTGAGCCACCGCGCCCGGCCTTTTTTTTCTCTCTTTGAGACAAGAGTCTCGCTTTGTCTCCCAGGCTGGAGCGCAGTGATGCGATCTTGGCTCGCTGCAACCTCCGCCTCCCAGGTTCAAGCAATTATCTGCCTCAGCCTCCTGAGCAGCTGAGATTACAGGCACCTGCCACCAAGGCCAGCTAATTTTTGTACTTTTAATAGAGACGGGAGTTCACCATGTTGGCCAGGCTGGTCTTGAATTCCTGACCTTTTGATATACCCGCCTCGGCCTCCTAAAGTGCTGGGATTACAGGCGTCAGCCACTGCACCCAGCCTCTGGTGTGATGTTTTAAAAAAATATATAAAGCATGGCCGGGCGCGGTGACTCACAACTGTAATCCAAGCACTTTGGAGGCCAAGGCGGGTGGATCACCTGAGGTCGGGAGTTCAAGACCAGCCTGACCAACACGATGAAACCCTGTTTTAAAAAAATATAAAAAGTAAAAAATAAAAAATATATATATAAAGCATAAGGTGACTTGCCAACTCTCACATGACTTCCCATCACATTTTGTTGTATTGTTCCTGTTCCTTCTGTACATCATATTTAAAATAAAATCTAAATTCCTCATCTGAAAAGGCACAGATCTCCCCTTGTACCTCTCTGTTCTTGTTCACTGAGCTTCAGGCTCACTGGCTTTCTTTCTGTTTCCCCAACACACCATGCTGGTTGAAATGTACTTTCCCCCTGGTTTTCACATGGCTCCTTCTAAGGACTCAGTTTAACTGTTACCTATTACAGAGGACTTCCCTGACTACTTATTCTGAAGTCACCACCCAGCTGTTCATCACATTGGTGTGTTTTCTCAGCACCACACTTATTTCTAGTTGTTTCTTGTGTGTGTGTGTATGTATGTATATGTATGTGTGTGTTCAACTGCTCAATTTTTGTTGAATGAATGGACTGGTAAGCCCCACTCCTCCATTTTTTAGATGAGCAGCAGAAAATACTGAGTAGGGGTAAAATATCTAACAACTTTCGGCTGGGCGTGGTGGCTCACGCCTATAATCCCAGCACTTTGGGAGGCCGAGACGGGTGGATCACGAGGTCAAGAGATCGAGACCATCCTGGTCAACATGGTGAAACCCCGTCTCTACTAAAAATACAAAAAAAATTAGCTGGGCATGGTGGCGCATGCCTGTAGTCCCAGCTTCTCGGGAGGCTGAGGCAGGAGAACTGCCTGAACCCAGGAGGCGGAGGTTGCGGTGAGCCGAGATCGCGCCATTGCACTCCAGCCTGGGTAACGACTGAAACTCTGTCTCAAAAAAAAAAAAAAAAAAAAAAAAAAGAATCTAACAACTTTCATCTTTTTTTAAACTTCTCCACAATAGCAATGTTATCTTTTGTCAATTTCTCTGTCGCGACTGCAATTAAACTTTTGCTATGGAAAGTGACTATGTTCAGAGGCAACAAAGAGGAATGGCCTAGAGACTTGCAACTCACTCCATATGTAGACTTAAAGACATAAGAACACTAAAGGATAGGGCGGAAAGCAGTGACTTTCAACAGAGAAATAAAAGAGGCTGAGTTCCTATAGCCTCCTACAGAGAAGAAACAAAAAAGTCAAAGTATGAGCTGATAAATAACCCGGGACTTAACACTAGAAAGGCCCATGAGGCTTCCTTACATGCCCCTTGCAAAACCTCTGAACTCACATCTCTCCTCTGCCTACTGTCCTCATAGCACAACATAATCCTGCCTAGAACTGACACTGAAAACTCACATAGCCACCTCTCATCAGCTCCCCCACTCCCTTTCTGAGAAATTATCCTTAAAAACTTCAGTCCACACAGAAGTTTTTCTGATCTCATTTCGAAAATCCAACTGCACTGGATTTCATTGTTCTTTGCTTATTTTTTGTTTGTTTGTTTGCTTACTTTTTGAGATAGGCTACCATCATCACTCAGACCGGAATGCAGTAGTGAGATACTGCTCACTGCAGCCTCAACCTCCCAAGCTCAAGTGATCCTCCCACCTCAGCCTCCTGAGTAGCTGGGACCACAGGCACATGCCACCATGCTCGGCTAATTTTTTATTTTTTGCAAAGATGAGATCTCACTATGTTCCCAGGCTGGTCTTAAATTCCTGAGCTCAAACAGTCCTCTTGACTCAGAATCCCAAAGTGCTAGGATTATAGGTGTTAGCCACCATGCCTGGCCTGTTTGGTTCATCTTGGCTTTTAATTGTTTTATTTTTACTTTTGCTCATCTGAATCTAAGAATCCTATAAGTGTTGAACACAAAATAATAAATTTATTTTGATTAATTATATAGATTCATACTCTGTCTGCAGTTTGTACTGTAAAGGAATAAACAAGAAGGAAAAACCTAACAGTGAGGGAAGAAGAAGGTGCAAGAAAATAGGGGCTCTAGAATACAAGGGAAAGGCAGCAGAGGCACAGAAATGGGGAAAATACCCAGCAAACCAGCTTTCATTGTGAAAACTTAATCACAGTTTATAACATGTTGTCAATCTGCTAAAATGGAAGTTGACGGGAAATTGGCAGAAATGGAAATGGACACAGGCCAATTTGCTCTCTTTTGTTAAATCTCTCCAGTGCCTTGCCTTATTTGCAACCACTTCAATCTCAAAGCTAGGCAGATTCTGATTCTTTCATTATGCAAATATTGATTTATTAACAGACTAATTCATACATAGCTAGAAGATAATTATCTGTGCATATCAAGCCAGATGAACCGTCCTCTGTCACCTGTTTCTTTTAAAAAATGAATCAAAATTTACTGTGGGATATAAGTAAATCTCACTGAGAAAACATGCAATCTCTATATATTTTTACAATGATAACAGCAGCTTTTACCATTCATATTTAGAAACCAACTCACATTTTTCTCTTAACAACATTTAAAATTTTATTGTTCTATTTTGGGGGGCAGGGGTATAATTTTTTTCAATTGTGGTAAAATATATATAACATTAAATGTATCATCTTAGCCATTTTTACATATACAGCTCAGTAGTATTATGTATATTCAAACTGTGTGTAATCATCACCTCATCCATCTTCATAACTCTTTTCATCTTGCAAAATTAAATTAAAACTCTGTACTCATTAAACAAAACTCCCCATTCTTCTCTTCCCAGCCTTTGGTAACCACCATTCTATAATACTTTCTGTCTCTATGGGTAGAAACCAACTAACTTTCAAAGGACTCATTGGTGTCTTTTTACAAGGCAGATAGACTTGTGTTATTCTCTACTGTTTCCTAGCATCCAGCATAGTGTCTGATACCTGTCAACTGTTCAATAAATGTTTGAATATATATATATTTTTAAGATGGGGTTTCACCATGATGGCCAGGCTGGTTTTGAACTTCTGACCTCAGGTGATCCACCCACCTTGGCCTCCCAAAGTGCTAGGATTACAGGAAATGTTTGAATATTGACTAAGTGAGTAAATGAAAGTTCCAACTTCTGGTCTACCCTCAGGTGACCCTAAGTTAAAGACTCAGACATACAGGAAATACAGGTTGGATGCAAAGAGAACACTATTGATGGAGAAGAACACCAGCATTCTGCTGCTGTTTATCTCCACCCAAAATTCATTCCACAAATATAAACTGAATGCTTCTATATGATGAAAGTGCATTAAAGCCTCAGATACAAAGATGAACACATCGACTGTGCCTCCAACGTGTGCTTTTCCATGATCACTTCATAGCATTTATCACATTCTAGTGTAATCATCTATGTATCTGCCCTGCCACTATACTGTAAGCTGGGCCAGGACATAGTCTATCTCTGAGTAAGCACTCAATAAATATTTGGCAAATCATCTAATGGAGACTGTAGCCCACTGTGGGGAAAAACATGCACAATCATACAAAGTCAGGATCCTTAGTTGTATGAAAGAAAAGCTGCTGACTCTTGCCAACATAGAAAAGAATTATATTGAACATATTGGGTAGCTCTCAGGTGTGTTAGAAGGTGTAGAGATTTAGGACTGGGGCCAAGCCTCCAGGAATAATGCACAAAAGCACTGCAGAACTAGCCCAGTGAGAAAACTATCGCCATTGCAGCTCTCCATCAATACCACTATTACATTAGAAACTCAATGTTACAATCACTGAGGAACTAATTTCACTGCTAGTGCTGCCAACAAAGCCAGCGCTTGGCTATTAGGGCTATTCATACCAGAAAGTCAAGGAGTTCCATTATGAGCCACTTTCCTCTGATTACTCATACCTGAATTTAAGTTTGCTATGAACGAACCTGACTGGCAAAGCCTAGGTCATATTCTTGAGCCCAGTTGTAATGAAGGCTGGGAATCTGAGTTCTAAATAAAAGAAAGCAGGCTGGGCATGATGGTTCATGCCTATAATCCCAGCACTTTGGGAGGCCGGGGCAGGTGGATCACATCAGGTCAGGAGTTTGAAAACAGCCTGGCCAACATGGGGAAACCCTGTCTCTACTAAAAATAAAAAAATTAGCCAGGCATGGTGGCACATGCCTGTGGTCCCAATTACTCAGGAGGCTGAGGCACAAGAATCCTGTGAACCTGGAGGCGGAGGTTGCAGTGAGCTGAGATCGTGCCACCATGCTCCATTCTGGTGACAGAGCAAGACTTTGTCTCAAAAGAAAAAAAAAAGTAAAGTGACTTGCATGACAAAAATTCCGTAGCAATATGCAACAGGCATTAGGCCAAAAATATACATTCACATTTTTATTTTCAAGGAACTTATATTCTTGTAGGATAGACAAAAACACATAAATGAACTTAATAGATGCCACAAAGACAAGCAGAGCTGTAAACTAGGGAATTCGAGAAGGCTTTTTCTCAGATGAGCATAATCTTGAAGGATGTGAGGAGGCAGAAAGTACAGAGGCTCTGGGAGGGGAACTGACTGGACATTTCTAAATGCTACAAGGAGGCTGCAACTGAGTAGGTGAAGAAGAGGGTAGAAAATGAGGTGGAACGGGCAGCCATGGACCACGTCACATAGGTCTTATAGGCCATGGTTTTGGACTCTGTAAGGTGGCAAGGGAAGAGCATAATCTGACATTTTAAAAGAATCACACTGGCTGCTATGTGGGGAATATTTTATAGGGAACGAGGGTAAAGACCCATCTTATCAAAGTATGAGCAGAAGGATCCAAGCACTAAAATCTGCCCAGATGGCTGGGGAGATGAGATATGAAGGGACTCTTGCAACAGGAGTGGAAACTGCCCAAGAGCAGAGGTTAGAGGGCATCTCAGGCAAAGGGAAGAACAGGAGCAAGAACATAGGGGCACGGAAGGCCCCAGCATATTTGGAAAACTTTGGTCTGGTCAAGTTACAGAGAGGGATCCAGATATGAGGCTGGAAAGGAGAGACCTAAATGGCCAAGGGCTTCCCATACTGTTCTTTTAACTTTTCACATCACCTAAGTAAAATGTTGGTACAGTGATAGGGGCTGACCCCGAGGCACACCTGGGGCTACAACGTCCCCTGGGAGGATAGTCCTCCCAATAGAATTCCTAAGAGAGCAGGAAGGCCACAGTTCCTTGCTCTTTCCCCTCTCAGACTAGAAAAAACATGGGCAACCCACATTACTGAGCTGTTAGTATCAAAGCAAAGCTGGGCACACTCACTCACTGTGGTGCGGCAATCAGATAGCAGAGATCTGAACGTATCTCCATCAGGTCAGTTCCCAGGAAAAATTGTCCAAGTAAATATCTTGTTTTGCACACTGTCTTAGTCCATTTCTGCTGCTATAACACAAATAACTTAAATGGAATACGTTATAAACAAATTTATAAACAATAGAAAGCTATTTGTCCCAGTTCTGGAGGCTGCGATGTCTAGAGATCAAGACAGCAACTGATTTGGTGTCTGGTGAGGGCCCTGTGCTTCACAGATGGCTTCTTCCTGTTGTGCCCTCACAGGGCAGAAGGGTGAAACAAGTTCCCTCTGGCCTCCTTTATAAGGGCACTAATCCCATGCATTAGCAACCCAATCACCACCCAAAAGCCCCCTATCTTTTTTTTTCCCTTGAGACAAGTCTCACTACGTCTACCAGGCCGGAGCACAGTGGAGTGGTCTTGGCTCACTGCAACCTCCACTTCCCAGGTTCAAGCGATTCTGTCTCCCAGGCTGGAGTGCAGTGGAGTGAACATGTCTCATTGCAACCTCCACCTCCTAAGTTCAAGCAATTCTTGTGCCTCAGCCTCCTGAGTAGCTGGGATTACAGGTGTGTGCCACCATCCCCATCTAATTTTTTGTAGTTTTAGTAGAGACCCCATTTCACCATGTTGGTCAGGCTGATCTTGAACACTTGACCTCAAATGATCCACCCTTCTCAGCCTCACAAAGTGCTAGGATTACAGGCATGAGCCACCACACCTGGCCAAGCCCCACATCTTAATATCATCACCTTGAGGATTAGGTTTCAACACATGAATGTGGTGGGGATATACACATCCAGACCTCTTATTCCACCCAGATTCTCAGGCTATAAGTACACCGTGCCTTAAAGCAAGTACTAGCTGTGGGTTGGTGAAGAGAATGGAGGAGGGCATTCCAGAAGGAAAAAACAAGGTATACAAATGCCAGGAACCAGAAAGCACCAAGATTGGAAAGACAGGTTGAGCCTACATTGTGAAATGCTTGGATAATGGGGTAGTCACCAGAACGGTTTATTCCTAAACCAGATTCACCAGTTAAGTAACCAAAACCGAAATGTGCAGTGCTTGTTTTTTGTCCATAATAGATGCTGGGAAACATTTGCAGATTGGCTGATTGAATCCACAGACGGAAATCTTTGTAAATTCAGGGCAGATTGTCCCAGTTAATCACTATGACCAGTCAGACCTCTGTAATGATGGATTTGCCTGACACGAGAAAGTGCTACCTCTCATAACACAGTTTTGAGAACTTAACAGCAAGGAGGCCTTTATGTGATGAAATCCGGCCCAGGTGCCAAAGATCTGTACTATTAAGACCTTTGCAGGTGGGGATTCACTGTGATTTTAGGCACCCTGGATCCTTCCGTGTTCTACCTCCGCTGAGGGTTCCCACCCAAGCCAGCACTCAGCCTGTTATCTGCCTGCATCAGCCACAGGTCGCTGTCACTTCAGAGTTCTGGACACAATCAAAATGCAGACCTTACCAGCACGGCAAGTCAAGACAAGTGAGCAGCATTGGCTCCAAGGGTTTAAGAGGAACTCGGCCAAAAATTGTTCAAAACTGGCCACTTCATCCGAAGTGGGACAGCGGGGCCCAAGGACAGAAGGGGCTGATTAGGTTAATGCAGCCCCCGCTCGCCGTGGCTCTACCGTATTTCGGCGCTAGTTGCTACCAACTCCCGCGCGCGCCCCACCCGCCCACTACACTAATCTCTTGTCTTATCCAGAGATAACAAGGAACCCGTGGAGAAGATGAGGTACAACTGGGATAAGGAGCGTGTGGGTGTTTTACGTTTGAATTTAAGCAACAAATCTGTCGAGCTCTTTTTCTCCACTTCCCCCTTAGGCTGGGTCACACAAGGGGGAAGCTCCAACCGCCCAGGACTCCTTAACAGTGAATCGCATCCCAAGTTCGTCTCCAGGACCTCCCCCTGCTGCCGCCCCCGCCCTGCAGCTGCACCCTCCCACTCTGAGCCGCACGCACCCCTGTAACCTCCCTGCCGGCAAAACTACTCTTCAAAGACTTCCTTTCGGGCACTGCGAAGCCCGCGTGCTCAGCATTCGGAGAGGCTGCGGCGCTCGCCTTCATCCAGGACAACAGAACTGCCATTTCTGAAAAGAAAGGAAGCGGTTTCTGGGGTTCCCAGTCGCGCGCCTGCGAGGGAGGCCGGGAGCCGCGTTGCCACGCCCAGAACCCCGAGCCCGCCCCCGCGCCGCCCCGCCCGGCCTCGCCGCTCCCGCTGCGCACGCGACGCCCCCTCCAGGCCCAGCTCCTGCGCCCTATTTGGTCATTGGGGGGCAAGCGGCGGGAGGGGAGACGTGCGCCGCCTGAGGGGACGCGGGGCCGGCGCCGGCTGCGCAGAGGGGCCGCTCTCGCTGCTGCCTCCTCAGCTGGGAACCCACGAGGCCGCCGCATCCTGCCCTTGGAACAATGGGACTCGGCGCGCGAGGTGCCTGGGCCGCGCTGCTCCTGGGGACGCTGCAGGTGCTGGCGCTGCTGGGGGCCGCCCCGGAGTACAGCGCAGCCTCGGCGGGTAAGTAGCTGCGGGGGTCGCTCGCCCCCTTCCTGGGAGGCAGCGCGCTGCCGAGGCTTGGGTTCCCAAGTTGGGCTCTGGTACGGAAAGTTTGTGTGTCTCCGGCCGAACACACGGAGGGGACCCGGAGGTGACTGGGCGGGCTGGGGAGAAACTGAGACTTGGGCCGGTCTCCCGCTGGCTCCGGGGCCGCCTGCTGAGGAAATTCCCGGGCGCCTTCCCTCTCGCTTTCTGGAAGCGGCGGTCGCAGGCCGGAACGGTTGCGAATAACCTGTTGAGTTATCGCAAGTTGGTTTTTACAGCCTTTCCCCGAAGTTAATGTTTACCGGGGTTAGAGTTTATCTAAGGCTTCCGTTTGTAAACAGGATTAGCTGAGTTGAGAAATATGTCTACCGAGGCCCGCGGAAGCGTCTCCCAGTTAGTTGGGGAGCGTTTCAGGCGTCTACCCGGCATTTTAACGTCTAAGATTGTGCAATATTATCTAGATGACTTACGGTCTTAAGGTCCCCGTGACGCTCGAAGTTAGACCTTGGGGCTCTTGAAGCTAGCTGGGAGCTTTTAGGGAGCGCGACCCGCCCTCGCGGCAGTTGACGCGGCCGCCCCCATGGTGGAGCGCTTTGCGCGCCTCGTGTGCAATGAACACCCGGCCGTGGCGCGCGTCCGCTGCGCAGCGTTAAGGGCACAGCGGCACGGTTGCAAGGGGCCCACCACGTCGCTAGTAAGGTGGTCACAGGATGATGTTGGCATTGCTCTTCTGTGTAGGGCAGAATTTGTTTCCTTTTAGGCCCTTGGCCCGTTGGAGACTTTAAAAAGCCCTTTTAGGATGAAACCAGGAAGCTGGGATTTGCTGTGTAACTTCTGTTTTCCTTGGTCAACTGTTAAGTCAGGTCCCTCGGGTAGTGGTCAGTAAACTAGGAAAAGTTAACTTGAGGTGACCTAAGGTTTTCATGCTTTTAAATTCTATCCATCCACTGTATATTTAGCCTTAGGTTCGTTTTATTCAGCAAGAGAAAAGGCAGCTGTAAATCCGGAAGGTTCAGGCACATCACTTGCTTTTGCTGGAATAATCTGGGTGAATTAATTTTTCTTTGTTTTGTTGAAGTTTTTGTTTGTTTGCTTGCTTAATTGTGCATGAGACAAACTGGCTTCCCAGACCTAATTTTGAGATCATTTCAGAAAATGGTAAAATCATGTCCATCGAGGATCTTAGTGCTAATTTTAGACAACTTATTTCATGACGTGAAGTCTTCATTGTTTAAAATTTGTTGCTATGTTTGTGAAAATAAACCTTATTGTTTCTCCATTGATCAGAGAAACTGTGAGTGACCATGCTTTTTTCTTTTGCCCTCCTAACACCGATTTTCTTTTGCCCTATTTTAACACTCGCTGTTCTGTTTATTACTTAATGTCTTACTAGAGGTTAGTACCATTTGGAAAACTTAAAATGCTCTGCAGTAGGAGAGCCCTGAGTTCATGAACTAGTATAACCAACCTGAGGTGGAATCTGTTTTTACAGAATAATGTCACCTTGCAACTAGACTAAAAGAAGGTATGACAGAATATTTCTCAAAAAAGCAAGGAACTGTTATCCTAGTCTTCAGATATAGTGTAATCTGTATAAAATGCCCTTACGAAGTGTAGTGATTTTTAACATACTAAAACTCATATGGCTGATTTTTACTGGGAACATTTTCTGTACACCTCACGCAATGCTAATTTCGTTCTCTAAATCATCCCATTGGATCTTTGCAGTTATTATCCCCATTTTACAGATAAGTAAACTAATTTATGGAAAGTGAAACAATTAATACCTGTTTGGTTTCAGGTCAGAATCCAAATTTTCAATTAACCATTTCACCACTAAGCCACATTAGGTGATGATGGCTCTTAAAGTAGATAATGCTTTTTATTCCACAGTACTACCATTGCCTAGAATATTGTGGGAGAAGAGAAAAGCATTATTGAAATTCTACTTTTAAAATATTCTTCACAGTCTGCTGCATAGCTTTATAAATACCATCAGTTGGAGGAGGAGGGAGACTATGAACAAGTTTGCAAATCAGCAAACAGGATTTATTGTAGTAGTCCAAAGAACAATGTTAACAGGATGGGAGGGGAGGCTATTAGTCATTACTCTTAGTAGCAAGTGACAGAAACCCAGTTTGAACAACCTTAGTGGAAAGAAGGAACCTTTTGACTCTTGTACCTGAAAAGTGCAAGGATTAAGGTGGCTTAAAAATTGCTGTATTCGAGATTTCAAATAAGTTGTCAAGAAATTAAGAAATCGTTGCATAAGTGACAATAGCAGGGTCACAAAAACAGGCTTTTGTGTTAGTGCAGGCAAAAGATGATGGTGAGTGGCAATGGAGATAAAAGGGTAGATTCTAGATCTGTTGGAGTGGGTGGGACTAATCACTTGCTGATGGATTGGAGGGTGGGATGAGAAAGAGAAAAGAATCAAAGGATGACTTCTTCATTTTGGGGTTGAGGAGCTGGTAAGGCAACAATTGGGAGGGCTGCGTGGAGGAGCAGGTTTATAGTATAAAATCAGTAGTTCCATTTTGGCACTCATATCTGCAGGCTTAGGAACCAAACAGCCTGTTCCAGTTTCAGACTCTGCCACTTTGTATCTGGGTGGCCTTCTCTGGGCCTCAGTTCTTGTCTGCAAAACAATACTCCTAAGAACTGTTGGGAGGGTTAGATAGCTAGTGCACATAACCCTGGCTTGTGATAAGCATCTAATGATGTTGGCAGTTATTTGATTCCTGCTGCTGAATACATCTATGTAGTCTATTGACCTTGATCTTTTTTCAAGTTAATCTTACGCTGTATCCTTTTGTGATAAACAGATGGTAGTCCCATCAAGAAGAAGAAATTTTCACAAGAAAGAAATTTGCCCAAGAAGGAAAGATAAATCCTTCCAAGTTATTGCTTTTCTTTGTACTTTGAGGATTTTTAAGTGGGGGAGAGTTCATCTTTGTGAAAAGGACCCAGTAATGTACTTTCTGTCTTTGTTTGTGGTATGCATATTTAATCTTCATTACACAAAGACTCAAAATGAATAAACCACTCTGGAAAGTTGCTTAATTGGGATATAGAAATCTCTTACGTTTTTTCCAAATCTAAAGGTACTAGTTTAAAAATTAAAATGGTACTGAGAAGGCTTGCAGTTAGATGAGAAAATCCTGTTTATCCCTCCATGGTGTGAAATTAGGGTGCTGGTGGTGCGAGACCTAGAGATGCCTATGAGTTCAAAGTCCTCTCCTGAAATGGTCCCCAACTGTTCTGTCTTTATGTGGGTGAATGAATTTTGGCAAAGCTATTGCATTCAGTGGCTGGTACATAGTAAGTACTATGTAAGTGTTACGTAAGCTAGATGTTTTTTATCTTGAAAAACCCGATTATACAGTTTGTTTTACTGAGAGCTTCAAGGTATGTTTCATAACAACAGGGGCAAAAGTAGAACTTACTGTGGAATAATCCACCTTCCCCCACACCACTCCCCTGCCTCCCCTTAGGCAGAAAACCACATTGCCAGTATTCTTAAATGTTCTTTCATAACAGGATGTTTCTTTCTTTTTACAGCATCTGCAAACATAGAGAGTTCTGTGCCTCCACACAACTCTAGTGCTAACTCAACAGGTGAGTTTTAAAAGATTAAAAAAAAAAACAGATTTTCATTTGTCTAGGGTACGTGAAGTAATAACAGCCAGGGAAGTAGATGTAAGCTGTACATTGACCTGTCTTAACCCTGAGTTACCCGTGAATCCCAATAACCTGCCCTAATGTTCCATAGTAGGTATCAGTAAGTGATAGTTCACTGGATTAATCTTTCTCAGTCTTGTCAAGATGTGAATAAATTCTAAAAAAGCATATCAGAATTTCATGTTAGGAATTTTTGAAGTACTTTTTTAGATGTGAGGGTTTTGTAGTTTCCTGTAGATATGAAATGCCAGTACAGAAGTATGCAGGTCTTGCTGATGAAACAAGTCACATGAAGCTAGTCAGCCGTGGCCTTAATATACCTCTGCTGACTCTAAGGTGACCCTATTTACATTTCACCCATTAGGCAAACTTCAACTCAAACAATTGGTGAGGCCCTTAACCTGTGGTTTTAGTTTGGTACAAAGCCTTGGGCATCTGAGTTCACTAGCATGGAACGATATAGGGGCTAAGCTGATGTCGTCAGTATCAGTAGTAAATCATCAAGGTATGTTTCTTGTAAACAATTTTTAGGTTATCTCCTCACTACCCATATTCTTCATAGTTGACTAAGTTGGAAACTAGAAATTGTATCCTATCACTAACCTATCGCTATCATTAACTTGTTTACTTTTATTCAGGGAATAGTTATTCAGTATAATGAGCTGGTACATTCTAAGTTCTAAGAATACAAAATGGACCAAGCCCTGACTTCTAGGAGTTTTTCTTTATTTTGAGGCAAAATATACATGACATAAAATGTATAATTAACCATTTTTTTAAGTGTAAAGCTGAGTGGCATTAAGTACATTCACATTGCTATGCAACTTGCTGGAGTTTTTATTCCTGTGGAGCATTCCAGTGTTTCACTTAGTTTATGTTCTCAGTTTACTGCTGTTCTTTCATTTTCTCTGCCTTTTTGACTGGTATTCTGGTGGCACATAGTTGGAACATACTTTTATTCTAGTTTTAGTAATTCTACAGAAAACATTTTCATTGAGAGGAAAAAAGGCTAGATGGATTACTCTAAAATGTTAATAGTAGTTGTCACTGGGTAGTTGTGAGAGGGTCTTAGTTAAAAAATATTTTATTACATTATTAAATACCTTTTCCTTTTGTCCTTTGTTGAATCTAATTCAGGACTACTGAACTTTTAACCTTGGATAAACGAAGGAGATAGAAGAAATGTAATAATAAAAAGACAGTAATATTAATGTAGACAACATTTATTGAATGCCCACAACTTATAAGCTACTCCTCATACATTTACTAATCTAACAGTGGTGAGGTAGGTGTTGTTTCTGTTTTACAGGTGGGGAAATTGAAACTTAGAGTGGTTAGGAAATGGTCAAGATCACGTGACACTAAGTGTCACATTGAGGATTTGAAATTTAATTGTATTCTAAAACCTATATCCATTTATCACACTTTCTGAAATGGTGGTGTGGTCTTACTTTTAAAAAATGCTTTTCACTGTGAATGATTATTAAAAATCAACTCAGTACTCAGGGCAGCTCTAGAGTCAGTGAGATGATTTTGGATGCCCCTTCTAGAACAGGGAAATTTTTTGAGAAAAAAGAAAAGCATTGCCTCAAATTTTTCTAGAAGGAAACCAGATAATACAACCATTTAAAAATGTTTTTGGCCAGTGAGTTATAATTCTCATAACTGTTGTATTCCTCTTTGAATCCTGAAAACACTTTTGAAACATGTTGTTTGTGTATTTTTATAGGATGGATGCTTAACTTTTTAGTAACATAGACCCTTTCATTGTTGAAGCATTGTTTGTTTAAAGATATGGTTTACCAGTTTGTTTGGTGCTGTTTATTTAGAGCAGTTTCTGTGGGGCCATCTCACTAGGAATATAGCATCTTTGTCAAATTCCATTATGTATTCCAGGAATGTACTGTTGGAAAAAGCGGGGACTGCCTGCAATACTACTTAGAACTCTGGATGCCTGTCACTTTAATAGGACTCACCATGTTGGAATTTCGGAGACTTTTTTTCTCGTTTGTTTTGGTCTCTAAGTCCTTGGGAGTGAAATCTATGATTTATTCATTCTAACATCTCACTCTATGCCTGGTGCATAGTAGGTATGCAGAATATGTGTATTTTCAATTGGTTGAACTGAATTGTGGAATGAAATACATATTTTGTAATTGCTGACTTTCCTTATCAAAACACTGTTATATACATTTTGCAGATACGTACTGGTTTGTGCTCCAATCCTGTCCATTATTATAGTTGTTTTTCAGTTTATACAGTAATATAGGTACTTGAAGTCAAACAACAGGAATGGTTGTTGCTTTCCAATATACCACTGAATTATATGTAACAGTTCTACTTTTTTTTTTTTTTGATACAGAGTTTCGCTCTTGTTACCCAGGCTGGAGTGCAATGGCACAATCTCGGCTCACTGCAACCTCCGCCTCCTGGGTTCAGGCAATTCTCCTGCCTCAGCCTCCTGAGTAGCTGGGATTACAGGCACGTGCCACCATGCCCAGCTAATTTTTTGTATTTTTATTAGAGATGGGGTTTCACCATGTTGACCAGGATGGTCTCGATCTCTCGACCTCGTGATCCACCTGCCTCGGCCTCCCAAAGTGCTGGGATTACAGGCTTGAGCCACCGCGCCCAGCCTCACAGTTCTACTTTTTTATGTCCCCTAATCATAATTTGAGGACGGCTACACTTTTGACATTCTTGTCTGCAGGGACTTGTTAGACACACTTTCAGCTTATAGAGAAAATAATCTACCTTTACTTCATTTGTAGTCAGAGTATTTTATTTTAGATTTTGTGGATGGATTAATTTACTCTTTATAGTGCAAGAAAGGCACATACCCAGATTATTTTTCATAATGGGTTTGGGCAAGGATGTAAGGAAATGTGACATGGTCTAGAATGGAGTGTAGATCTCATCAGTAACTAGAACAGCAGCTCAGTATCATTCGGGATACAGCTGTCTCCTTGATCACCTGGCTTTGATGCTTCCCAAGAAAGAGAGATCTGAGAGGGCTGGGTTACCATCATCTAATCTGAAGCTCTTTTCTTGGACATAATTTGCACCAACTCCTTTCCAAAGCAGTTTATCTTCTTTTTTTTTTTTTTAGACGGAGTTTCGCTCTTGTTACCCAGGCTGGAGTGCAATGGCGCGATCTCGGCTCACCGCAACCTCCGCCTCCTGGGTTCAGGCAATTCTCCTGCCTCAGCCTCCTGAGTAGCTGGGATTACAGGCACATGCCACCGTGCCCAGCTAATTTTTTGTATTTTTAGTAGAGACGAGGTTTCACCATGTTGACCAGGATGGTCTTGATCTCCTGACCTCGTGATCCACCAGCCTCGGCCTCTCAAAGTGCTAGGATTACAGGTGTGAGCCACCGCACCTGGCCCGGTTGGTATGCTGTTAATTGCTGCCTCAGTTTCAGACCTTGTTATTGGTCTATTCAGGGATTCCACTTCTTCCTGTTTTAGTCTTTGGAGAGTGTAAGTGTCCAGGAATTTATCCATTTCTTCTGGATTTACTGGTTTATCTGCATAGAGGTGTTTGTAATAATATAACCTCTGATGGTACATTGTATTTCTGTGGGATCAGGGATGATACCCCCGTTAACTGTTTTTTATTGCATCTATTTGATTGTTCTTTCTTTTCTTCTTTGTCTAGCAGCCGTTTATCTATTTTGGTGATATTTTTAAAAAATGAGCTCCTGGATTTGCTGATTTTTTTTTGAAGGGTTTTTTTTGTGTGTGTTTGTGTGTCTGTCTCCTTCAGCTCTGCTCTGATCTTAGTTATTTCTTGTCTTCTGCTAGCTTTTGAGTTTGTTTGATCTTGCTCCTCTAGTTCTTTTAATTGTGATGTTAGAGTGTTGATTTTAGGTATTTTCTCATTTCTCTTGTGGGCATTTAGTGCTATAAATTTCCCTCTAGACACTGTTTTAAATGTGTCCCAGAGATTCTGGTACGTTGTCTTCGTTCTCACTGGTTTTGAAGAACATATTTATTTCTGCCTTCATTTCGTCATTTATCCAGTAGTCATTCTGGAGCAAGTTGTTCAGTTTCTATGTAGTCATGTGATTTTGAGTGAGTTTCTTAATCCTGAGTTCTAATTTGATTGCACTGTGGTCTGAGAGACTATTGGTTATGATTTCCATTTTTTTGCATTTGCTGAGGAATGTTTTACCTCCAGTTATTTGGTCAATTTTAGAATAAGTGTGATATGCTGAGAAGAATGTATATTCTGTGGGTTTGGGGTGAAGAGTTCTGTAGATGTCTATTAGGTCCACTTGGTCCAGATCTGAGTTCAAGTCCTGGATATCCTTGTTAATTCTCTGTCTCTGTGATCTAATATTGACAATGGGGTGTTAAAGTCTCCCACTATTATTGTGTGGGAGTCTAGGTCTCTTTGCAGGTTATTAAGAACTTGCTTTATGATCTGGTTGCTCCTGTATTGGGTGCATATATATTTAGGATAGTTGGCTCTTCTTGTTGTGATCCCTTTACCATTATGTAGTGCCCTTCTTTATCTTTTGATCTTTGTTGGTTTAAAGTCTGTTTTATCAGAGACTAGGATTACAACCCTTGCTATTTTTGCTCTCCATTTGCTCAGTATATATTCCTCCATCTCCTTATTTTGAGCTTATGTGTGTCTTTGCACGTGATATGGGTTTCCTGAATACAGCACATTGATGAATCTTGACTCTTTATCCAATTTGCCAGTCTCTGTCTTTTGATTGGGGCATTTAGCCCATTTACACTTAAGGTTAATATTGTTATGTGTGACGGCCGGGCGCGGTGGCTCAAGCCTGTAATCCCAGCACTTTGGGAGGCCGAGGCGGGTGGATCACGAGGTCGAGAGATCGAGACCATCCTGGTCAACATAGTGAAACCCCGTCTCTACTAAAAATACAAAAAATTAGCTGGGCATAGTGGCACGTGCCTGTAATCCCAGCTACTCGGGAGGCTGAGGCAGGAGAATTGCCTGAACCCAGGAGGCGGAGGTTGCGGTGAGCCGAGATCGCGCCATTGCACTCCAGCCTGGGTAACAAGAGCGAAACTCTGTCTCAAAAAAAAAAAAAAAAAAAAAATTGTTATGTGTGAATTTGATTATGCCATTTTGATGCTAGCTGGTTGTTTTGCCTGTTAGTTGATGCAGTTTCTTCATAGTGTTGATGGTCTTTATAATTTGGTATGTTTTTGCAGTGGCGGCTGGTACTGGTTGTTGCTTTCCATGTTTAGTGCTTCCTTCAGGAGCTCTTGTAAGGCAGGCCTAGTGGTGACAAAACCTCTCAGCAGTTGCTTGTCCATACAGGATTTTATTTCTCCTTCGCTTATGAAGCTTAGTTTGGCTGGATATGAAATTCTGTGTTGAAAATTCTTTTCTTCAAGGGTGTTGAATATTGGCCCCAACTCCATTCTGGCTTGTAGGATTTCTGCTGAGAGGTCCACTGTGAGTCTGATGGGCTTCCCTTTGTGGGTAACCCGACCTTTCTTTCTGGCTGCCCTTAGCATTTTTTCCTTCATTTCAATCCTGGTGAATCTGATGATTACGTTTGTTAGGTTTGCTCTTCTCGGGGAATATATATTTATGGTGTTCTCTGTATTTCCTGAATTTGAATGTTGGCCTGCGTTGCTAGATTGGGGAAGTTCTCTTGGATAATACCCTGAAGAGTGTTTTCCAGCTTGGATTCATTCTCTCCGTCACATTCAGGTACACCTATCAAACGTACATTAGGCCTTTTCACATAATCCCATATTTCTTGGAGGCTTTGTTCATTTCTTTTCACTCTTTTTTTCTCTAATCTTGCCTTCTTGTTTTATTTCACTTGAGTTGATCTTCAATCTGATTCCTTTCTTCTGCTTGATCGATTCAGCTATTGAAACTTGTGTATGCTTTGTGAAGATCTTGTGCTGTGTTTTTCAGCTCCATCAAGTCGTTTATGTTCTTCTGTATGCTGGTTATTCTAGTTAGCATTTCCTCTATCCTTTTTTCAACGTTTTTAGCTTGGGTTAGAACATGCTTCTTTAGTTGGGAGAAGTTTGTTATTACCCACCTTCTGAAGCCTGCTTCTGTGTATTTGTCAAACTCATTTTCCATCCAGTTTTGTTCCCTTGCTAGTAAGGAGTTGTGATCCCTTGGAGGAGAAAAGGCCTTCTGGTTTTTGGAGATTTCAGCCTTTTTACACTGGTTTCTTCCTTTCTCTGTAGATTTTCTGCCTTTGTTCTTTGAAATTGGTGACCTTTGGATGGGGTCTTTGAGTGGACAATCCTAGACCTCTAGGCCTATAACCTGCCTTCAGAGCACCGTATAGTATACTGGTTTACAGTAATATAATGTGATGCTTATCTCACTCTGCCACCCCAACTAGAAAGTTAGCTGCTTTAGGGGGAAGGCTGACTATACTCACCATTACCTCCCCAGCACCCAATGCTGTTTTTGTTGAAACCGTAAAGGATGTGTGAATGCTATGGGAGGAGTAAACTAGTTTTTGAGGTTTTTTTGCTTGCTATCCTAGCCTTAGATGTGAGATAGAGTCCCTTGGTCAAAACAAATCACCACCTGCATTCTGGTCTTCTCACTTAACAGAACAGGGGAGAGTTGCCACAATTGTCTTCTCTGTTCCTGGGCAACTCTGTTCTTTGCCTCTTTGTTTCCGTAAAGATAAAACCCCTCCAGAAAAGGCATTAATGCTGGCTGGGGGAGGTAGCATGGGGAAATGAATGGACAGAGCAATTCAGAAAATCAGAGAGGCCTCTGCCTCCACCCAGGGCTATACTTGCAGCCAGTCTTCCTGCTCTGTGGTGCTCCCATCTCACAGGCTGCTGCTGGAGATGCTCAGGCTGTTCAGGCCCTGTGGCTGTTGGTAAGGTGGGAGCATCTGTGGTCCTGCTGACATAAAGGAGGGTAATAAAAGTGACACAGGAAAGGGATGTTGTGAGGCTTTAGTAATGGTGGCACAGCGTTGCTGAAGTCCCTCAGGGAGTTTAGATTTTATTGCAGTGAGTCTGGCTGCATCTGAATGCCTATAGTAGTTTTCAGTAAAAGATGCTATGTATAAAATGTCACACATTTGCTTGGTAGAATGCTGTGATTGTCAGGAGTTAACTTTTGCGCTGAAAATAGTCTTCTTGGTTTGGTGTAAGTAGAGTCACATTACAGCACTCACACACGGGCATTCATGCTCTTATGTTTGTTAATTGTGAGGAAATGTTGTCTCAAGGCAAGAGTGAAAGGTTCACAGAGTGCCAAAGATCTTTTCAAAGAGGAAACTTTATTTTTAGACACTTTATTCTGTATGCCAAAACTTGTGTTTCAGTAGTTTCATGTAATGTTTCTGCTGACACAAGTTGAAAAGTGCATTCTGTTGTAAAGAAAAAAAAAAAAACTGGCCGGGTGCGGTGGCTCAAGCCTGTAATGCCAGCACTTTGGGAGGATGAGGCGGGTGGATCACGAGGTCAAGAGATAGAGACCATCCTGGTCAACATGGTGAAACCCCATCTCTACTAAAAATAAAAAAACATTACCTGGGCATGGTGGCATGTGCCTGTAATCCCAGCTACTCAGGAGGCTGAGGCAGGAGAATTGCCTGAACCCAGGAGGCAGAGGTTGCGGTGAGCCGAGATCGTGCCATTGCACTCCAGCCTGGGTAACAAGAGCGAAACTCCGTCTCAAAAAAAAAAAAAAAAAAAAACCAAAACTGAAGAGAAACCGTAAGCATGATTATGAAGGAAAAGAACAGGAAGAAAGTAGATATCACCCTAGATTTAAATTTCATAGTCTTAAAAATGGTTTGGTTGCAAGCAGTAGAAACCATCTGTGACTAACTTAGATAAACAAGGACTTGTTGAACACCTGCTGTCCAACATTCAACAAAACTTGAAGAAAACTGAACTAGATCTAGTGTGGCTAGGGACTTCAGAGGTGGGAATTAACAGATGTCCTGAGGTGATTGCCGTCAAAATGACTGTGTTAACTCTTGTCCATCCTGGTGTATGCTACTCACAGTTCATACTCCTAGGAGAGGCTGATTGACCTGGTTTGAATCTAATGCCTACCGACTCATAGTCCTTCCAAGTCCCAGGTGATGAGAGAAGGGTGGTTGCCTGAATAAAGAGTGGAACAGGAGCTGGGCAGGGAAAAAAGAGCAGATGTTCACTCTACCAGCCCCATAGCCACAGTCAGTGGTAATGAGTTTGCCTGGCCAGAGTTAGTGGCCAGTAGTTACTAGTTTTCTTTCTCTTCAGAAACATCTGCACTTGTCAGACTTAATAGTCTGTTCTAAGTGAGCTACAGTGAAAATGTTTTAAATTGGAGATGGATCTTTTCCCAAGGATTTCAGAATGTCTTTTTCAGTTAGCTTTATAAAGTAATTGTCCAGGTGGCCATTTAATTTCTGTTACAGGATAAATTAATCTAGGGGAAAACTTCTTTAAAATGACTTTCTTTTTTGGCCGAGCTCACTGGCTTACACCTGTAATCCCAAGTGTAAGCACTTTGGGAGACCAAGGTGGGTGGATCACCTGAGGTCAGGAGTTCGAGACCAGCCTAGCCAACATGGCAAAACCCTCTCTCTACTTTTAGTAGAAGGAGCTACTAAAAAATACAAAAACATTAGCCGGGTGTGGTCACCAGAACCAGTAATCCCATCTACTCTGGAACCTGAGGCAGAATTGCTTGAACCCAGAAGGTGGAGGTTGCAGTGAGCCGAGATTATGCCACTGCACTCCAGCCTGGGTAACTCAGTGAGACTCCATCTCAAAAAAGTAAAATAAAATGACTTTTTAAAAATTGTGGCGAATATAGGTTAAAATTATATTACAGTAGTGACATGTAATAATGTATTCAGGATAAAAAATTGAAGGTAGATCTGAAATGCCAACATCCTAAACTAAGGAAACCTTTAAAATTAACCTACTCTTGTTTTTTTCTTCTTAGCTAATAGTAAATAACCATAGACTCACACTCCAGGAAAGGATGAGGAAGGGACAATTCAGACCTCTCTAGACTCCATGCATGGCCTGGTTAAATCACTTTTTTTTTATTGTCATCTCATTTTTTCCCCCAGCAAGTTTATATCCTTTTTGAGAAAGTGTGTCTTGCCAGAAAATTATTGTGTTAATTTTTGTAAGATATGTATATTCTTTTCTGAATCTCAGAGTAAATATTCTTTGTCTTCCTAAATGAACTGGCAGAATGTTTACATTTGAATTCCATTTCCTTAGAATTTATGCCCTCCCTGTTCCTTCTTTCCCACTTCTACCTTCTCCCCTTGTTCCTCAGAGTTCTTAGGCATGTACTACTTCAGCAGAGACCTGGGTCCTCTTTTGTGAAACCCAGTCAACAAAAAGTTTAAGGAACAAGTCAAGACTGAAGACTGATTGAGTTCATTTAAGTATGGTAGGATTGCATGGTGCCATCTGATATTAAAAGGCATGTATTGTTTAAGAAACTAAACAAAAGCCAACTGTGTTTGAACAACAGTGTTTGTCAGTGAACTCGCTAGATATGGAGGATAAAGATAAGATATGTATAGTGTGTTCCAGCCACAGACTAGATTGTGAAAAAGAGAACCAGCAGAAAAACGCAAAACAGAAAACACTGCAACTTAATTCCAGAGCTTGCTCTTGCAATAGACAGTAATATATTTATAGTTAGAAAACTTCAGTTTGGGTTGGCAACATCCCAACTACAGAAGATGAAATAACTGATATATAATACCCAAACACAAAACTTTTTATCAACTGAATATCTAGTGTGGATTTTGATCAGTAAGTGGGGAGAAAAAGCAACTTTAAAAACATTAAACCATGAGTTTATTCAATCTCTATCTTTGTATTCTAATAAGTAAATTGCTCTCATTGTTAAACAGTATCAACAAAGGGACATCAGAGATCTTTGCATATCTTACTTGGTTGTAAGCTTTCTGAAGTCAAAGGTAATTTTTCTAACTTCTTTACAGTAGCTAAAACTTACATAGCAACCTCTTTAAGCAGGGAAAATTATGGTAAAGAAATTGATCTTAGATAACTTTCAACTAAGGGTTTTAACCTTTTTGTTTTGCTTTAAAAATCTTTCAGGATGAACACTTTGAAAGTCTGCTAGTTAGCTCAAAGCAGTTTTCCTTGAGGACCCACATCTACTCCAGGCTCGGAGACAGAGCAAGACCCCGTCTCTTTAGAGGAAAAAAAAAAAGATAGAGGGAGACGAATTGTGATACGGCTGTAAAAGCGCTGTGTGCATCGGCTCCATTCTATTGCTGCTTCCTAAAGTTGTTATGAAGATTAAGTGAGTTAATGTAGGTAAAGTGCTCAGAACGGTGCCTGGCACATAGTAAGTGCTATGTATATGTTAACTATTGTTAAGAGCATGATGGCTCACAGCTGGGAACCAGCCCAACCCTGTACGCAGGTGCCCCATATCCTGGCGAGGGAGTGAGAAAAATAAGGCAGAGATGAGTAGAATTCAACAGCGTGGGTCCAGGGGTCCAGTGCACTCTCATATGGGGTGAACTGTGTTGGCACTGAGCTCTGGGCTCCACACACTTTTATTGGGTGCATTATCTTATTAACCTTTCCGGCTGTGGGGAAAGGGGGTTGAGAAGGAAGATGGTAGGGGAAGAGCTGTGTGTCTGCAGCATTCAGTAGCAAATGTGGTTCTTCTAAGAAATGCTAAGTAAGGACACTGAGGGTTTTTTTTTTTTTTTTAATTTTTTTTATTTATTTATTTTTTTTTGAGACGGAGTTTCGCTCTTGTTACCCAGGCTGGAGTGCAATGGTGTGATCTCAGCTCACCGCAACCTCCGCCTCCTGGGTTCAAGCAATTCTCCTGCCTCAGCCTCCTGAGTAGCTGGGATTACAGGCACGCGCCACCATGCCCAGCTAATTTTTTGTATTTTTAGTAGAGACGGGGTTTCACCATGTTGACCAGGATGGTCTCGATCTCTTGACCTCGTGATCTACCCACCTCGGCCTCCCAAAGTGCTGGGATTACAGGCTTGAGCCACCACGCCCGGCCAAGGACACTGAGTTTTTACCATCCATTGTCTATCCAGGTGCATTTGCAAAAGAGACATAGTGGATAAGGCACCAAAAGGTCTGACTACACACAGTGCATCAAGGGGTTTTTACTCCATATTCTGAGAAGATAGGTAGAGCTTGTGGCGTTCTGGTTGTCTCTGCCCTGCAAGACTTTCTTGTCCTCAAGCTCCCATCTGCAAAGACCCCCCCTCCGCCCCCCGCCATCACCACCACCAACCAGTCTTGTGAGCAGAGGTTGCATTCCTTCCCAGAGTTCTTGCATAAGCTCTCTTGAGGAGACCCTCATGCAGACCCTGTGTTGGGAAGAAATATGGGACCAAAGCAGTTTTTCCTGCTTTGCAATCACACCTCAGCGTTCCGAGGTTTAAAGTGCTCTCAGATGGTTTTTACTGTAGGCCTCCTGTTACCGCTTGGTCTCTGCTTTTATTTTACTGCACCACAGTTTAGAGTTTTCTTTTTCTTTTTTTTTTTTTTGAGATGGAGTTTCGCTATTGTTACCCAGGCCGGAGTGCAATGGCGCGATCTCGGCTCACCGCAACCTCTGCCTCCTGGGTTCAGGCAATTCTCCTGCCTCAAGCTCCTGAGTAGCTGGGATTACAGGCACGCGCCACCATGCCCAGCTAATGTTTTGTATTTTTATTAGAGACGGGGTTTCACCATGTTGACCAGTATGGTTTCGATCTCTTGACCTTGTGATCCACCCGCCTTGGCCTCCCAAAGTGCTGGGATTACAGGCTTGAGCCGTCGCGCCGGCTAGAGTTTTCTTAATTCAATATTTGATCTGTGACATAAATCTCAGTGTGGAAAAAGCAAAGCAAGCTTGTAGTCATTTAACTATAAGTAACACAGGTCTGCCCCAGCCATCTTTTCCTACAGCTCATGCCTGTAATCCCAGTACTTTGGGAGGATGAGGTGGGTGGATCACGAGGTCATGAGTTCAAGACCAGCCTGACAAATATGGTGAAACCCCATCTCTACAAAAAATACAAAAATTAGCCTGTCATGGTGACATATACCTGTAGTCCCAGCTATTTGGGAGGCTGAGGCAAGAGAATCGGTTAAACCTGGGAGGCAGAGGTTGCAGTGAGCGGAGATTGCACCACTACTCTCCAGGCCAGGCAACAGAGTGAGACTCCATCTCAAAAAAAAAAAAAAGGCCGGGCACGGTGGCTCAAGCCTGTAATCCCAGCACTTTGGGAGGCCGAGGCGGGTGGATCACGAGGTCAAGAGATCGAGACCATCCTGGTCAACATAGTGAAACCCCGTCTCTACTAAAAATACAAAAAATTAGCTGGGCATGGTGGTGTGTGCTTGTAATCCCAGCTACTCAGGAGGCTGAGGCAGAATTGCCTGAGCCCAGGAGGTGGAGGTTGCGGTGAGCCGAGATCGCGCCATTGCACTCCAGCCTGGGTGACAAGAGCGAAACTCCGTCTCAAAAAAAAAAAAAAAAAAGTGATCTAAATACACAGTGGTCAGGAGTGGCGAAGTCGGAGTTCTGATAGGATACTATGGTTATTTAGACTCAAAACCAGAGCTGCAAAAATCCATCTGACCTTCTTTTTTATATTTAGAGAAAATTCTACTACCTAAGCCTCTGATATTTCTTTATAGTCACTCAACAAATGTTCATTTGGTACCTTTTATGTGTTGGGCAGTGTGCCAGGTACTAAGGGTGCTATAGAGACTTGACATAAATGTCACCATTAGGGTGTTCATAATTTAATTGGAAAGTTAATAAAAACAAAAATAACTATAATAAAAGACCAGTATGCTAAGTACAATAATAAAGGTACAGATAACATAAGCGAGCCCTCAGAAAAGGGAGAGATTACTTTTTCAGTTAGGAAAACCTTGAGGGCCAGGCACAGCAGCTCATGCCTGTAATTCCAGTACATTGGGAGGCAGATGGCTTGAGCCTAGGAGTCAAGACCAGCTTTTGCAAGATGGCGAAATCCTGTCTCCACAAAAAATAACAGAAATTAGAAATGTAGTGGCTCATGCCTGTAACTTCAGCTTCTTAGGTAGTTGAAGTGGGAGGATCACCTGAGCCTGGGAGGTTGAAGCTACAGTGAGCTGTGACCATGCCCCTGCACTCCAGCCTGGACAACTGAGTGAGACCTTGCCTAAAAATAAAAACTGGAGGACGCAGTGCTTGAACTAGGTCTGAGTAGATGTGACATTGATAGATGGATGGAGAAAAAACAGACATTGCTTTTTATCAGTATTATTGGAAGATACAACATGAACATTGGTGAGGAGGAAGGAAATGGGTTTGTGCTCAAAAGAAGGTCCAGGCCAACCATCTTTATTATTTGCACATCAACTGCTGCAAAATGATGTTGCTGGTGGTTATAACAGTGATAACCATTTGTTGCACATAGTGCTGTTGCCAGGCATTGTTGTTCAAGGTGTTTCATACTTGTCATTGCATTCCACATAATAACCATATGAGTTGAGAATTACTTTCACTGTTTTAGAGATGAAGAAAGTGCTACACAGAAAATAGACTGGGCCACAATTTAAGCACAGGACTGGATGGTGCAAAATCCTGTTTCTGAAATGCTTCTCGGAGATCTCAAGTAATTGATTGACAGATAATAGACATATATGCTATCATCTTGATAATAGAAATGGTTACAAATTAGGATATTCTTCATTCTCACTTCTACATTTTCTTTTCTTTTTTTCTTTTTTCTTTTTCTTTTCTTTTCTTTTTTTTTTTTGAGACAGTTTTACTCTTGTTACCCAGGCTGGAGTGCAATGCCACAATCTCAACTAAATGCAACCTCCACCTCCTGGGTTCAAGTGATTTTCCTGCCTCAGCCTCCCAAGTAGCTGGGATTACAGGCATGTGCCACCACACCTGGCTAACTTTGTATATTTAGTAGAGACAGGGTCTCTGCATGTTGGTCAGGCTGGTTTCAAACTCAGCCTCAGGTGATTGACCCGCCTTGGCCTCCCAACATGCTGGGATTACATGTATGAGCCACCACGCCCAGCTTACATTTTCAATAAACAGAGATTTTCTAACCTCTAGTGTTTCCTGGAAACACCAACTAAAAACATATTTTTGTCTTTAATCAAGAGTGTCCTTCTGAAAAACTTGGCTCAGTGAGCATGCAATCAGTACAGCATTGGGTAATCTGGAGGTAACATTCATTCTGGCTGAAGCGGCTTGAGGACCCACATCTACAGGCTTTGACCCGCTCCCTTTTCAGTGTCGGATAAGTAGTCTTACCTATGTCAATCAAATTTGAACTTTTAGAATGGAATTCAGGGTTTTCTGTGCCCTGACTCCCCTCACTTCCTGAGTTTCTTTCTTTCTTTTTTTTTGAAACGGGGTCTTACTCTGTCACCCAGGCTGGAGAGCAGTGGTGCGATCTTGGCTCACTGCAGCCTGTGCCTCTGGGTTCAGGCAGTTCTCCCACCTCAGCCTCCCAGGTAGCTGGGACTACAGGTGTACACCACCATGCCCAGCTAATTTTTGTCTTTTTTAGTAAAGATGGGGATTTGCCATGTTGGTCAGGCTGGTCTGGAACCTCCTGGCCTCAAGTGATCCACCTGCGGTAGCCTCTCAAAGTGCTGGGATTGCAGGCATGAGCCACCGCACCAGGCCTTGAGTTTATTTTCAAACTGTAAAATGGCAGTAAGTATACTTCTGTAAAGTGTACGGAAAGCTTAATAAAATATTCACTGCTTTATAAATACTGTTTTTATAATAGTCTTGTGAGACAGCATTCTCGGAGGTTTCTTTACAAACACGTAGTGGTCTTTGTTCCTACATTTGAGTGGCTTCAGATGATTTATATTAGCTTTTGTCTCACTTTTGGTGACAGACTTAACTGTCTTGTCTTTGTATTGGCAATATGCCTCCCTCTGATAGCCCACTCCTCCCTCAGTTTCTGCTTTTAATCAGCAGTCAACTAGGAAACCACATAATAGAATTTGTCAGCAACGTGTCTAAAATTGAAGCCATTTTGTTCTTTTCTTTTACAAGAGGTGATTTTGTAAAAAAAAAATCTGAATTGGTTTAAAACTTATGTTTTTAAAATCTTGATAGCCTTTTAAAAATTGTAGAAGTTAATGTATGCACTTAATATTTCACGTAGTGCAAAAGTGTATAAAAAACAGTATCCTGCTCTTCCCTCCCTTTGTCTTCCCAATACCTCCATAGAAATAATCACTGTTAGCTGGTGTGACTGTACAAAAGAGACGTATAGATAATATTGTACAAGTTGCTCTTTTGACTGAACTATGAATTACTGATTTTTTGTGTTAGTGGTTATCTATTGATACGTAGCAGAACCCCAGAACTAAGTGGTTTAAAACTACACTTATCATCTTATGGTTCCTATGTGTCAGGAGTTTAGATTTAGCTGGGGTCAGATCTGAGGTTGCAGTCATGAAAGCTTAACTGGGTGATAGAGAATTTTCTTCCAGTGTGACTTGCTCACATGGCTGGGTATTGGCAGACAGCCTCAGTTCTCCATATGCGTTCCCTGTAGGACTGCCTGAGTGTCTTCACAGCATGGTGCCAGGCTTCCCCAAAAGGGAGTGGACTCTAGAGGGAACTGGTGGGGAGCTATCCATCCTTATTATGATGTAACCTCAGAAGTCGTATAGCATCATTTCATTCTGCCCTGTTCTCAGAGTCTGGTTAAGTCCACCAAAAATGGAAATGGAATGAGGCTTCACTTTTTGAAGGGAAGCTTATCAAAGAATTTATGGACATAACTTTAAAACCACCACAGTATGTATAGCTGTATCTCATTCATTTGCATGTTTGCACTGTGTTGCATAGGACGGATATACCATAATTTTTCTTTAGCCATGCCCCCTTGTGGATATTTTTACTCTTCTAAACAGTGCTGCAGTGAACATACATAAGACACCTTTAGCAGCTTGAGCTAGGATTTGGCTAGATTTTTTTTTTTTTTTTGAGGCGGAGTCTCTCTCTGTCGCCCAGGCTGGTGTGCAATGGCATGATCTCGGCACACTGTAACCTCCACCTCTCAGATTCAAGCAATTCTTCCTCAGCCTCCTGAGTAGCTGGGAATAAAGGTGCCCGCCACGATGTTTGACTAATTTTTTGTATTTTTAGTAGAGACGGGGTTTCACCATGTTGGCCAGGCTAGTCTCTAACTCCTGACCTCGTGATCCTCCTGCCTTGGCCTCCCAAAGTGCTGGGATGACAGGCCTGCACCACTGCGCCCGGCCTTAGCTAGATTCTTAAAAGTGGGATTGTTGGGCTGGGTGTGGTGGTGCACACCTGTCATCCCAGCACTTAGGGAGGCTCAGGCAGGTGGATTGCCTGAGCTCAGGAGTTCACAACCGGCCTGGGCAACATGGTAGAACTCCATCTCTACTAAAAATACAAAACATTAGCTGGGCATGGTGGTGCAGGCCTGTAGTCCAAGCTACTTGGGAGGCTGAGGCAGGAGAATTGCTTCAACCCAGGAAGCAGAGGTTGCAGTGAGCTGAGATCATGCCACTGCACTCCAGCCTGGGTGACAGAGCAAGACTCTGTCTCAAAAAAAGAAAAAAGAAGTGGGATTGCTAGGTCAGTAGGTGTTGGGTTCTGAGGGCCTGAGAGGTAGGTCTGCTATAACTAAAAAACCTGAGTGTGTACTGACATGTTTTACCTTTCAGCTCTGTTCTGGGTAGGTTGTTCAGAAAGGTATTGGAATTAATCATTGCATGATGCCAGACTCGTGGAAACATAAAACATCGTAAAACATAGCTCTTAAGATGAAAAATTTAAATACTGTTTGGTTCACTTAAAAAAAAATTTTAATACTGTGAGAAATGAATGAAATAGAGCTAAAGATGTCAACATGAATGAAATTCATAAACATAATATTGAGTGCAAAAAGCAAATATAACACATTTTGCATGATGCTATTTATATAAACTTTCAATGTATGAAAAGCACGGTATTATGTTCCGTAGAAATAGATTGGAGTGAAGTAAAAATACAGAGAAATGTATGAGAATGATAAATCCAGAATTCAGGAAGGGATGCAGTTGAGGAGGGGCACACTTCTTAATTGGCAGAATAGTGAGAACACAAATGTTTGTATTATTCTTTTTTTTTTTTTTTTAATTTGAGATTGAGTCTTGCTGTGAAGCCCAGGCTGGAGTGCAGTGGCATGATCTCGGCTCACTGCAACTTCCACCTGCCAGGTTCAAGCCATTCTCCTGCCTCAGCCTGCTCAGTAACTGAGATTACAGGTGTGTGCCACCATACCTGACTAATTTTTTATTTTATAGTAGAGACAAGGTTTCACCATGTTGGCCAGGCTGGTCTCAAACTCCTGATCTCAAGTGATCCTCCCCTCTCGGGCTCTCAGTGCTGGGATTACAGGTGTGAGCCACCACACTCAGCCATTCTTTTCACTTTTACCTTCAACGTTAGTGATGAAGTGTGTATGTTTTATTGATTGATTATTATTCTAGTGCATGAAGGCAGTCAGTGGTAAAATTAATGCCTAATCAATATGTACAGTTAATAATAGCAAATATGGCAGACTCTAGAATTCAGGTGTATTTTTGTTAGGAAACGGTAAACTACTGACAAGAGCACCAGGCTCAGAGGAGTCAAAGTGACTTGACTGCTACCACTGACAGCAATTCGGGGTATTTATTTAACCTTCTGGATCAGTTTTCCTATCTGCAAATTGGGGAGAGCAAACCCATCTACCATTGCTGTTCTACAGATCATGTGAAATTTTTTAAAAATTAAAAATATGAAAAGCACCTAGCATGGTGACTGCACACAGCAAATGTTCAGTATTTTCTTCCTGCTTCCCCAGATTACTGCCATCTCCAGTTTGGTACTGTTGGTAACATTAAACAAGTATGTGTTTTTAGTAGCTGGTGAAGTTTCCATTTTTACTTTATCTTGCAAGAAACATGTTATCAGTATTAAATATTAAATTTTCTAGTGCTTTTACACAATGAATTAAAATTATTTACTAGTAGATACTAAACTGTACAGTTGTCATCTCTAGAGATTTCTTTCGTGCTGACATTTGAGCAGACAGGTTTTTTTTGCTGACTGAATATCTCTTTGTTGTGGTGCGTTGAGCTTGTTAATGACCAAATTCTTATGTGGCAGCTGCACATTACACATGCTTATTCCCTGTGTTTAGACCATAAATCTTCTGTAACTGAGTGACAGCACCACCTGCACAGCCTTTCAGGGCTGCAAATATAGCTCTAATAATATTTGAAAATATATCAGATGTGTTTTCTCACACATTTTAGTCCCGCTCTGACAGTAGAATATTTTAGAGTATGAGAAGTTGTTATTATTTTATGTGGATTTTATAATGGAGACAGACTGATAGTATGTATGTCTTGTATGCAGCTTTATAGAACATGGGATATCAAGAGTATTTGGTACATATCCAGTGGAGATTTATAAAATAGTTGGAGCAATTCTGAGCATGTTTATGTTGTTATTTTTTTGGTACCTAAAATATACTTATCCCCTAGATTGTTTTGTTGTTGTTTTCTTTTGAGATGGAGTCTCACTCTGTCACTGAGGCTTGAGTGCAGTGGTGCTATCCTGACTCACTGCGACTTTCGCCTCCCGGGTTCAAGTAATTCTTGTGCCTCAGCTTCCAGAGTAGCTGGGATTACAGGCATGCACCACCACTCTTGGCTAATTTTTGTATTTTTGCAGAGACAGGGTTTCACTATGTTGGCCGGGATAGTCTCAAACTCCTGACCTTAAGTGACGCATCCGCCTCAGTGAGCCACCGCACCTGACCCCCAGTTTCATCATTCTTAGCCAGCAATACGTTAAAAGTTAACATTGGAACATTGATACATTCACTTACCCATCCTAACCAAAGCTTCTTGACTTTGTGACACTATATCTTGTGACTGGTAGCCTAACAGTCATGAAGTTCAGGGACTCCTTAGCCAACCTCAGGAAGTCCACATCTTGGTTCTTCCCCTTACTAGCTTGTGACCCTAGGCAAGTTACACAACCTCTGTATGCCTTAGTTTCATCTGTAAAATGAGGATGACGATAACATCTGCCTCTTAGGGTTATGAAAATTACAAATGTTTACAAAATATTTAGAACAGTACTCATGCAGAATGAGCCTTGTCAAAGTATTCATTGAAAACTGCTGGGACAGACAGTTACCTACAGAGCACACAGGGCTCAGGTTTGTGAGCTGATCCCAGGTCAGATCTATGCCTAGACAGTAAAATACATTTACTATCCTCTTAGTCATATTAGTAATACAAATTGATAAGTATAGTAAGGAATATAAAACATCAACAATCATGTTTTCACTTTGGCCAAACCTAACCAGAAGCCTTTAGGGGTAAGGGAAGCTGTCATTGCGGTCTATAGGTGTCACCTCTTAGGGCAGAGAGCAGGCTGGATGAGAGTGGGAAGGAATCTGGAGATGCAAATAGTTTCTAAGAGAGTGTCTTAATTCCTATATAATTCATATATTTTGCATATTTCTGTATAAAAATAAGTCTTCCCCATTGCCTTGTAATATACTTTCTAAGTTTCCACAGAAAGAAGTTTGGCTTCAGCATATAACTGGAAGGGAATATAAAAATTCCGAGTTGCTTACAGTATATTTCCTAGATTAATATTTCAAGGCTGAAAACAAGGGAGAAACAGTTCATTTTCTTTTTCTTTTTCTTTTTTTGAAGTTCATTTTCTACCTAATCCATAAAAGCCATTCCAAGCATGGGAGAAATGTTGAAGAGCTGACGGATAGAATTGATAATGCTGCCTCCCACATAGAAATGCAGGCCAAACTACTCACCCCATCTTAATACTTCCAATCCACACTAGTAACTTGTGTTCATAAATAGAAAAATTGAATTCTCCTTTTAAATTGATATCTGTTCCTTATTCAGCCATCTCATTATTCTTCCAGTAGAAACCCATTGAGCTCACTCTGCTGTTTACATCTTCAAGGGTATAATTCTAGTGTGGAATATACTGAATTTTAAAAGTAGTTTAAAAAATGTTTTTTAAGAAGCCATTTTCTAACACACTGGACACACAGTTGCCCTGGGGAGTTTAGGTAGCTGAGAGCTGATGAAAGAGAAGACTTTTTTTTTTTTGAGACAGTCTCACACTGTTCTCCAGGCTGGAGAGCAGTGCTCCTGTTTCAGCTCACTGCAACCTCTGCCTCCCGGATTCAAGCGATTCTCCTGCCTCAGCCTCCCAAGTAGCTGAGATTACAGGCATCCGCCACCAGCCCAGCTAATTTTTTGTAGTTTCAGCAGAGATGGGGTTTCACTGTGATGGTCAGGCTGGTCTCGAACTCCTGACCTGGTGACTGCCTGCCTCGGCCTCCCAAAGTGTTGGGATTACAGGCGTGAGCCACTGTGCCCAGCCAAGGAGGAGACTTCCTAATTCTCTTGATGATTTCTTGGTAGAGCAGCATTTAAAACTCCTTATGTGGGGGTTTGTGAAGGAGGCTTTCTTGCCTCATACCACTAGATTAATTTCATGTCTAGGTATATGATTAACCCTGGTTTGACAATTGGTGTTGGTTGCTGAAAGTACTTAGGATATGAGGAAACATGAACAAGAATTGAAATTAAATGTGGATGAAGAATGAATGACCTTTAGTATAACATGTACCTTAATTTTTTTTTTTTGAGATGGAGTCTCGCTCTGTAGCCCACGCTGGAGTGCAGTGGCACAATCTCAACTCACTGCAACCTCCGCCTCCCTGGTCCCAGTTCAAGCAGTTCTCCTATCTCAGCCTCCCAAGTAGCTGGGATTATAGGCATAAGCCACCATGCCCAGCGAATTTTTGTATTTTTTAGTAGAGGCAGGGTTTTCACCATGTTGGCCAGTCTGGTCTTGAACTCCTGACCTCATGATCCACCTGCCTCAGCCTCCCAAAGTGCTGGGATTATAGGTGTGAGCCACCTGCACCCAGCCCATGTACCTTAATTTTTAGATTAGTGAACATGAAAGCTGAAAAGCCATAAACTTGAATGCATACACTTTTTTTTCTTTCCAACTTTTATTCTAGGTTCAGGGGTACACGTGCAGATTTGTTACATGGGTAAATTGTGTGTGACAGGAGTTTGGTGTAGATTATTAAATCACGCAGGTAATGAGCATAGTACTCAAAAGGTGGTTTTTTAATCCTCACCCTCCTCCCTACTTGTGCCTTAGATAGGTCTTGGTGTCTTATTCTTCCCTTTTTAGTGTCCATTGTGTACACGTTATTTAGCTCCCACTTAAAATTGAGAACATGCAGTATTTGATTTTCTTTTCTGTATTAATTTGCTTAGGATGATGGCTTCCAGCAGCATCTGTATTGCTGCAAAGGACGTGATTTCATTCCTTTTTATGGCTATGTAGTAGTCCGTGGTGTGTATTAATATGACATGATTTAATTCCTTTTTATGACTATGTAGTATTCCATGATGTATATTAATACCACATTTTCTTTATCCAGTCCACCACTGTTGGGCATCTAGGTTGATTTGATACCGTGTCTTTGCTATTGTGAATAATGTTGCAATTAACATATGTGTGCATATGAATTTATAATAGAATGATTTATATTTAGGGTCTATACCCACTAATGGGATTGCCAGGTCAAATGGTACTTCTATTTTAAGTTCTTTGTGAAATCTTCAAACTGCTTTCCACAGTGGCTGAACTAATTTACATTTCCACCAGCAGTGTATAAGCATTTATTTTTCTCCATACTTTGCCAATCTGTCTCTTTTTTTTTTTTTTTTTTTTTTTTGACTTTACTGGAGTGAGGTGCTGTCTCACTGTGGTTTGATTTGTATTTCTCTAATAATTAGTGATATTGAGCATTTTTTTTGTATGCTTGTCGGCTGCATGTGTATGTCTTCTTTTGGGAAGTGTCTGTTCATATCCTTTTAATAAAAGGGTTGTTGTTTGCCTGTAAATTTAAGTTCTGTATAGATTCTAGATATCAGACTTGTGTCAGATGCATAGTTCTCATATATTTTCTCCCATGCTATAGGTTTTGTGTTTACTCTGTTGATAGTTTCTTTTGCAGTACAGTAGCTCTTTAATTAGGTTGTACTTCTCAACTTCTGTTTTTGTTGCAGTTGCCTTTGGTGTCTCTGTCATGAAAGCTTTGATGGGGCCAATGGCCGGAATGGTGTTTCCTAGGTTTTCTTCTAGGGTGTTTTTTTTTTTCCCCTTGCCTTCCTCTCTTCTTCTCTTCTAGGGTTTTTATAGTTTTAGGTTTTACGTTCAAGTCTTTAATCCATCTTGAGTTGATTTTCACATGTGGTAAAAGGAAGGAGTCCAGTTTCTGTCTTCTGCTTATGGCTAGCCAGTTATCCCAGTACCACTTATTGAATAGGGAGTCCTTTCCCCATTGCATGTTTTTGTTAACTTTGTCAAAGATCAGATGGCTGTAGTTATGAAGCTTTATTTCTGGGTTATCTAACCTGATCCGTTGTTCTGTGTGTCAGTTTTTGTACCAACACCATGCTGTTTTGTTTACTTTAGCCTTGTAGTATAAAGTCAGGTAGCATGATGACTCTAGCTTTGCTCTTTTTGCTTAGGATTGCTTTGGCTAGTTGGGCTCTTTTGGTTCCATATGAATTTTAGAAGAGTTTTTTTTTTCCACTTATGTGAAGAATGGCCTTGGTGATTTAGTATCAGTAGCACTGAATCTGTAAATTGCTTTGGGCAGTATGGCCATCTTAATAATACTGATTCTTCTATCCATGAGCAAAGAATAGTTTTCTGTTTGTGTCATTTCTGTTTTCTTTGAGCAGCGTTTTATAATTCTCCTTATGGAGATCTTTCACTTCCCTGGTTAACTGTGTTTGTAGGTATTTGTATGTGTGTGGTGGGGGCAGAGGAATGCTGCTGCGAATGGGATTGCATTCTTGATTTGGCCCTCAGATTGGGCATTATTGGTGTATAGAAATGTTACTCATTTTTTATATTGATTTTGCATCCTGAAACTTTGCTGAAGTTATTAGTGACATCTAGGAGCCCTTGGGCAGAGACTGGGGTTTTCTAGTTACAGAATCGTATCATCTATATAGAGAGAGTTTGACTTTCTCTTGGCTACCTGTTATTTCTTCCTCTTGCTTGACTGCCCTGGCTAGAACTTCAAGTACTGTCTTGAATAGGAGTGGTGAGAGTGGGCATTTTTGTCTTGTTCTGGTTCTCAAAGGGAGTGCTTCCAGCTTTTGCCCACTCAGTATGATGTTAGCTGTAGTTTTGTCATAGATTGATCTTATTACTTTGAAATGTGTTTCTTTAATACCTAGATTGTTGAGGGTGCTTTAACATAAAGGGATTCTGAATTTTACCGAAAGCTTTTTGTTTGTTTACTGAGATGATCACATTGGTTTTTTTTAGTTCACTTTATGTGATCACATTTATTGATTTGCGTATGTTGAACCAACCTCATATCCCAGGAATAAAGTCTACTTGATCATGGTGGATTAGCTTTTTGATGTGCTGCTGGATTTGTTTGCTATATTTTGTTGAGGATTATTTGTATCTATGTTCATCAGGGATACTGGCCTGAAGTTTTCTTTTTTTGTTGTACCTCTGCCAGGTTTTGGTGTCAGAATGATACTGGCCTTACAGAATGAGCTAGGGTAGAATATCTCCTCAATTTTTTGGAATAATTTTGTATTTTATTAATATATGTCTGGTAGAATTTGACTGTGAATCTGTCTGGTCCAAGCCTTTCCCAATTGGTAGGATTTTTATTACTGATTCAACGTCAGAACTCATTATTGGTCTATTCAGAGTTTCAGTTTCTTCTTGATTCAATCTTGGGAGGTTGTATGTTTCCAGGAATTTATCAGTTTCTTATTCCAGGCTTACCAGTTTGTGTACATAGTGGTGTTCATAATAGTCTCTGAGAGTTTTTTGTATTTCTGTGGGGTTGGTAGTAATGTTTCCTTTGTCATTTCTGATTGTGTTTATTTGGATCTTCTCTCTTTTTTTATTAGTCTAGCTAAGGTCTCTCAATCTTATTCTTTCACATAACCAACTTTTGGGCTGGGCATGGTTCCTCATGGTAAAAATTAGCTGGGCATGGTGGCACATGCTTTTCGTCACAGATATTTGGAAAGCCGAAGCAGGAGAACCACTTGAACCTAGAAGGTGGAGATGCAGTGAGCTGAGATCACACCGTTGCACTCCAACCTGGGCAACAGAGCGAGATTCCATCTCAGTAATAATGGCCAACTTTTTGTTTCATTGATCTTTTGTATGGTTTTTCACATCTCAAATTTCATTCAGTTCAGCTCTGATTTTGATCATTTCTTTTCTTCTGCTAGCGTTGGTGTTAGTTTGCTTTTGTTTTTCTAGTTCCTCTAGGTGTAAAGTTAGGTTGTTTATTTGAGATCTTTTTAATGCTTTCATGTGGGCATTTAGAACTGTAAATTTTCTTCTTAACACTGCTTTAGCCAAGTCCCAAAGATCCTGGTATGTTGTAGCTTTGTTTTAATCAGTTTTGAATAATTTTTCTATTTCTGCCTTAATTTCATTGTTTAGCTCAAAGTTAGTAATCAGTGGATTATTTTTTGAGAAATCTTCCCCGTATTGATTTCCATTTTTGTGCTGTGGTCTGAGAGTGTGGTTGGTATGATTTTGAGAATCATAATTTGTTGAGAGTTGCTTTATGGCTGAGCATATGGTATGTGCCATGTGCAATTTTAGAGTATGTGCCTTGTGCAGATGAGGAGAATGTATATTCTGCTGTTGGGTGGAGTGCTCTGTAGATATCTGTTAGGTCCATTTGGTCAAGTGTTAAGTTCAGGTCCCGAATATCTTTGTTAGTTTTCTGCTTCAGTGATCGGTCTAATACTGTCAGTGGGGTTTTGAAGTCTGCCACTATTATTGTGTGGTTATCTTAAGAGTCTATAGGTCTCTAAGAATTTGCTTTATGAATCTGGTTTCTCCAGTGTTAGGTGTATATTCATTTAAGATAGTTAAATTGTCTTGTTGAGTTAACCCTGTACCATTATGTAATGCCCTTCTTAGTCCTTTTTGATTGTTGTTGGTTTAAAGGTTTTTTGTTGTTGTTGTTGTTGTTGTTGTTTTTAACATAGGAATGGTAACCTCTGTTCTTTTTTGATTTTCATTTCCTTGATTTTTGTTTATCCCTTTATTTTGAACCTCTGGGTGTTATTGCAGGTGAGATTGGTCTCTTGGAGACAGCATACAACTGGGTTTTGCTTCTTTATCCAGTTTGCCATTCTGTACCTTTTAAGTGGGGCATTTAGTTTGTTTACATTCAAGGTTAATATTGATATTAATATTATTATTATTTTTTTTTAATATGGAACGCTTCACGAATTTGCGTGTCATCCTTGCGCAGGGGCCATGCTAATCTTCTCTGTATCGTTCCAATTTTAGTATATGTGCTGTGGATTTGATCTGTTGCTGTGTTGTTAACTGGTCATTATGTAGACTTGGTTATGTAGTTGCTTCAAAGTGTCATTGGTTTGTGTATTTAAGTGTGTTTTTGTGGTGGCTGGTAATAGTCCTTCATTTCCATGTTTATCACTCCCGTAAGGACCTCTCGTAAGGCAAGTCTGGTGGTAATGGATTCCCTTAGTACTTGCCTGTCTGAAATGAATTTTTTTTCTCCTTTGTTTATGAAGGCTAAATATGACATTCTTGTTTGAAATTTCTCTTCTTTAAGGATGCCGAATATAGGCCCCCAATCTCTTCTGGCTTGTAGGGTTTCTGCAGAAAGGTCTGCTGTTAGCCTGATGGGTTCCCTTTGTAGGTGACCTGCCTCTTCTCTCTGTCTTTAGTGTTTTTTCTTTTGTGTTGACCTTGGAGATTCTGATGACTGTATGTCTTGGGAATGGTCATCTTATATGGTATCATGCAGAGTTTTCTGAGTTCCCTGAATTTGAAAGTTGACCTCTCTAGTGAGTTTGGGGAAATTTTCATGGATGGTATCCTCAGGTTTCCAGGTTGCTTGCTGTCTCTCCCTCTCTTTCAGGGATGCTAGTGAGTCATAGGTTTTGGTCTCTACATAATCCCATATTTCTAGGAAGTTTTCTTCATTTCTTTTTGTTCTTTTTTGTTTATTTTGTCTGACTGAGTTGATTGAAAGAACCCTCTTTGAGCTCTGGGAGTCTTTCCTCAGATTGTCCTCTTCTGTTGTTAGTACTCGCAAATAATTATGAAATTCTCGTTGTGAATTTTTCAACTCTATCAGATCAGTTTGGTTCTTTCTTAAAATGGCTATTTTGTGTTTCAGCCCGTGTATTATTTTATTGGATTCCTTAAGTTACATGGATTGGGTTTCAACTTTGTCCTGAATCTTGATCTTTGTTGCCCTCCAAATTCTTAATTCCATGTCTGATGTTTCAGCCATTTCAGCCTCATTAAGAACCATTGCTGGAAGGCCGGGCGCGGTGGCTCAAGCCTGTAATCCCAGCACTTTCGGAGGCCAAGGCGGGTGGATCACAAGGTCAAGAGATCGAGACCATCCTGGTCAACATGGTGAAACCCCGTCTCTACTAAAAATACAAAACATTAGCTGGGCGTGGTGGCGCGTGCCTGTAATCCTAGCTACTCAGGAGGCTGAGGCAGGAGAATTGCCTGAACCCAGGAGGCGGAGGTTGCGGTGAGCCGAAGTCGCGCCATTGCACTCCAGCCTGGGTAACAAGAGCGAAACTCCGTCTCAAAAAAAAAAAAAAAAAAAAAAAAGAACCATTGCTGGAGAGGCAGGCAGTATGGTCATTTGGAGGTAAGACACTTTGGCTTGTTGAGTTGTCTAGTTCTTGTGCTGGTTCTTTCTCAGCTATGTGGGCTTTGAAGTTGCTGTCACTTTTACTTTTATATTCTTCGATGCCCTTGATCTGACTGTGGCATAAGTTGGGTTCATCTGACTGGCTTCATTTCAGAATGCTTTCAGAGGCCAAGGCTCACCTCAGCATTCCTGAGCTGTGTGCTCTAATCCCGGAGGTCTGGGTCCAGGGCTATTGCTTTGTTCTCTGGCCCTTCAAAGTTAAGTACTTGCCATGCTGGAGGGACTGAGGTGTTCCTGGTCCATTGGCAATAACATTCCAATGTGGGGGTGCCTGCAAAAGCACTTTGTCAGGGCGGTGGCAGCAGGGTCCAAACACATGCTGGTGGTTGTGGTGTGATAGGTTCTGTGTGTGTGTGGTGATGAGGTGGTGGGGTCTGTGCCCATGTGTGCCAGTGGTGCATGCACTTTTAATTAGACTTACCTGGCTAGAGGAACCATCACGAGATGCTTTCCAACAAAGTTTTCACAAAGCAAGTCATTCCAACTTCTTTCTCTTGGTGTAGACTAACATGTACCTTAACAGAAACTTCTGAAGTATAATATTCACATTTAAGAGGAATACAACTTTCAAAAGTTCTTAAATTTCTCTGAAATGGAAACATTTGTATGAGTTGCTGGAAGACGGTGTGCGTTTTTAAGGCTTATTCTCGCATCAAAATTCATTTTACCTTTCTTTCCAATGCATACATTTTTGCTATAAAGTTCTCTCTCTAAGTATAGCTTGAGTTGAATCCCATGAGTTTTTAGGTCATAGGTTCCTTATCAAAATATTTTTAAATTAATTTTTTTAACTTTATTATATCAATAACTGGAAAATATGTTTCTTATTTTCTAATCCTTTGGGAATTAGTGTGAAGAATTCTGCAGTTTTAGGCACAATATTTGAAAAAGATACGTGAAAAAGTCAGATTTGTTAACATTGTTGAGAACTTGTAATTTCCTTAAGAATTTTTTGGGTTCTGTAATTTTGCTTAGAGCTGTTAACAAAAGTCCAACTTTATCAAAGTGTGTACTTTTCCCCATCAGGTCTGTCATATTTTGTTTTATATATTTCTCATCCTGTATATGAAATATATCTTCCTATTAGATTAATCCATTTATGAAATATCTTTTTAAAAAATTTCTAGTGATAGTTTTCACCTTAAAGATGTGCATATCGTATTAATAGAGTTTATCTTTTTTCTGGCCAGTACTTGTATTGTAGAACTTCTTTTCTTTACTCCTACTTTCAATACTTTTAGCATTTCTGTATCTTATATTTAAGTTATATTACTTATAAACAGTTTATAGGTTTTTTTAAAAAATCCAGTCTGATCATCTCTGTCTTTTAAATGGCCTATTGATTCTGTTTGCTTTTAATATACCTTTAATGTGATGTAGAGACTGGGCTTTGAACATGAGTAGAATTTCAACAGGGCTGGGAATGGGTAGGAAGCAGTTCAGACACTGGAGGTAACATAACAAAGCAATGGAAATAAAAATGAATTGCATGCCAGGGGATAGGGGGGTAGATAGATCTTCCCGCTGGGGCAGAAGGATGGGTAGGCAGCAGAGGGCGACTGGGGACTTGTCTGTAATATGAACAGTTTAGACAAATCTTGGGTGCCCCCCAACAGTATATACTCCAGACTGTGCTAGGTCCTTGCCCAGGTTGGAGCATATGCTAGAAATTATCACATTTTCCCAGAACTGTATGTGACTCTTTGATACAATGAAATGAAAATATAAGACATAGATCTTGCGGTTAATTCAATTGAAAAAATAAAACAAGATCTGGGAAAATATGCCAGATGTGTTATTGTTTTCCCTGCATGAGCCAGTTCTTAGACATCAGCTGAGTGTCCTACAATCCAGTTCAGTTCTGACACTGTCTACTGCCTATCTGGATTTAGTGTCAGATCCCACCAGTTAAAGGCTCAGCCCACAAGACTGCCCTCAGTTCAGATGCTAATTGCAAGTTCATCTCTTGTACTCCTAACTATAAATCAGGGGTTCCCATGACCCCCTCCTTGGGTTAGGCAATTTGCTAGAATGGCTCCCAGAACTTAAGAAAACACTTTATTTACATTTATTGGTTTATTATGGAGGATATAACTCAGGAGCAGCCAAATGGAAGAGATGCTTAGGGTAAGGTGGAGCTTACGGTAAGATGGAGCTTAGGGTAAGGTAGATACTTGTGGAGGAACAGTACACAGAGCTTCCATACACTCTGTAGGAACACTGGCTTCTCAGCACCTCCATGTCTTCACCAACCCGAGACGGTTTTTTTTTTTTTTAATTTTGTTTTTGTTTTTGAGACAGAGTCTTGCTCTGTTGCCCAGGCTGGAGTATAGTGGCACAACCTCGGCTCACTGCAACCTCCGCCTCTTGGGTTCAAGCAGTTCTCCTGATTCAGCCTCCTAAGTAGCTGGGATTACAGGCATGCACCATCACACCTGAGTAATTTTTGTATTTTTAGTAGAGACAGGGTTTACCCCATCTTGGTCAGGCTGATCTCGAACTCCTGACCTAATGATCTGCCTGCCTCAGCCTCCCAGAATGCTGGGGTTCACAGGCGTGAGCCACCACGACTGGCCAGTACAGTTTTTAGAGTTTAATTTCTAGCTTTCCCAGAGGTTGATGGGTGAGACTGAAAGTTCCAACCCTCTAATCACCTGGTATTTCTGGTGAGGAGCCCAACCTGAGACAATCTATGGGCCCTACCCTGTAGCACTTAATTAACCAAAAACTTCCTGAGCACAAGGGAATCCTCATGAATAATAAAAGACACCACCGTCATTCAGGAAATCCCAAGGGTTTTAGGAACTCTGTGCCAGGAACCAGTGACGAAGACCAAATATATTTTGTATTATGTCACACAAGATATAATACAATATTATTAATATTATTAAAGTAATATTAAAAGTTCAGAAAAATGAACAATAGGTGTTTAATAAAAAGGAGTATGGGCTTGGCGCGGTGGCTTACGCCTGTAATCCCAGCACTTTGGGAGTCTGAGGTGGGTGGATCACGAGGTCGAGACCATCCTGGCCAACGTGGTAAAACCCCATCTCTACTAAAAATACAAAAAATTAGACGGGCATGGTGGTGTGTGTCTGTAGTCCCAGCTACTCGGGAGGCTGAGGCAGGGGAATTGCTTGAAACCGGAAAACGGAAGTTGCAGTGAGCTAGGATCGCAAATGCACTCCAGCCTGGCGATAGAGTGAGACTCTGTCTCAAAAATAAAATAAAATAAACATAAAGGAATATGCCTGAGGAAGAAGTGAAAATCGAACTGGCCCCTGGCATACATGCTGTAACCGTACTGTTTCCTTGTCCTTACTAGACCACCAACTCCATGCTGGTAAGGATCACATCTGTTCTGTGGCTGCAGAGCCTCCTGCATAGAGAAGGTACTAAACAAGTATGTGGAAATGAATGAGGGAGGAGCGAGTTGCCAGTCTAACAGGAGAGTGTTAAGGAGGAAGAGCAGAGTGAATTCTCCCTAGAGAGCGAGGATGCCAGGATGAGAGGCTTGTGGGGTTTTGAGCAGGAACAGAGGGAAAGTATCAGTCTAGCCTGATGTCCTTGTGGCTGTCAGTCATGCCTTTCTTTGTCACTAGCAGGGGTTATTAATTGTGGACTGAGTCTGTGGAAATGGAATGGAATGGGGAAGACCTACGGGAAAAGCATAAGGAAGCCTGGACACTGTCTGTACTGCTCAGTCAGCTCTGCCCATCTGGTAGTCTCATGCCGTAGGAAGCCAGACTGCATTTTTCACCCTCTGCTCAGCTGCTTTCCAGTTTCAATTCCAGTTCTGAGAATGAACAGGATTACCCTTCAGGATGTTTCCTTACACAGACCTGGACTGTGTCTCAGTTGTTAGATCTCATTGTCCTTAAGACAGGTCATTGTTGCTTTAACTACAAGTACCTCTTTCATTTCTTGCCAGAGGAAACAAATTTTATTTATGTTCACAGATTTCAGTGGAATGAATGATAGTTTAAAATGTGGTAGTAAATTTACTGCAGATACACTGTAACTTACTGGAATCTCTTAATTGTTACTTTTCTGTGATCACATATATACCATTGTTTTTCCCTTTTAAAATTTTAGTTGTTGAGTTTAAAAATTTAGAAATTTATAAAACATTTTCAGAAAATGTACAGTTCTTTATCATGATACTTCTTAAGCTCAGTTTTCTCTTAGATTTAATATTACTTTTTAATCTAGATTTATCTAGAGTTTTTTTTTTCCCCCCCCTGAGAGATGCAGTCTTTCTCTGTTGCCCAGGCTAGTGTACTGGCATGATCTTGGCCCACTGCAACCTCTGCCTCCTAGGTTCAAGCGATTCTCCTGCCTTAGCCTCCCTAGTAGCTGGGACTACAGGCACGCGCCACCACGCTCGGCTAATTTTTATATTTGTAGTAGAGACAGGGTTTCACCGTGTTGGCCAGGCTGGTCTCGAACTCCTGACCTCAGCTATCTGCCCACCTTGGCCTCCCAAAGTGCTGGGTTTACAGGCATGAGCCACCATACCTGGCCTGTCTAGGTTTTGTTAACGTCATTTTTTTTTTTTAATTCAGATTTTCTTTTTTTTTTTTTTTGACTATTATACCTATTTATTTACCTGTAATTAAGATGCACAATGGCTCTTTGAAATATACACATGCAAGGCGTCAGAGCTGCTCAGATTTTCAATTGTGTGTATTTTTGATCCCCAGGTAATTTGAATTCAGAAGAATGTTTAGAATGAGTCTTTGACTCTGTGCAATGAGGAAAGGCCTCTTTAGTACTTTCTAAACAATGTATGTTTATGGAATTACACTGATATTTAGTTGATGGCGTAAGGTTGTACTATTCTGTAGGAAAGAGATTCTCAAGGTTTTCCTGTTTTAAAAATTTCCAAACACTGCATAAGAGTAGTTATTCTTAAATTTACTCAAGCTGCACACCATTCTTAGAATCACAGACCCCTCAAAATAACTATAGCACCAGAAATCTATGGTCCATGTCTTGAATAGCTCAGTACTTTTGAGAACTAAAATAGGAAACGAAAAACAGCTACTGTCCCATTTAAAAATAACTATGAGATTTTTAAAAATTGGATGTTTATTTTCAACTCTGGTTTTAGTGTATATTTGATGCTCTGATGAAAACAAGTTGTCATCCATTGAAATACTTAGGTTAAAGGAAAACAATGGCACTTAGATATTTTTGGACTCAAGGTTACAGGAATAAGGTTAAGTTATTTCAACACAGCAGAGAGTAGAGATAGTCGGAATGAATCCAGACTTCGAGTACTTTTACTTGAAACTAGAAAAATGGACTGCTTCATAGTGTCCTGGGCCTTGTTGCAACATGGTGGCTGGCTGACTAGTATTAACTAGGTCTGGGCCTCAGTTTTTTCTTTTTGGATGTTTGCATTGATAAACCAAAAATATCCCAATAGTGTCTTCTTCCATATGATGTTATTCAGATGGTAGTTATGGTAACTATGGGAGCTCGAAGATCTCACAGTGCCGCCTCCTCAGCCTCCCATAGGGAATTGTACAATGCACCTCTGTAGGGGAGTTACACTTAATGAAACTAATGGTTAAAAAGAATTGAGCTCTTCTCAGGCACTGTGGGAGATGCTCAACACAGATTATGTCAGTGAATTCTCCCAAACTCTTGTGATAGGCCTGATTTATAGATGAGGAATGGTTGTGAATCTCAGAAAAATTAAGTAACTTCCCTAAGGTACCCAAGCAGGTAAATTCCTGAGCTGATCCAGAGCTTGAGCTTAAACTCACCATGCGTGGGAAATATCACCAGGCTTGGTAAAGAGAAAAGCTCAGCAAGTGGAAGCTCTAATTCTAATCACAGAAAAATTAGGAGTAGTCATTTTACCACCAAACAGGAATGGAGAACTGATTGGGCTGTTGGAATATATTTTTTTACAGCAGTCTTGGACATCACTGATAGCCATGTGTACATTCTTTGTCTTTCATTGTGGGCTGAACCCTGCAGCTGCTGGGAAGGAAGGTGCATGGATGCTGTTATTATAGCCCTTCACTTCATTTTTCCTGTAATTATGTTAGTTGAAACCTCTGATTGACATCTATAGATGATCTGAACTTTCATTAAAACAAGTTTTGTGAGTGGTCTGATGAGTATTTATGGACTTAATACATATCATGGTGACTGGTTTCAAAGATCTGCAAAAGGAACCAGCTCAATACAATCACTAGTGCCAGTTGTACTGTTGCACAGAGATATATTTTTTATAAATGAAAAAACCTTTGAAGCTGAGCGTCTTAATTTGCTAGGGCTGCAGAAACAACGTATCAGGAGGAACTGGGTGGTTTAAACAACAGAAACTGATTGTCTCACAGTTAGGGAGGCTGGAGTCGGAGGTGAAGATGTTTGCAGGGTTGCCTCCTTCTGGGGGCTGTGAGAAAATCTGTTCTATGCCTCTCCTCTGGCTTCTTGTATGGCAATCTCTGGCATTTCCCTGGCTTGTAGAAACATCAGCATGATCTCTTCCTTCATCTTCACAGGGTGTTCGCCCTGTGTGTTTGTCTCCAAATTTTCTGTTTTAATAAGGACACCAACCATGGATAAATAAGCCTACCCTAATGACCTAATGATCTTTGTAAAGAGTCCTCTCCAAATAAGGTCACATTTTGAAGTACTGGGAGTTAGGACTTCAATGTATGAATTTGGGCAGGGTGGAGAGGGGAACAATTCAACCCTTACCACTGAGCATGGCCAACTGTATATCACACACACCCTTTCTCTGGTGGCTCTACCCTCCCAACTGCCCTAGCTGAGGTGTTATAGAATATCCAATTCACTGAATAAGTTCTATGTCCAGAATAATATGAAAATAATAAAACTACAGTGATTCAAAATTGAAACTTGTCCCTTCTGCCAGGCCAAGCCTGCTTCAGGCTTAGAAGCCTGCAGTGGGAAGGTTAATGTTGTTGGCTTTCTTCCTTGTTCCACCTCTTCTCACTTCTGCTGTTTGCAACCCTTACAGAATCAGGCCTGGAGAGGCTTAAGGGGCAAAAGCTGTTCAGTTGATGGCTGGGATGTTTTCATTTGGCACAGGTGCTTTCTGGATGGTAGATGTGTGCTACTCCTTAGTAGGTTCCTGGGAGATCCTCCTGCTAAGCCTCCCCCTTCAGCAATCTCGATGCAGTGTGCCTCTCCTCTAGTTGGCCCTTGCTTTTGGTGCTCCACCCCCTGCTGGTGACCTCCCCCTCTCTAAGCTGTACTGTCTTGGAAAACTGTCTTTTTTAAAGCAACTTCATGTCAGTTATCTTCCATGGAGTTTGATTTGGTTCATGGGAAACAAGAACATTTGCTGTTAGTGGAGGTATGGTCTATTCCCAGTGCAGCCTTTTAAACTTAGCTGATGGGTAGACAGAGCTCAGCCACAGTTGTCTCACCTTTAGACTTACTGTTCAGGCTTGAATCAAATCCTACTGTCTGTGTCCATCTAAGTCCGGTAGATGCTTGTCTAGCTCCTCAGGTAGTGCCCTAGAAGCCCTCCGAGGCAGGTGTGAGGTGAAGGATAGCATTCTCCTCTTTTCCCACATAGACAGAGGCAGGAGTGGACACACTGTACACTCACACCCTCCAGCAACATTTGCTTCTCAGACCTCTTCAACCTTAGCTTATAGGCGGCTAGAGGAGACTGAGTGGCTAAGATGAGCAGAGTTAGATAAAGCTTCACCCTTTGCAAGTCCCACATGGATGGGTCCATTCTGTGTCTCTCTGCAGGTGTTAACTGTGCTACTCCAGGAGGTATCTCAACAGCTAAGGGAGAGGCAAGAAGACTAGAGTTGGTATAGTATCATTTGCAGAGGAAAACAAGTGACTGTTTCTTATTACAGAAGAAGACTGGGTCATCAAATGTGAATTTGGAGGGCATTCTTTCATTTCATTTAGGCTTGTAAGCATCATGAAACACATTTTAATACAAAATTTCTTATGTCTGTTTTGTCAGTTTATAGGAATTGACACAAATTTTTTCTTTCTTTTTGTTTTTGAGACGGGGTCTTGCTGTGTCGCCCAGGCTGGAGTGCAGTGGCATGATCTCAGCTCACTGCAACCTCTGTGCACTGGGTTCAAGTAATTCTCCTGCCTCAGCCTCCCGAGGACCTGGGATTACAGGCACCCCTCACCACCACACCTGGCTTTTATTTATTTATTTATTTATTTATTTTTGAGACGGAGTTTCGCTCTTGTTACCCAGGCTGGAGTGCAATGGTGCGATCTTGGCTCACCGCAACCCCCGCCTCCTGGGTTCATGCAATTCTCCTGCCTCAGCCTCCTGAGTAGCTGGGATTACAGGCACTCGCCACCATGCCCAGCTAAGTTTTTGTATTTTTAGTAGAGACGGGGTTTCACCATGTTGACCAGGATGGTCTTGATCTCTTGACCTCGTGATCCACCCGCCTCGGCCTCCCAAAGTGCTGGGATTACAGGCTTGAGCCACCGCGCCCGGCTATTTATTTATTTTTTAGTAGAGACAGGGTTTCATCATGTTGGCCAACCAGGCTGGTCTTGAACTCTGACCTCAGGTGATCCGCCCACATCGGCCTCCCAAAGTGCTGGGATTACAGGCATGAGCCACCACACTCAGCCTGTTTCTTTAGCACATTTGGATTGACTTAGCGAAATAGAACTAACCTATGATAGCTTCCCATTTTTGCCCATGTGACTGTACAGTATCTCTGAAGAATGTTTTCTTATACCAGAGGGCAATGGAAAGGGTGTGTTTGTTGAATCCAAAAGCAGCACTGTGTTCATTGTTTTATTCTGCAGGATCATTCTGCTCTAAAGATACAATATAAACATCAGTTCTTTGCTGTATAATTTTATTGCAATAGAATCCATTCAGCATTTTAAAATGTGATTATATCTCTTTAGAAAATCAGATTTGGAATAAGAAAAGATTAGCTCAAATTCATTGCATTTGTATTATTTACTTGGATAATTATTGTTACTTTGCCTATGTAGTATAAAAGTATTAATTCCTTAGGCCTTAAGAAAATAGATCATACTAGGTAGAAGAGATCACAGGGACCCAAAGTTGAAGAAAGTAGAAATTTCAATAATAAAACCTGATATCCAGATTAGCAGCAATATTAAAACCAACTTGTTTTGACAGTTAAGTCAAAAATAAATATAGGGGCCAGGCACAGTGGCTCACGCCTGTACGCCTGTAACACTACCACTTTTGGAGGCCGAGGTGGGTGGATCACTTAATGTCAGGAGTTCAAGACCAGCCTGGCCAACATGGTGAAACCCTATCTCTACCAAAAATAGAAAAATTAGCTGGACTTGGTGGCATGTGCCTATAATCCCAGCTATTCTCCTGGTGAGGCAGGAGAATCACTTGAACCTGTGAGGCAGAGGTTGCAATGAGCCAAGATTGTGCCACTGCATTCCGGCCTGGGTGAAAGAGCAAGACTCTGTTTCAAATAAATAAATGTCAATCTATTTGTCTTTCAAGAATAAGCCTAAAATAGTTGTGAAAGACGGGATAATATATGAAGTGTAGTACTTGATGGTAGTGGCAGGACAAGGAACCTAAAGATACTGGTACTGCTCTCACTGGGAAAGGATAAGGGAGGCCCCCAGTGGTTAATTCTTTGTACCTTAAGTATTTGGACATAAAGAATAAAATGGGAGTATAAAGGTTTCTTATTCCATTTTGGGTTGCTATAAAAGAATACCTGAGACTAGGTAACTGATAAAAGGTTTATTTAGCTCAAGGTTCTGCAGGCTGGGAAAGTTCTGCAAGCCCTGGTTTCTGGGGAGGGTTTTTATAAAGCTGTGTCACAACATAGCAGAGAAGGTCAAAGGGGAAGTGGATAACTGCAAAGATAGAAAACCTGAGGAGCATCGTAGCTCTATAACAGCCCCATTCATGGGAACTCATCCATTTCCTCTTAATCAGTTTCATCAGCGCAAGAACTCAGTCACTACTACCTGAAGGGCATCAAGCCATTTATGAGGGATCTGCCACCATGATTCAGATACCTCCCACTAGGCTCCACCTCCCAAGACTGCCACATTGGAGATCAGATTTCAATATGAGTTTTGATAGGGACAAACCAAATCCAAACCATAGCAGTAGGCAGCATAGAAAACCAATAAACCTGAAAATAAACTATGAGATAAGAAATGAATACAGAAATACATTACATTATATTAAATGGACAAAGACATATTAAAAGCTTTCATTCCCTAGACATTGTATACTAATAGGACCTATAGTTGTAAACATTAAATTGTGGAGTTACAAAGATGCAATATGAAATACGAACACAGAAAGGTTTGTTTCTGTTTATATGCCATATTTTATACAAAAAGAAGGAAACCTTTAGTGGATGAAAACAAAAGTAATCGAAGTTTTTAATGAGTATTGGCCAAGCATGGTGGCTCACAAATCCCAGCACTTTGGGAAGCCAAGGCGGGCGAATCACTTGAGGTCAGGAATTCAAGACCAGCCTGGCCAACGTGGTGAAACCCCATCTCTACTAAAAATACAAAAACTAGCCTGGCCTGATGGCAGACGCCCATAATCCCAGCTACTTAGGAGACTGAGGCAGGAGAATTGCTTGGACCCAAGAGTCAGAGAAGGTTGCAGTGAGCCAAGATCATGCCACTGCACTTCAGCCTGGTGACAAAGTGAAACCAAGTCTCAAAAAAAAAATTTTTAAGGAGCATTAACAAGAGCAGTACCTATTTGTTTTTGTACATCATACCCCCGCCCCCCAAAAAGAAAAACTCAGTTTTAAGTATGAGCTAAGGTGTTGAGTTGTATATTTTAAATCATCACTGATTTTTCTTTCGTACAAACTTGGCTTTCGGATTTTTTAAGCTTTCACAGACAGTTTTAGAACTGTCCTTCCAGCTATGGTAAATCATTAACCAGTATGACAACTAGCCACATTCTATGATGGTATTTCACTTCCTAATGCATTGTGGGAAGTTGGCTTTACTCCTAAAAACTCAATTGCACTTCCATCCTGCCAGAGGGCTTAGAAACATGCAGCTACCGATTTATTGTCCTCAAAGCCCCTAGAAGGTATAGCAGAGAACTGGAAATTTAAAAATCATTTTATATTTGTTAATTTATCCATCCATTTAACAGTTATTTGTTGAAAGCGTCTTATGTGATAAACAAGTATGTTGAGATGTTCAGACAGAGTGATTAAGACATGTCCCTGTGCTGAAGGAACTCAATCTTCTGGGGTTTTTTTCTTCATATCTTCCCCCAAATTTTTAACTTCATATAAATTTAGACTTGGTTTCTGTTGAGTGTTTTAGTAATGTGAGACATTTTATTGCAGTACAGTGCAAAGTATTAATGGGCTAAGTATATTAAATGTTGCTGTATTTGTAAGATCTCTTGCTTTGTCCAAGACCATGAAAGTCTCAGTGAAAAGGGATCTTACTCCCTAAATCATAGCTCTGGTTTACATGTTTCTCAACATTATTGCAGAGACTCTCCAACTTGGGCCTTCTGACCATGCAAATGAAACTTCCAACAGCACTATGAAACTACCAACTTCAACTACCTCAGTCCCCAGCAGTAAGATAGTCACCACCATGAAACCCACAGCAGCTACGACACCACCAAGGACGGTCTCAACAAATACGACTGCCACCTTCAAGTCTACACCCAAAACAACAAGTGTTTCACAGAACACATCTCAGATAGCAACATCTACGATGACCATGGCCCACAATAGTTCAGTGACATCTGTTTCTTCATCAGTAACAAGTATGTATTAAAGTTGACCTGTTTTTCCTATGCTGCAAGTAGTTAAATGGCACATTTAGGTCATCTTATCTGACAAAAACATACAGAAATTTTATATGCCTAGATTTCCCTTAAATCCTAGTTTTAGAAAATCAGTGTTCTAATTACAATGTTTAAAAAAAAAAAGCATTAAAGGCTTTTTTGTTTTGTTTTGTTCTAGTTACAGCAACTATGCATTCTGAAGCAAAGAAAGGATCCAAATTTGATACGGGGAGCTTTGTTGGTGGTATTGTATTAACGCTGGGAGTTTTATCTATCCTTTACATTGGATGCAAAATGTACTATTCAAGAAGAGGCATTCGGTATAGAACCATGTAAGTTTTGAATGGCCAGGACTTTTATTTCTGCACATCTTTAATTATGATAGAATATCAGGCAAGTGTTCATTTCAGTGATGAATAATTGATAGATTTATGAGTTATATTGCCATTAACCCTCTTGGCCCAAAGTAAATTGTTTATGTATAAACTTGTGATTATAATTATTTGCAAATGAAAATGGATGTATCTACTTACAAATATATTTTTTACTAGTGTCAAACATACTTTACAAGAGACCAAAGTTAACCCACCCTGAAATTTTCACTTACTTATACCAGCTGATCATAAGAAATACCAGTTCTCAGCAGGCTGTTGACTTAATATGTCTGTGTCCATTGTAGTACTAAATAGCATCCTTGGTAAAAACATGGCTTTTGCTTTCCATGACAAAGATAAACAAAAGTAATTCCTCTGACAGCCTCATTGTCCCTGATAATTTAAATAAGTGGTTAGTATAAATAATATAATTTATCACTTTATCTGTAGCAAAACTGTCTTTTTAGATGCGCCTTATCAACAAGACCTAATCAACAAACTATGTTTACCCTACATATAGCTCTGTAGGTCTTATGGTTTAGGAATATATCCAGACTTTTGTTGTGCCAGTAGTCCTTTCAGTTTTTGAGTGTTACATGTTGTTGTAGTTCACACTGATACAACAAAGTATCATATAGCTGGGTGCCTTAAACAACGGGCATTTATTTCTCACACTTCTGGAGGCTTGGAAGTCCAAGATCAGGGTGCCAACACATTTCAGTTCTGCTAATGGCCTTCTTCCAGGTTGCATACCACCAACTTCCCATCGTATCCTCACATGGCAGAACGAAACTAGCTAGTTCTCCTAAGGGTATTAATTCTGTTCACAGGGGCTCCACCCTCATGATTTAACTACCCCTCCAAGGCCCCACTTCAAAATATCACACTGGGATTAGGGTTTCAATAAACCATTCCTCCTTTTGCATATATGCAAGAGCTAATTCATTTAAAAAATTTTTTTTTTTTTTTTCTGAGACGGAGTTTTGCTCTTGTTACCCAGGCTGGAGTGGAATGGCACAATCTCGGCTCACCGCAACCTCCGCCTCCTGGGTTCAGGCAATTCTCCTGCCTCAGCCTCCTGAGTAGCTGGGATTATAGGCACACGCAACCATGCCCAGCTAATTTTTTGTATTTTTAGTAGAGACGGGGTTTCACCATGTTGACCAGGATGGTCTCGATCTCTCGACCTTGTGATCCACCCGTCTCGGCCTCCCAAAGTGCTGGGATTACAGGCTTGAGCCACCGCGCCCGGCCTAAAATTCTTAATGTATATAAATATCATTGAACAGATGACCTTTTCCAAAATTTGCTCTGTGGGTTAACGTTTGACGTACGTGTGTCCCCCACACTCAATTCCTATATCAAAAAGTTTGGGAAATGTTCAATTGAAATAAAGTAAACTAAAACAGTTTACTGTAAGACTGCTCTAAGCCTTTAAAATGCTGATTTACATTATGATTTGCCAGGAAGGAATACAGTATGAATTGTTTCCCCAATTTTTTTTTTTTTTTTTTGGAGACCGAGTTTCGCTCTTATTACCCAGGCTGGAGTGCAATGGCGCGACCTCGGCTCACCGCAACCTCCGCCTCCTGGGTTCAGGCAATTCTCCTGCCTCAGCCTCCTGAGTAGCTGGGATTACAGGCACGTGCCACCATGCCCAGCTAATTTTTTTGTATTTTTAGTAAAGACGGGGTTTCACCATGTTGACCAGGATGGTCTCGATCTCTTGACCTCGTGATCCACCCACCTCGGCCTCCCAAAGTGCTGGGATTACAGGCTTGAGCCACCAAGCCCGGCTTGTTTCCCAAATTTTTAACCAAAATAGTTGTTGAATGAATCCTTCTTCTTGCCCCTTTTCAAGGGGAGCTAATACTGTCTGTCTCTTGGAACTAGTATTGTGTGGAATACATTTTGGAAAATGTTGGAATAGGCTATTAGAGGGAATCTTCCAGTTTTGACACTACATACAATTCAGTACACATAAAAGCAAATCAAACTTTTTTTTTAATAGTTTAATGTATTTTAATAGCAAACTTACAGGAACAGCACAGAAGACAGACAACATTAAAAACATGTACTTGCATGTAGGACAACTCAGTTAGAAAAGTATAGTGAAGAGATGGAATCTACTGTATGATAAAAATGCTACAAACACCATTTAGTTGCCGTCAATAAGAAATTTACTTGTTTTTAAAAAATCCAAATGCTGGCATTGTCCAGAAAAATTTAACAGCTTTATTTATAATTATTATAAAGTTGAACTGCTGAAACTTGTTCACTGAAACATTTTAACTTGCATTAATGCTTTACGTCTCCACATTTATATTAAAAATTCACACACAAATGAAAATGGAAAAACTGCCAATACCTGATTTCTGTCCCCTATTTTTCCACTCGCAATCATATACTTAGGTACCTTTTGACCCCATGAAAAAAAATTATCTAACATTCAGAACTACCAGTAACAGGAAGAAGAGAATTTTTTTTTTCTTTTTTTGAGAATGAAATGTTTCCCATCATAGTGGATTCTTAAGCACGCTCGCCATGTATGCGGTGTTCTAGCTGGATGTCTTTTGGCATAATTGTTACACGTTTGGCATGAATAGCACAAAGATTGGTGTCTTCAAAAAGGCCCACCAAATAGGCCTCACTTGCCTCCTGCAAAGCACTGATAGCTGCGCTCTGGAAGCGCAGATCTGTTTTAAAGTCCTGAGCAATTTCTTACACCAGATGCTGGAAGGGAAGTTTGCGAATCAGAAGTTCAGTGGACTTCTGATAACGTCTAATTTCACGGAGTGCCACAGTACCAGGCCTGTAACGATGAGGTTTCTTCACCCCTCCAGTAGAGGGCGCACTCTTGCGAGCGGCTTTTGTAGCCAGTTGCTTCCTGGGTGCTTTACCACGGGTAGATTTGCGGGCAGTCTGCTTTGTACGAGCCATGGTATAGAGACCTCCTTACTTACCCCCCTTCTCCTTCGGCTGGAGCTTGGCGAGCGAGAGGCGGCGCTGGCGTTGGTGAGTGACGGCCCAAACTTCTTGACAAATTTGTAAGAAGTACTAAATACAAACATGGAAAAGTTTCCCAGATTTTCAATTTATTGATATAAGCTGAAAATGAACATCACATCATAAATGAAAATGGGATCTAACAGTTAACATTACCAATACTTAAATGAAAATGATAATTTAAGAACAGATTTTATTTATTTTTTGAGATGGAGTTCCCCTTTTGTTGTCCAGGCTGGAGTGCAATGGTGCAATCTCGGCTCACTGCAACCTCCGCCTCCCAGGTTCAAGCGATTCTCCTGCCTCAGCCTCCCCAGTAGCTGAGATTATAGGTGCCTGCCACCATGCCCAGCTAAGTTTTGTATCTTTAGTAGAGATGAGGTTTTGCCATGTTGGCCAGACTGGTCTCAAACTCTTGACTTCAGGGTGATGTGCCCACCTTGGCCTCCCAAAGTGCTAGGATTACAGCATGAGCCACCACATCCAACCTTAGAACAGATTTTTTTAAAGTTATATTTAAATAAAATTACATTATATATATTTATCATAACAAATTATCTTTAGCTTCCAAGATCAGATGAGATCAGACATCTTCACAGTGGTGTGGCTGTAAGCTCAAACTAATTTTAAAAGAATATCAAGGTGATGTTTTGTCAGATTAAAGGCATATTCAGAAACATTCTTTCTTTTTTAAGGTCAGTGCACAAAAGACTATATAAAGTATGACTAAAAAGAGTGCTTTGCACCGGGCACGGTGGCTCAAGCCTGTAATCCCAGCACTTTGGGAGGCCGAGGTGGGTGGATCACGAGGTCAAGAGATCGAGACCATCCTGGTCAACATGGTGAAACCCTGTCTCTACTAAAAATACAAAAAATTAGCTGGGCATGGTGGCTCGTGCCTGTAATCCCAGCTACTCAGGAGGCTGAGGCAGGAGAATTGCCTGAACCCAGGAGGCGGAGGTTGCAGTGAGCCGAGATCGCGCCATTGCACTCCAGCCTGGGTAACAAGAGCGAAACTCTGTCTCAAAAAAAAAAAAAAAAAGTGCTTTGCCGTGGGCAGGTCTGGGTAAACCCACCCTTAAAGTCTGAGGAAGCTAAGAGGCCAAAGGAAAAGAGGCTGACATACCCAGTTTCTCAGAAACTTTTTTGTTTCTTTGAAACCTGGTCTGGCTCTGTCACCCAGGCAGGAGTGCAGTAGTACAATCCTGGGTCACTGCAACCTCAGCCTCCAGGGCTCAAGTGATCCTGTCATCTCAGCCTGCTGAATAGCTGGGACTACAGGCATGCAGTGCCACACCAGGCTAATTTTTAAAGTTTTTGTAGAGATGGCGGTCTCACTATTTTGCCTAGGCTGGTCTCAAACTTTTGGGCTCAAATGATCCTCCATTCTGACCTCCTAGAGTGCTGGGATTATAAGCGTGAGCCACTGTGCCCAGCTAGAAAGAAATATTTAATAAGGATTTATAAACAGAAGCCATGTCTGTGACTCCGATGGCAGCAAGACAAGATGGTGGTTCCCCATGCCATTAACCCCCAGATCCTTAACCATTACAGTATACTGGATACTTACGGAACTTTACACAGAACAATGACAATTTTGGTTGTGAAGCTTGAAATCGTCCTAATGTTACTTTACTAACAAATATGAACATAAGTGGTTTTGACAACAATACAAAACAAAGTAATTATAACTTTTAATATATTACAGAGATGAACATGACGCCATCATTTAAGGAAATCATGGACCAAGGAAGGAAGACAGATCGATGCAGCCCTATCAATTAATTTGGGTTTATTAATAGTTTAAAACAATATTCTCTTCTTGAAAATAGCATAAAGAGGCCATGCATAAAATGTACAGTGTATTACGTAAATATGTAAAGATTCTTCAAGGTAACAAGGGTTTGGGTTTTGTAATAAACATCTAGAGCTTATAGAGAGTTAATGCAATGTTTTATATTCACTTTTAGCAAGTTCATAATAAGACAAGTCCTATCTTTTTTTTTTTTTTTTTTTTTTTTTGGTGGCATTGGTCATGTATGACCAGTAATTGAAAGACGTCATCACTGAAAGAAAGAATGCCATCTGGGCATACAAATAAGGAATTTGTCACAGCACTCAGGATTTTGAGTATCTTTGTAGCTCACACAAAGAACTTCAGTGCTTTTCGGAGCTGGATATATCCTAATTACTAATGCTACACAATAGAAATTATACAATCAAGTAAATCAGATCTGAAGCATAATTTAAGAAAAACATCAGCATTTTTTGTGCTTTAAACTGTAGTAGTTGGTCTGGAAACAAAATACACCAAGAAAAAGAAAATTTTCAAATAGCACCCAAAATAATACCTATGCCTAGCCCTTTTAGAGATCCATTGGAGCATTGAAGAGCATATATTTTTATTAATAACTTCTTTTGAGCTTTCAATGTTGATGTAATTTTTGTTCTCTGTGTAATTTAGGTAAACCACAGTGTTTAAACATGATAATGTTTTAAAGACTTAGTTACTATTAAATAATCTTGGCATTATAGGGAAAAACTCCTAGAAGTTAGATTATTTGCTACTGTAAGAATATTATCACCACTGGAAGTTACTTTGTTCATTTAATTTTTATATTTCATGAATATTTTAAGAACTGTAGAGCTGCTTTCTAGAAATTTTTAATGGAGTGTAAACACACCTAACTTTAAGAAAAAGAACCCCTTGTATGATTTTCAAAATAACATTTAGAAGTTGATAGTAGTCATAACTATAGATTAATGCTGTGTTTATTAAGACAAGGATTGTGGGACTTCCCTAGACTACTAAACTTGCAGGATGAAAATGCTGTATTTTTTTTTCATGCACTGTCAGTTTTACTCAGAGATTTGGGGAAATGACATTTTTATACTGAAACACCAACATTTTTGAATAAATTCTTAGGAATTTTTGAGAGCAATTTTTAGACAGAACATTTTCTGCTTCCTGATTGGGATATTCCTTCAGATCCCTCCTCTTAGTCCATGCTGAAGGAGAGGTACTTTTAGATGCATTATGTTAATGAGAGAAAAAGCACAGTATTGCAGAGACACCAATATTAACCAATGTATTTTGGAGTGTTTTCAGTTTTATAGTTTATATTCCAGCACTCAAAACTCAGGGTCAAGTTTTAGCAAGAGAGGTATGTAGACACAGTAAATACTAAGATTGCATTTCTATCTTAGAGGGCCAAAGTAAATCACACCAGTTTCTGAAGGTCCCAGAAACAGCTCAGATATCCTAATGAACATGTGCCTACATTTAATAGGAATGAAATAAAACTGTTGTGGTCAGTTTTTGCTTTGCAGAGAATGCTAGATAATAAGAATTTTGAAATGGATTGTTTCTACTTGCTGTGCATTATAACCAATAATCTGATAAATACAGAAAAAAATACCCAAAATATGGATATGACTAGTTGTATGTAATGTGTAGAGTATGGAAGAAATTTTTTGAAAAATCCATTTAGATTAGTTTGAAAAGAAATGTAGGCTGATGGCTGAGTTGTTATGTTGCTAACTTGACCCTGACTGGTTATGCAACCATTGCTTCATTTCTTTGCAAAATGTAGTTAAGATATACTTTATACTAATGAAAGGCCTTTTAAATTTGTCCACTGCATTCCTGGTATTTCACTACTTCAAGTCAGTCAGAACTTTGTGGACTGACCTGAAGTTTCTTCTTGAATACTTGTTTCTTTAGCACTTTGAAGATAGAAAAACCACTTTTTAAGTACTAAGTCATTTTTTGGTTTCAAATAGTTCAGTTATGTCTTTTCTCTGTATATAAGTAGTATAATTTGTTACTTTCAAATACCAGTACTTTTCAATGCAGGGTTTTTTTTGTTGTTATCTATAAAAATTGAAGGAAGTGATTAGGCAAAACAATATTTTGCTTTGTACCATATTTCCTAAGCACGTAAACTTACCTTCCTAATTATGTTTACTTAAGAAAATGCTCAATTTTGCTTGCATTCCTTGAGAATGTATTTATTTGAAGATCAAAACAATCCAGATGTATGTCTGTCTACTAGGCAGAAGCCAGTCTATAATCTTAAAATTTCCTTGAATAATCCATTAAAGGAATAATTCAAATACAGATAAACAAGAGTTGGCAGTATATTATAATGATAATTTTGTATTTTCAGGAAAAAACATTAAACTATTATTTTTATTATAATGACCAGCTTTTGGTATTTCATTGTCACCAAGATCTATTTTTAGAATAAAATTGTTCTCCATCTAAAAGTTTTAAGTGTGTGGTTTTGTTTCATTTCATTAAACTCAAGATAAACAGAAAACTCCCAAAATAAAAAGGCAGATTGTAAGTGTGGTTGTCTGGGTAAGGAGCAACAGCACTACCTGGAAACTTAGAAAATGCAAATTCTTGGGCGTGTTCCTGTAATCCCAGCTACTCAGAAGGCTATAAGGAAGGAGAGTCGCTTGAACTCAGGAGATGGATGTTGTAGTGAGCTGAGATCACACCACTGCCCTTCAGCCTGGGTGACAGAGTGAGACTCTATCTCAGAAACAAAACTAGATATAATTTATATCTGAGAATGGATTTAAATATTAAGACAACCAAGGTAAAATGATGCCTTAAGAAAATAAATTTTTTTTTTTTTTTTGAGACTGAGTTTTGCTCTTATTGCCCAGGCTGGAGTACGATGGCATGATCTCTGCTCACTTTAACCTCCGCCTCCTGGGTTCAACTGATTCTTCTGCCCTGGCCTCCCTAGTAGCTGGGGTTACAGGTGCCTACCATCATACCCAGCTAATACTTTTGTACTTCTAGTACAGTTGAGGTGTTACCATGTTGGCCAGGCCAGTCTCGAACCCCTGACCTCAGGTGATCCACCTGCTTCAGTCTCCCAAAGTGCTGGGATTACAGGTGTGAGCCACCACGCCCAGCCAAAAAAAATTTTAAGTGCCGTCCTATAGGCAAGCTCTGATGTCAGATTGCTTGGGATTAAATGCTTGCTCTACCACATACTAGCTGTATGACCTTGGATAAATTACTCGTCTTATCCTCCATGTCATCTGTAAAATGTGGATGGTACAGTATTTACTGCACAGGGTTACTGTATGAGGATTGTGTGAGACACTTCATGTTAAGTATTTAGGATACTGTCTTGCACAAGCGCTTTTAAAAAGTCTTACTAATCCTGATGAAGCCAATTTGCTGATACCCAAGGAAAAAAAAGTACCCTCTTTGGATATTTGTTCACAACTCTGCCTTCCTCCTTGCCTTACTATGGCTTCACAGTGGGCACAGTTTACTCCCCCAACAACTTGAGGTGTGAGTGTGTGTCTTGGTTTTAGTCCGTATGTATGAGAGTGGATGTAATAAACATCATGGCTGTTCTAGGGGGTAAAAAGAGCCTCCTAACTTACAGTTAATCACTTCTTTAAAAATTATACCTACCCAAAAATGCACAAATCACAAGTACATATTTTGGCAACTGACATCACCAAAATGGTGGAGTAGGAGGCACTAGCCTTCATGCCCCGTCAAAAGAAATAGACAGCTATCCACAAACCAAAATAGTCCTGGAGGGCTCAAGGGCAATTGTCTTTTAAGATACATATATTATGTCTGAATTAATGAACAGCAGGGTCTCTCTGTCGCCCAGGCTGGAGTGCAGTGGTGTGAAGCTCATTGCAGCCTCAAACTCCTGGTGGGAGGATCACCTGAGTCTGAGGTGATCCTCCCACCTCAGACTCCCAAGTAGCTGGGACTCAGGTGCCACCATGCTTGGCTAAGTTTTTGGTGGTTTTGTTTTTGTTTTTGTTTTTTTTTGAGACAGAGTTTCGCTCTTGTTACCCAGGCTGGAGTGCAATGGCGCGATCTCGGCTCACCACAACCTCCGCCTCCTGGGTTCAGGCAATTCTCCTGCCTCAGCCTCCTGAGTAGCTGGGATTACAGGCACGTGCCACCATGCCCAGCTAATTTTTTGTATTTTTCGTAGAGACGGGGTTTCACCATGTTGACCAGGATGGTCTCGATCTCTTGACCTCGTGATCCACCCACCGCGGCCTCCCAAAGTGCTGGGATTACAGGCTTGAGCCACCGCGCCCAGTCTGGTGGTTTTGTTTTTGTCTCTCAGTAGAAAAGGGGCCACACTATGTTGCCCTGGGCTGGTCTTGAACTACTGAGCTCAAGCGATCCTCCTGCCTCAGTCTCCCAAACTGCTAGGATTACAGGTGTGAGCTATTGCACCCGGCCTCAGGGGCCCATTAAAGAATGCAACAACCTAGTGGGGAATTTAAACAGAGTATATATATAAAGAGTTGTTTATGAGATCAGAATTCCTGAGACATCAGGAGACAGCTAAGAAGGAAGGCAGGGGCTATCATCAGCCATGTGACACTCTGCAGAGGATACCACCTTCTTTTGCCACTAAGGTAACCAACAGCCATGGTCAGAGAAAGCTAGTTTGCAAGTCAGAGCCAAGATCTCTGCATGTCCACACTCCAAACACCAACTCAGCTGTCACTGAGAGCCCATGCTCCAGACCCTGACTCCAAGGCTGGGCTGTGCACACCTATGCTGCAAAGAGTAAAGCCACTGCCATAGTAAGGGAGTTTGCACCCTGGGCCCCAGAGCCAAGGTTTCATTTTCTTTTTCTTTTTGAGACAGTTTCACTCTTGTTGCCCAGGCTGGAGTGCAATGGTGCGATCTCAGCTCACCGCAACCTCCGCCTCCCGGGTTCAATCGATTCTCCTGCCTCCCGAATAACTGGGATTACAGGCATGTGCCACCACGCCTGGCTAATTTTGGTATTTTTAGTAGACACAGGGTTTCCTCCATGTTAGGCTGGTCTTGAACTCCTGACCTCAGGTGATCTGCCTGCCTCAGCCTCCCAAAGTGCTGGGATTATAGGCGTGAGCCACTGCACCGGGCCTAGAGCCAAGGTTTCTCTGTGTTTACACTCTGGAGACCAGCTCAGTCATCATAAAGGGCTAGGCCTTGCCCCAGTCCTAAAGCCATTGTAGCTGTGTGCACACTTGTGCTCTTGTCCCTTCCTGTTTCACAACTCCCATACTTCACATACCATTAGCAACTGTCAGCAGGGTGTCTGTGCCCTGGGCACCAATGCCATTACCACCCCAGAGCTATAGTCCCCTTACACATGCTGCTCTGTGGGTGTCACTAATCAGGTATCAGTTCCATTGCCACCTCAAGTAGGCTGGCATGCCAGACCCAGTGTCAAGAAGGATTCCTACAGAAGAGTTCCACGACCCCACAGACCTGGCAGAGGGAGCTAAGGAACTACCTGGTGACCACACAGAGGTCCCTTGAACTTGCATAGAACCACAAAGGCATCCACGTGCTGGACAACTTCAGCAAAGTGTGACTCTGGGCACTAATCCCCAAGACTCTATGTCCTACCCTAAGCTGCTGCAGTTGCTGCTGTCTGCCAGGCCAGGCAGTGAGCAGGGTCCAGGCATTCTCACTCTTATGTGCCATAAAGGCTACATCTGAGCATCCCCCATGCCTGCTCATCCCTCCCAAGACTGCCTGCCTGGCCATTCCCATGGCTTGTTGGGAAAGGAAGGGACAGAGGTGGGCAAACCTGACCCCTAGTGTAGTCCACTAGACCCCATCTGAGTGTTTTGTTGGCAGCCTGGGGGCAATCTGCTCCCTATCACAGCTGGTGCTTGAGCCCAAGTGCTGGCTTGGTACTGGTTCCCCAGGACTCAAGTACACCAACCAGGAGCATGGAGACTTATGATCTGATCTCAAGCAGGTAGGAGCCCCCACTATCAGAACACAGAGAAGAGCATGGTGTGGGATCATCATGCAGTGGCAGAGGAGCATGGTGGCCCTCCCTCCACGAGACTAGACCAAGAGGAAGGATATGGCCTAATAACCATGGTTTCTGCCCCCATGGAGTCACATGGCCTGTGGCTAGGCAATCTGAATGTAGTTGGCTTGGGACTAGCCTAACCATTCTGTCCTGCTGCTGATAGCTAGATGCTGTAGAACTGCCAGCTCAGGAGTGTGAAAGCAGGGTGGGTCCCACTGCAATGTGGTGCAGTGAAAACGCTGGACTGTTCCAATTCCCCTGAATGGGCTCTGTGGCACAGGAGAGGCACCTGCAGCCTCTCTGGAAGAGATCCCCAATGGCCTAGAAGCTGACCCTAGAACCTTGCCAGCCACCTTGGCAGTAGAGCTGGGATGGGGACCACTGGGAACCCCACGGGTCCACTCATTGCCTAGGAACTCTGATACCTCTCCTAATTAACAAAGGCCAAGTAAAAATTTTACACCATCGCAATTTTACACCACCTTGTGCCTGCAAGCGTGAGCTACTGGTTGGGAGGTCAACCTCCATGGCCCATCACTTCTACTGACCCCCTTGGACAGTGCTTGGCCCGCTCTTGCCCGCAATCACCACCTACTGGCCAGTAGAGCGAACTGCACAACCCTATGTAATCCCTGTGGACAGTACACAGCTCTGGAGAACAAGATGAACCTCCAACACCTCCACCTCCCCTCTCTGCAGGAGACAGTAAGCCTGCTCACACACACAGTACACCACTACTACAAGCTAAAAACAACCAGCATTTGAGAAAACCACTACATTAAGGCTATTGGTAAATTAATTCAGAGCTTTGGCCCCCTAAAAACAAAGAGAAGTGGACTATGCACTTACCTTGCAATGCTCTAATTCAGGAATGAAGGTGAGATAAAGACTCTCAAATAAAAGCTGTAACAGTTCATCCCCGCTAAACCTGCCTTGTAAGAAATGTTAAGGAAATTCTTCAAGCTGAAAGAAAAGGATGCTATATTATTAACAGGAAAACATGAATATAAAATCCATTGGTTAAAAAGTAAGTACATAGTCAACTCAGAATACTCTAACACCATAATGGTGGTTTGCAAATCAACTTATATCATTAGTATGAAAGTTAAAAGCCAAAACTTTAGGGCAGGCACAGTGGCTCACACGTGTCATCCCAGCACTTTGGGAGGCCAAAGTGGGCAGATCACCCGAGGTCAGGAATTCGAGACCAGCCTGGCCAATGTGGTAAAACCCCGTCTCTATTAAAAATACAAACATTAGCTAGGTATGGTGGTGTGCACCTGTAATCCCAGCTACTCAGGAGGCTGAGGCAGGGAGAATGGCTTGAACCTGGGAGGCAGAGGTTGCAGTGAGCTGATAATCGTGCCACTGCACCCCAGCCTGGGCAACAGAGCGAGACTATGTCTCAAAAAAAAAAAAAAAAAATAGACACAACTTTAAAAAATAACGGCTACAATAATTTGCTAAAGGATATATGACATAAAAATATACAAATCGTGACATCAAAAACATAGGGAGCACAGAGTAAAAGTATACAGTTTTTTTTAATGCAACAAAAATTAACAGTCTGAAATATCCTGTTATACATAAGCCTCATGGTAACCACAAACTAAAAGCCAAGAGTAGATGCACAAAAAGTAAACAGTAAGGAGCCAGGTGTAGTGGCTCATGCCTGTAATCCCAGCATTTTGGGAGGCTGAGGTGGGTGGATCACGAGGTCAGGAGTTCAAGACCAGACTGGCCAACATTGTGAAACCCTGTCTCTACTAAAAGTACAAAAATTAGCCAGGCATGGTGGTGTGTACCTGTAATCCATCCCAGCTACTTGGAAGGCTGAGGCAGGAGAATTGCTTGAACCGGGATGCGGGCAGATGTTGCAGTGAGCTGAGCTCGCATCACTGCACTCCAGCTTGGGCTACAGAGCGAGACTCTGTCTCAAAAAAAAAAAAAAAAAAGTAAACAGTAAGGAATGGAAGCAAGCCACTACAGAAAATCATCTAATCACAAAGGAAGACAGCAGGAGAGGAAGAAACAGATGGTCTCCTGAACAATCAAAAACAATTAACAAAATTGCAGTAGTGAGTCCTTATTTATCAATAATTACCTTGAATGTAAACGGGTTAAATTCTCTGATATGGTTTGTGTATTTGTTCCCTCCAAATGTCATGTTGAAATGTGACCTCCATTATTGAAGGTGGGGGCCTGGTGGGAGGTGTTTGAGTCATTGAGGTGGATTTCTCATGGATGGTTTAGCATTATCCCCTTGGTGACAAGTGAGTTCTTGTTCAGAGTTCACATGACATCAGGTTTTTAAAAAGATTGTGGTACCTTCCCCCATCTTCCTCTCACCATGTGACATGTGACTTTACCTTCTACCATGAGTAAAAGCTTCATGAAGCCCTCACCAGAAGCTGAGCAGATACTAGCACCATGCTTCCTGTATAGCCTGCAGAACTGTGAGCCAATTAAGCCTTCTTCCTTTATAAATTACCCAGTCTTAGGTATTCCTTTATAGCAGGCGTCCCCAAACTACAGCCCCGCAGGCCGCATGTAGCCCCCTGAGGCCATTTATCTGGCCCCCTGCCGCACTTCTGGAAGGGGCACCTCTTTCATTGGTGGTCAGTGAGAGGAGCACAGTATGTGGCGGCCCTCCAACCATCTGAGGGACAGTGAACTGGCCCCCTGTGTAAAAAGTTTGGGGACGCCTGCTTTATAGCAACACAAAATAGAGGAACATACTATCATATAAAAAGATGCAGGGCAGTGAAAGGATAAAGGAAAACAAGACCCAACTACAGGCTGCCTACAAGGACACACGTGGTTTAAAAAAGAAGGGATGGAAAAAAGATATGCCATGAAAATGGAAACCAAGAATGCAGAAGACGCTATAGTTTTATCAAATAGAACAGAGTTTAATTCAAAAACTGCAAAAAGAGACAAGTATATGACAAAGGGGTGAATTCTGCAGGAAGATGTAACAACTGTAAATATATATGCTCCCAACATCAGACCACCTAAATACGGTCGTACCTCAGTATCCTGAGGGACTGGTTCCCCCTGGCAGATACCAAAAGACACACATATTCAAGTTCCATAATCAGCCCTGCAGAACTCTGCAGATACAGATTTTGCATTCCACGAATACCATATTTTTTATACAGGTTGCAGATGTGAAACCTGCTGATACAGGGGTTCAACTGTATTTACTTCAAAAATCTGTGTATCAGCAGACCCATGCAGTTCAAAGCCATATTCTTCAAGAGTCAGAGGAGAATATATGTGAAGAAGGAAAAAAAAAAGCATTCCTTTCTGATCGGAAGGAAGAAATAAAGAACACAGCTGAAAAAGACTTCAATACCCCACTTTCAACAATGAACTTACCATCCAGACAGAAAATCAGTAAAGATATATTAGACCCAAACAATACACATTAAACCAAACAGAGCTAAAAGACATATACAGAACATTCCATCCAACAGCAGCAGAATACAAATCCTTCTCAAGCACACACAGAATGTACAGCAGGAGAGATGATGTATTAGACCACAAAACAAGTCTTCATAAATTTAAGAGACTGGAGTGCCTTTCAAACTACAATGTTATATAACTAACTAGAAACCTCAAAGGAATTTTAGAAAATTCAGAAATATGTGAAAAAGAATGAAACCCTGTCATATTTTCACGTATCTGTTGACCATTTATATGTCCTCTTTGATGTCTATTCAGGTCCTTCACCTGTATCTTTGTTTTCTTACTATTGCTTCAGATCCTTATATATTTTTGGATATCAACCCCTCTTCAGATGTACGTATGGTTTGCATATATTATTTCCCATTCTGTAGATTGTCTCTTTACTCTGTTGATTAAGGTAATAGGTTTATAGCAGATTTTTCTTTTTTTGACATAGGCAATTATTGCTATAAACTTTTCTTTTGGATCTGCTTTTGCTGCATACTGTATGTTTTGGTATATTGGGTTTACACTTTTGTTTCAAGAAATTTTTAAATCTCCTCTTTAATTTCTTTGACCCGCTGGCTATTCAGGTGCATGAAACCCTGTCATTTGTGGTAACATGGATGAACCTGGAGGGCATTATGTTAAGTGAAATAAGCCAGGCACAGAAAGTCAAATACTGTATGATCTCACTTATAATATGTGGAATCTTAAAAAAGTTGAACTCATAGAAGCAGAGTGTAATGGTTACCAGAGGCTGTGGGGATTGGGAGATGTTGGTCAAACGGTACAAAGTTTCAGCAGGAAGAATACATTCAAGAGATCTATTCAATATCGTGGTAACTATAGTTAATAACAGTATGTTCTATACTTGAAAACTGCTGAGAGTAGATTTTAAGTATTCTGGCCACAAAAAAATAAATATGAGGTGATGCATATGTTAATTTTATTCATTTAGCCATTCCACAGGGTATACATATGTCAAAACATAGTGTACATCATATGTAAGTTTTGTCAACTTTAAAAGTTTTTTTTTAAGTCTATAGAGCACAGTGAAGTATCACAAAGTGAACAAACCTAACCCCCACCTAAGTCAAAATCTAGAATATTACCAGTACTCCAGAAGTACTCCTGATATTCCCAACCATTCTTCCCTCCTTATTCCCAAAGGTAACAACTGACTTTTAACACCATAGGTTGGTATTGCCCAATTTAGAACTTTATACAGCAGAATCGTGCTTTTTTCGCATATGGCTTCATTTAAATTCATTTAATTCATTAAATTATTCTTTTGCATATGAGTTCATTAAATTCATTTAATTTCATAGGAAAACTAAATTTCTGTTCTATGCAAGGAATCAATATATGGTATATACAATCTCTATTTTCATTAAATATTTACAGCCAAAACAGTTTTCATTATACCCTCTGAAAATGCTTCAAAGAAATGTTTATTTTTGATCCTTGCAAGTGGTATGTATGAGAATGCAGAGAAAATGACAACTTACACCAAAAAAATGCATATTAAAATGAAACATTTGACAAATACAAACATTTTATTACGTACTCTGCTATTGTGTGATCATACAGATTAGTGGGTTCGTAGTAGAGGTTAGAATCCAATTTAATAGACATCTCCAGATATAAGTAGCTGACAATCTCACAAAAATCTTAAGAGAAAAATGAGTTGGACATCTAAGATTAAGACCTGGAAGATTTATATAGTGAACAAAAAGAACTGAGCTTCCTGATCTTTTCCTGCAGCTATACCCATCCATCTGATATGGAAGCTGACTATGGAAGTGTTGGAAAGGTAAGGGCTTGGTCCCTTTAAATGATATGGAAGTGGGGAAGGGAAGTGCTGGGTAGAGGAGGGTGCGATCCCTGGCTGGGGCTCCAACCTCGGGCCTGTGTCCATGGACCTAGGTGAGGACAGGTATTTTTGTTTTCCCACCCAAATGTTGCATTTCCCAAGATCATGCTGGCCTGCCGCAGTCTCATCCTGTGCCTATAAATACCCTGAGACCCTAGTAGGCAGACAAAAGGCAGCTGGATGTTGAGAGGGGCACATGAGCAGAGGAACACACAAGCGCTGGATGTCGGGAGGATGTCGAGCGTAGCATATGTTTTAATTCATAAGACAACTCCCTGTTCTCTAGCAATGCTTGTTCTTTTGCACCTCTGTGCCTTCACGTGTCAACTAATCTCTAGACCTGATCCCATTTTTTCACCTGTGTGTGTAAAATATTCTCCAATTATCCTGAATTGTGCTATACTACAAATTAGCAACCAAAGTAGCCTCAAAATGGGTAAGTTTCCTCAAGAAGTAATGAATTCTGTTTCAAACAGAGATTATACATGTACTAGTCAGAAATACTACAAAGAGATTTTATATATCAAATAGGACAGTGAAAATCTCTTAGTTTCCATGTAGCTTTAAAGCTGAAATTATGGCTTCTATTTTTATAGAAAAATAATTGGGCACTTATTTACTGACATAGAAAACTAAAGATCTTCAAGACCTACCACTGAGTGAAAAAGTAACCTTAAGAACATTCCTATAACCACATGTATGTAGGGATGTGTGTATATACATACCCCCACACACTGAATACATATGAAATTTGACAGGGATTACCAGGGAGGGGACTGAAAGTAGCAGTGGGGGGAAATTAAAGGGAACTCAAACATTTTACTTAATATACTAATTTTGTTTGAAACTTTTACAACAAACATATATTCTAGAGTATTTTCCTGGCCTGAAAACAAAACAAACAAAAACTGAGTGGAACACAATGCTATAACTCAGTCTATCCAGGTCTGATATGAAACAGGATGCTTGCTACTTCGGAATCAGATCATGACACTGTCTTTAGCATAGCCCACTAATGAAGAACACAGACATCATGTGCAGCTGTACATTAGACCCCACTATAGCCCTGTGAGGAAGAAAGAGGGCAGAAATTCATCCTCACAGAAAAGCTGAGGACCAGAAAGAGTTGTAAAGGACTTGCCAAAAGCCTCATTAAATGGTAGAACTAGGCTTAGAGGCAAGGTCTTTGGATTTGAAATTCAGGGCTCTTTAACTACCTATTATCCTTTATTATCAGAGCTGCTAAGGCTTAAAAGCTCCAAGCACTCACTGGTTAAAGCCTATCTGGACACCATACTGGAAAGATAACAGGACCTAGCACAATGATCAATTATTACCATAGTCTTTGTATTTCTACTAAGCTATCTAAACCTTCTTCCCCTGAATAATCACATATATTCCAACAGACCAAGTAGGCAAAAGAATCTATTATGGACTTGTGGGGCTCAATAAATAACATCTTTTACCCAAGTTTAGAACCAATAAAAGGTAAAAGGAGTCATCACGTAACAATGAAAACATCATTGTCATCGATAACAGATCTGGAGGATGACGCTTACATGCAGATTTCCTAATATGAATGCTAGAAGGAAATAAACTTTACCAGTCACTGGCAATACTGAAAAACTAAGAAAGGCCCCTGTGATGCCAACATCACAGAAGAACGGAGTATACTCTCTTCAGACAAGCTGGCTCCCCAAGAGAAAGAAAAAAGATGGGATTGAGCTACTGGACATACCCATATTTCTCTCTCCCAAAAGCACCAAGATGTTAAGTGCAGGGGCAAAAAGGGTTCCTTCTATGTCAAAGAAAATCTCAAGAAATAGGACTAAATGTTCTCCCTCAATACAATCCTTCTTAGATTCAGTTTTTTAAAAAAACGAGGCTAACAGTTTTACCACACACCAGTGGTTCTTAAAGGCTGGTCCACTGACTGCAATTGTGTCTACACCAATCATTACAAGTGTTGACACAGTGAAAAGAGCAAATAGCGTCTTCTCTGTTTTTGGGGTTTTTTTAGACAGAGTCTCACTGTGTCACCCACGCTGGAGTGCAGCGGTGCAATCCTGGCTCGCTGCAACCTCCACCTCCCACGTTCAAACAATTATCCTGCCTCAGCCTCTCGAGTAACTGAGATGATAGGCACCCACCACTATGCCCTAGAGCTAATTTTTGTATTTTTAGTAGAGACAGGGTTTCACCATGTTGGCCAGGTCTTAAACTCCTGATCTCACGTGATTGGCCTGCCTCAGCCTCCCAAAGTGCTGGGATTACAGGGATGAGCCACCGCACCAAGCCAGCATCTTAGTTCTACTTTTAATTTTTTTCAGAGCCCCTAAAGGGTTGAAAGAACTGCTACTATGCACTGATAGCGTTTTTTTGTTTTTTGTTTTTTACATATAGTAGGAGATACTCATTGAAATGCTATACCTCTATAAAAAATTTAGGTGTGTCTTCAAAGCTGACCATCAGTTGTCCTTTGACTTATGGAATGGCAGTCAACAAACAATAAATCTCTCAGATTGCTAGTGTTGAGAAGAGTAAACTCTATTCAGCTCTGGTACTTGAGCTCTTTTAAGAGAAAATGTGGGAAACAAATGAGAAACCTAACTAATAATCATATAATTTCCCCCCATGTAGGTTAAGACAGTGAAGAAAGAGATCCAAACACAAGTTAAGTAGAAAACTGAAGTACAGGCTAGGCACAGTGGCTCACACGTATAATCCCAGCACTTTGGGAGGCCAAGATGGGTGGATCACCTGAGGCCAGGGGTTCGAGACCAGCCTGGCCAACATGGTGAAACACCATCTCTACTAAAAATACAAATTAGCCAGGCATGGTAGCGGGCACCTATAATCCCAGCTACTCAGGAGGCTGAGGCAGGAGAATCGCTTGAACCTTGGAGGCAGAGGTTGCAGTGAGGCAAGATCGTATCATTGCACTCCAGCCTGGGCAACAAGAGCAAGACTCCATCTCAAAACAAAACAAAACCAAACCTGAAGTACGGTTTAGCAAGAGATTTTTTTTAAATGTAAATGTTATAGAGCCACTTCCACCTGCACTGTTTACAATTCACACTCTACCACTTGTTATCTCTAGCAATTTACATGGTTTCACTGTACCTCAATTTCCACATTTGTATTGTAAAACGGAGGTATCATGTTTCCTAGGGTTTTAAGGATTATGGAAGGCAATAAATAAACCTAACAAAGCATCTGACATTCATCTGTCTACTCAACATAAGGAGCGCCTACTAGGACACTGATTATTATCATTAAGAGGGCAAAGGCCGGGCGCGGTGGCTCAAGCTTGTAATCCTAGCACTTTGGGAGGCCGAGGCGGGCGGATCACGAGATCAAGAGATCGAGACCATCCTGGTCAACATGGTGAAACCCCGTCTCTACTAAAAATACAAAAAATTAGCTGGGCATGGTGGCACGTGCCTGTAATCCCAGCTACTCAGGAGGCTGAGGCAGGAGAATTGCCTGAGCCCAGGAGGTGGAGGTTGCGGTGAGCCGAGATCGCGCCATTGCACTCCAGCCTGGGTAACTAGAGCAAAACTCCGTCTCAAAAAAAAAAAAAAAAAAAAAAAAAAAGAGGGCAAAAAAGATAAGAGACTAAAACCTTAATCTCAAATCCAGATCCATGTGAGAATTTGACAAGCAGACAAAGTATAAATTACATTGTGTTTAGTTATATTTTTTGCATTATTTTTACTATGAAAAACACAGAAGTCCTTAAAACTGACTAGCTGAATAAAATCAAGTAGGACAACTCTTTTATAAATAGAAGGCAAATCATAAGTTATTATAGTGATACTAGATGGCAGCCCATGTAATGTAAAAAAATATCAATATACCTTATTAGGACAATTTGTTCAAAAAACACAAGCTAAGGAGTCAGGCAGATCTGTGTTCAAATCTTACTTTGCAAATTGCTGAAAGGATCAAAGCCAATGTGCTTTAAAGTATCTATTAATGGCAGCCTGTGTTACTTTGTTAGGGCTGCCCTAACGAAGTACCAATGGCTGAGTTGTTTAAACAACAGAAATTTATTTTCTTACAGTTCTGGAAGCTAGGAGTCCAAGATCAAGGTGTTGGCAGGTTTGGTTTCTTCTGAGGCCTGTTTCTCAGGTATCTTCACATAGTCACCCTCTGTCCATTTGTATCCTAATCTCTTCTTAGAAAACCAATTATGTTGATTAACAGTCAACTATATAATAACATTTTACCTTAACTGCCTCTTTAAAGGCCCTATTTCCAAATACAGGTACATTCTAAGGTACTGAGGACTTCAGCATATAAATTTGGGGGGAATACAACTGAACCTACAGCACATCTCAATTGTTTAAAGCATTTTGCACTGTATCTGACACACAGGGGATCCTCAATAGAGCAGCTATTAAAAGCAAAAGAAAAAGAAAAAAAGAGAAGAGTTTTTAAAAAGATTTAATAGTATCCTGTGACAAGGGGGTTTAGACCTATGACTTAGATATACTGGGTTGTTCTCACTGAAGAACTTTTAGTTTGATTCCTTGAGGGAGCTAATTATCCCTTCAGCAATCATAGGCCAGGATGAAAGGCAGAGAAAAGTTAACAATGTTTTAACATTGTTCTGAGTCAACTGAATTTGGGGAAAAAAGAATTCCGTCTTTATATTCCCTCTATAATGGCTGGGAGAGCATTTCTCTCATGAGGTCTTGAACCTAGGTATACATGCATTTGGACTCACATGCATCAGCATATCAGGATAGAAACAAAAGCAAGAGAAGAGACTGGAGGATACAGAAATTCTCACTCATTCTTCCCATGTGTTCTCTAAAGGAATCTAAAAGAGTTGTGAAGTGAGAAGAAAAATTGAGAGTTTTTAATATTAGACCTCCTTACCCACCTGCTTCAGAAGTCTGCCGCAGAGCCAAATCTAAGAAAGGTCAACTATGACTGGACCCAGAAAGGAGGTACTTACCATTCATTGCCTGTATGCCACCTCCTCACCCCATCAACACCTATGCAACAAAGCAGTTACACAAATGTCTGAAAACAATGACTATTTATCTAATTTATTAAGAGTTTTTCAAAATTAATGTTGGATTCATTTTTCATCCAACATTGTATCTGTAACATACAAAGCAAGAGACTGTCATCTAAAGAAATTTCCCAAATAACATTATTTTTAAAACATTTGTTAATAATTTCTCATGAATGCAATTATTTACTTAATAGCTGGCATTTGAGTACAACGAAGACACATGAAAATTACTTTTTAAATCAGGACAAAAAAATATTCTGGTAACACAATCGTTTTAAAGCACTTTACTGAGATGTTTCTCACAAACTAAGGGGAGAAATAAGAGAAAAATCCTTATTTTAAAACAAGTGAAAAGCACCAAAGACAATTTGGCACCATAACTCTGATGAACTCCAGAGTTCCTGGTTTCCAGTTATTTTAATCTACACTGTAATTTAGTATTCAAAGCTTTCTGAAAGAATACCAAATCCAGTAATTCCTGAAATGATATATAACAAGCCGTGACATTACTCCCTTAATTCCTCTTATGTCCACACATACATACTAATACAGTTCACCAAACATAAATCTTTCCTTGTAAATAAACAGATTAAATATGATACCATCTTTTTAGAAACAAGATTATTAGTACCAAAGCAGACTAAAACATGATGTTACTAATTGAAAAACTAATAATTCCCTTTTTGTTTCAGATGGCTTCAAGTGTTCAACAATATTTGAGACTTTTTTATACAGGTTAAAATATAGCCTATTTTTCTTTAAGAGAGAAATGTACGAACAGTACCCTTGATTATACCCCTGCAAATAGGGCATTTTCTTAGAGAAGGGGCACATTCCTGGCATACTACCAGATGACCACAAGGAATAAATACAATAGAAACTTCTTTGTCCATACACACTTTACAAGTTCTTTCTTCTTGCAACCTCCTCAATTGTTCTTCCAGTGGCAGACCTAGTAACAAAAAATAACTTTAGTGAAACTGTTTCCACTTCATTTCCCATTAAAAAAAAATAAGGGTAATAGTTTATGTTGGTTTTAAATCTTTGTTTTACCTGAAACATCTTCTGTTGGAATATACTTCATATTCTTATCCACTGAGGAAAGAAAACATATAAAAAACATCACTCTACTAAATACAAAACTGCTTCACCTACTACCTATTTTTTTCACCTATTTATGAAATGATGTAGATTGTAGCTATATAGTATCAGGAACTGTTACATTTAGGCACACTACTTGGGAAATAAAAGGCCACCTTTTTGCAACAAGTGAAATACATACAGTTGCTAACTGGATTTATTTGCTTGTCAAACAGAGATGAACATAGTCCTAAGAATTTCTAAAATAATTTTCCCAACAAACTCACCAAATAAATTCTTATACAAAGTAGAGTCAATTTCTTTTAGACAGTTTTTGAAGATGTTGGCTGCAGCATTTCCTTTAACCAAAATGGTATCAATCAGTTCTCTTGCTTGTAAAGGTATCTGTGTTTTTTGTTTAATAATATCATGTTCCTGTTTATTAATTACATTGGCCTTTAAAAGATTATCCAGGATAGGAAGCACACACGTCAACTGTTGAAAGAGAGCCATTCTATTCTTCCGAATTAATGACAAATCATCTTCATCAAAAAAAGAAAAAGAAATCCATTAGATTTTAAACTCCTTTAACTATACTTATATAGTCACTAATAACCAAACCTACAAATAATGTAGGCACTAAATAAGTTCAAAAAACAGCAAAATAACTTGATTGCATTTTAAAGTTTGTTGTTTTGGAAAACTTCCAGAGAAGTTTGTTTCTGTAACTTTTAAGTCTATGTATTCACATGTCCCAGAATTCCACTTTTACTTTATTTTGTTGAAAGACATTTTTAGAAGATAGTAAAAATTTCCACCATGCTATATAATACTGACTTATATTTCCATTATATCACTTTACTTTTGTAAGTACTTTCATAGTAATTTGTCTCATTTGATAGAGCAATCCTGTCAATTAAACAAGGCAAGTATTACTGCCTCTCATTTTCACATAGGGAGAAAAAAGACTCAGAAAAGAATGAGTGGCGTGTCAAAGATCACAGAAAGAATAAGCTGCAGAACCAGGTCCCCTAGACCAGTGTTCAACACCCCATATCTGCCGGGCGCGGTGGCTCAAGCCTGTAATCCCAGCACTTTGGGAGGCCGAGGCGGGTGGATCACGAGGTCGAGAGATCGAGACCATCCTGGTCAACATGGTGAAACCCCGTCTCTACTAAAAGTGCAAAAAATTAGCTGGGCATGGTGGCACGTGCCTGTAATCCCAGCTACTCAGGAGGCTGAGGCAGGAGAATTGCCTGACCCCAGGAGGCGGAGGTTGCGGTGAGCCGAGATCGCGCCATTGCACTCCAGCCTGGGTAACAAGGGCGAAACTCCGTCTCAAAAAAAAAAAAAAAAAAAACACCCCATATCTAAGATGCAGCATTGTAGTGTTGTAGAGTTTGAGGAGTAAAGTCAACACAGACCTAGGTTCCAGTGTTGGCTGAGCCCACTCACTAGCCATGTGTCCTAATCTTTCCCCATAGACCTCAGTTTCCTCATCTGTAATAATATTGTGAGGATTGAATAACACATGTAAAGCATTTGGCACAATACGTAGTACACAGTTAATGACCATTACTATTTCATAAATGTCTATGTTTATAGCAATTAAAAACTACATAAGAATCAAGTCTGACATTTAAAAAAAAAAAAAAAGCAAATGTTTTTCCTTCAATATTGCATCACATAAAACTCCATAGTTAATTATATATATATATATATATATATATATATATATATATATATATTTTTTTTTTTTTTTTTTTTTTTGAGACGGAGTTTCGCTCTTGTTACCCAGGCTGGAGTGCAATGGCGCGATCTTGGCTCACCGCAACCTCCGCCTCCTGGATTCAGGCAATTCTCCTGCCTCAGCCTCCTGAGTAGCTGGGATTATAGGCACACGCCACCATGCCCAGCTGATTTTTTATATTTTTAGTAGAGACGGGGTTTCACCATGTTGACCAGGTTGGTCTCGATCTCTCAACCTCGTGATCCACCCGCCTCGGCCTCCCAAAGTGCTGGGATTACAGGCTTGAGCCACCGCGCCCGGCCAGTTAATTTATATTAATGGAATATGACAGATCCTTCTTTCGGTGTCTAAATCATTATAAAATTTAATTGTCTATTTTCAGAAAAAATCTTAAGAGTACATCTATACAGCCGGGCGCGGTGGCTCAAGCCTGTAATCCCAGCACTTTGGGAGGCCGAGGCGGGTGGATCACGAGGTCGAGAGATCGAGACCAACCTGGTGAACATGGTGAAACCCCGTCTCTACTAAAAAAAAATACAAAAAATTAGCTGGGCATGGTGGCGTGTGCCTGTAATCCCAGCTACTCAGGAGGCTGAGGCAGGAGAATTGCCTGAACCCAGGAGGCGGAGGTTGCGGTGAGCCGAGATCGCGCCATTGCACTCCAGCCTGGGCAACAAGAGCGAAACTCCATCTCAGAAAAGAAAAAAAAAAAAAAAAAGAGTACATCTATACAAAGTGCCAGTTTAATGAGAAATAAATTACAAAAACAGAAGTCTTCTTCTCCTTTTACATAGTTCTAGAAGTGAACCACTCTATTAATCTCAAAACTATAAAATTCCATTCTATGACCACAACTTTTTCTTCTCTCTTAATCACTCCTCTCACTGCTAACAAATTTGTTATTCACCTTTTCAAGATCTTCATGTCATTCCCAATTCTACTTGCACAAGAGCTGTCTCCTGGCTTTGCTTCAAACATCCTATTCTAACCTAGGTATCACTCAGGTGTTTCAATGAGGTTCTCTATACTAGCCTTTAACTTGTCTTCCCTATTCCTTACTTGGCCTTTCCCCTATTAACACTGCCAAATCTGTAATTCAATACTATTCTCTGACCCACACAAAGTATGAGAAAGTCATAAATCTAAGGTGACAGTGATTTCATATAACCTTAGCTGGATTTTATTACTACTTAACAATCCTTAAATTGACTTGTCTTAGGCCCTTTCTTTCACCAAGTCCCTCCCACTTCCCAAGTCAATCTACCTAATAGTTTTAAAAAAACTGATGTGCTAGGAGCTATGTTCACGTGCTTTATTTGCAATATCTCATTTAATTGCTACAGTGACCCTATGGGATTAGTACTATTACTATCCCCATTTTACAGATGAGAAAGCCGATGTCTGGTTGAATAAATAGCCAAGTTAGTAAATGATGGAGCTGGAATTTAAACACAAATCTGTTTCAGTGTGGAAATCCAGACTTTAAACATTTTGCTACATGGTCATGCCATAGGATACTCTTAAGTTATTCCTATCTTTACGTACTTAAAGAAAGCTTAAAAAGAAAGCATCTTCCAACCCAATACTCCAATACATATGCAACCTTCACCTCTCTGCTGGCCCTTTAACCTTGTCTTTTGCACCCTAGTCTCCCTAGCTAATGTATATACTTCTTGAGAGCAACCACTATGATTAGCACAGTATTTGGCACTGGTGCTCATGCTCAATAAAATTTACTGAAGAAATAAATGATTACTCAAAATACTTGTTTTGAGGGGCTGAGACTTAATACTATTTGGATGAATAGAAAAATCAGTTTCCCTGTTATCCTTGGATTGGGCAGGTAGTTCTCATCAAACCCCAGAATTTCATAGTAAGTTCTATTTTTTGTATGAGGATCACTTAGCAAGGATTAGGGAGTAAAATATCATATTAAAAATATGATTTGCAGAAACTTAAAAAAAAAAAAAAGGAGAAAAAAGACCTGCATCCAACTTCAACATCTTGCTCTTTCAAAACAATTTAAATCAGCTATGTTTGAGAAAGAAATGCAATACAGCTCAAGAAAGAGCTTATTATGCTAAAATTCTCTGATTGGCATAAATCAGGGAATCCTATCAGAAAATAAACATACAGAAAAACGCTGTAGTCGATGGTTTTCAACTTGAAGCAATTGAGAGGGGTAGAAAAGGAGGGATGGTTTCAAAATGACTGGAGGACTACTACCAGCAGTTAGTGGATGAGAAACAAGCATGTTGTCCTGTAACATGTAAGACAGTCCTAAGAGCTCCTTTGAGAAATAATGCAAGTGACTAACATTCCCAAATACCTGATGCCATTTCTTCAGCTTGTCTTTCCTTCTCCTCTTCTCTTTTTTCATCTTCAGCATTAAGAAGTGCTGATACAATATCATTAACTGTTTTGTAGTTCTCTCCAGTTGTTAGGATTTTACTCTGAACTGTTTGTTTCACCAGATCTCTACTAAAGCCCATTTCCAAGGCAGATTTAACCACAGGTGTATTCATCATGACGGCATCTTCTGAAGAACCTTCTCCTGATCCAAAATGAATAACTATTTGAAAAGACACATGCTAATATTAAATTCTACAAAACTTATGGAAAAAGTTATTACAACACAATCTTTATTCATCCTTTACTCTCACATTCTGGTAAAGGAGATGAGCTATATACATCAATTACCTATAATTCCAATAGAAGTTTAAACTTCATAATGGTCAAATTAGAATACAATTAATTGCTATACTTTTTTAAAAAATCACCTCTCTGGCTACATCCTAGACCTACTTAATGAAAGAGTCTGTAAGGATAAGAATTAGGAATCTGTGTCTGGCGTGGTGGCTCACGTGTGTAATCCCAACATTTTGGGAGGCAGAAGCAGGCAGATCACAAGGTCAAGAGATAGAGACCATCCTGGCCAACATAGTGAAACCCCATCTCTACTAATATACAAAAATTAGCTGGGTGTGGTGGTGCATGCCTGTAGTCCCAGATACTTGGAAGGCTGAGGCAGGAGAATTACTTGAACCCGGGAAGCGGAGGCTGCAGTGAGTCAAGGTTGTGCCACTGCACTTCAGCCTGGCACCTGGTGACAGAGCAAGACTCTATCTCAAAAAAAAAAAAAAAGAATTAGGAATCCGTATCTTTTAAATATTCTCCCAAATGATTCTGATTATGGTCATTTTTGGATACCAATATGCTACACAAACTTAGAAATGAGAAATAATCTTCTCCACCCAGGAAAGTGGTGGAAAATCACAAAGACTTCGTGGAAAAGTAGCATTAGAGTTTGGACTTGAAGGATGGACAAGGTCTAGATAAGTGGATAGCTGATGTAGAGAGAATAACATAAACAAAAATGGGGAGTACAGTAAAATAGAAGATCACCCAGAAGATGTAGTGAAAAAGTATGGCTTAAGAAGTAATTAAACCAATATGATTTTAGATAGCGACAGGTGCTCTGAAGAAAAAAGTAGTAAAAGGCCATTAAAAGAAACCAGGAGGCTGGGCGCGGTGGCTCAAGCCTGTAATCCCAGCACTTTGGGAGGCTGAGGCGGGTGGATCACGAGGTCAAGAGATCGAGACCATCCTGGTCAACATGGTGAAACCCCATCTCTACTAAAAAATACAAAAAATTAGCTGGGCATGGTGGCACGTGTCTGTAATCCCAGCTACTCAGGAGGCTGAGGCAGGAGAATTGCCTGAACCCAGGAGGCAGAGGTTGCAGTGAGCCGAGATCGCACCATTGCACTCCAGCCTGGGTAACAAGAGCGAAACTCCATCTCAAAAAAAAAAAAAAAGAAACCAGGAAGCAGGAAGATACTTTAGATAGGGTAGTCGGGAAAGCATTTCCTGCTAAGAGTCAATGCTAGCCCATATGATACTCCTGTGTAAAATACAAAATAACATAATTCTTCAAAACACTATTGCCATCTTCTGGGAAACTGTTATAATGAACATATAAACGTACAATGTCAACAATGTGCTCTCTCTTGTTTAAACATGTGTGGAATCCCTGTCTGAAGAAATGGCACCAGACCAAAGACTTCAATAAGAAGGAGTGAACTCTATTTCACTTTTAAGTGCATGCCTTCAGGAAAGACTTAATGTTCAGGGTAAGAGACATGTTAGAGGATCATTATAGCAATATTTACACCAGGAAAAAAAAAAATAACAGAAATAGCTCTCAGTAAGGATAAATAAAATGCAATATGCTGGACTACTGTGAAGAAATTTAAAAATAAACAAATGAACTAAACTGGTATATACCTAACCCATGCTACGAAGCTCTGGGTGTTAGAAGTTAGAAATGGAACTGTATATAAGCATCAGAGGGGAATTTGGCACTGCCTACAGTATTTAGTCCTTTTTCTTTCCCTTATGAAGAATGTATACATCTATTACATGTGCAATTATTATTATTATTATTTTTTTCTTTTTGAGACGGAGTTTCGCTCGTTACCCAGGCTGGAGTGCAATGGCGCGATCTCGGCTCACCGCAACCTCCGCCTCCTGGGTTCAGGCAATCCTCCTGCCTCAGCCTCCCGAGTAGCTGGAATTATAGGCACACACCACCATGCCCAGCTAATTTTTTGTATTTTTAGTAGAGACAGGGTTTCACCATGTTGACCAGGTTGGTCTCGATCTCTCGACCTCGTGATCCACCCGCCTCGGCCTCCCAAAGTGCTGGGATTACAGGCTTGAGCCACCGTGCCCGGCCGCAATTATTAATACTAGGGGGAAAAAGGAATGAGCTATGGAAACATCTGTCTTCTAAGCAAAGAGAACAGCAAGTATAAAAAACTTAAATTGAAGGAAAAGCTTGACATAATCAACAAACAGAAAGAAGGTGGTAGAATGTAATAGAGGAGGACAAGGTCCAGATGAGTAGAGCCTTCCTAAGAGTTTATATTTTATTCTAAGTTTGCTAGAATATTCTAGGAGTGTTTTAAGTATGCAACTGATAAAACTTGACTTGTGTTTTCAGATGATGACTCTGGCAGGTAGGTGGAGATGTACTTTAATGGGGTAAACTGGAATCAGGAAGACTTGTTAGGATGATAGACACAGATGACGGTAGGTTGGATTAGGTTAATAGTGGTAGAGACGGTGAGATGTAGTCAGATTTGGGATATTTTATGAAGGCAGAAATGAAAAGACTTCTAACAGATTAAATATACAAACTAAAGGAAGGAGAAGAATCAGAGATGATGCCTAATTTGAGCCAACTTTTAACCCTAGGAAATGAGTACCACTAACTGAGATGGGGAAGACAAAAGACAAATGTGAGGGATGAAGAATGGGAACAAAATTTCTAGTTTGGTCATATTAACTCTACAATGTCTGTTAAGCCAAGCACAGATTTAAATAGTCAGCTGGACATTCCAGCTTGGGGCTCAGGAAATGAAGAAATAAATTTAGGCTGAGCTTTGAGGGGAACCATCATTTTAAAGTTTGAAAAAGGAGCAGCCAACAAAGGAAGTTGTTCAGGATCAACCAGGGAAATAGAAAACCAAGAGTAAGGAGTCTGATAATTCAAGCAAAAAAATGTGTCTTAAGAAAGATGAAGCCAGGTGTAGTGGCTCATGCCCATAATCCCAGGACTATGGGAGGCGGAGGCAGGCAGATTGCTTAAGCTCAAGAGTTTGAGACTAGCCTGGGAAACATGGTGAAATTCTGTATCCAAAAAAAAAAAAAAAATTATCTCGATGTGGTGATGCATGCCTGTAGTCCCAGCTACTTGGGAGGCTGAAGTGAAAGAATCACCTGAGCTGGGATAGTCAAGGCTGCAGTGAGCCATGATCGCACCACTACACTACAGCCTGGGTGACAAAATGAGACCTTGTTTCAAAAAAAGAAAAAAAAAAGACAAAGCACTCAATGATTATCAAATGCTGGCTAACACATCAAGCAGTAGATTTGCTAACATGGCAGTCCTCGGCTACCATGGTAAGAATAGTTTTTAGTAGGACAAGTAAAAGAAAGAATTCTGAAAGGTGAGGAAGTAAAAGAAAGCAAGCATAGATAAATCTTCCTAGGTATTTTGTTGTAAAGGGAAGCAGAGTAATGAGGTAATAGCTGGATAGGGACATTGGTTCATGGAAGTTTTCCTAGGATTAGCAAAAGTACATTATGTTTATATGCTAACATGAATGATTTAGGAGAGATGGAAAAATTGATGACTCGAGAGAAAGGGCATGTCACTGCCAAGGTAACATTCTTAAGTTGACAGTAGGGAATGGAATAGAGGACAAATGGAAGTATCGGCCTTAGATAACGGCAAGGACAATTCATCTTTTATGAACGAACAGAAAGAAGAGTACATGGATAAATTACATAGCCTAGTGGTTTTGCTGGTGAGGCAATAAAGCAACTCTCATTTGGATTCTGTTTTCTCAGAGAAGCAAGGTTATAAACTGACAGTAAAGTGGGAAGAGAGTATTAGAAAATTATCAAGGGAGAAAACAAGAAATAGTCATTTTAAAGACTGACAAAGTGATTTTATTAGGAACTATGGTAGAACTGCAGGGCAGCCTACTTGACAGCAGTGGTTATAAATTTTAAGAACAGTTCACACTGCTATCTTTTCTAGGTCTATCATACAGGAGATAGTTGTCATGTACCCAGGTACTCGTATTCCTATTTTCCAGTCAAAGACGACTAAATCCTTCATGCAATCCTCCTGAGCCATGGTTTCTAAGACTCTTGGTCACCTTTCTCTGATCCAGTTAACAAATCTGCCAATACCTTTCTTAAAATGCTGTGCCACAGACAGAATGGCCCTTTGTAGATGTGACTGGTACATAAAACAATGGATTATTACCTTAGCCATTTTAGATAACATAACATACATATATTACATAAACTGACAGATGTGGCTAACATTAAGCTCTAATCAAAAACTATACTATTTCCTGCCCTTGCATTGAAATACAACATACATGACTTAAATACCCAACATCTAGTCCAATTCTTGAATTATATGTGAACTGACCTTTTCCAAATCCTGCTAGCTCACGGCAACCTTTTCCTTCCTGGAGGGCTTATTATTTGTACCTCTTATTTGGTGTTGCTTTGAGCTATTTGTTTTTCTTTTGCTTGTGTCTCATTTCTCCAGTTGGAATGTCAGCACTAAAAGTGTTAAGTGTAGCACTAGAACAAAGACTAGTATATTTTTAGGATCCTCTAGTGTTATTAACAACTCTCTCTCTCCCCCCGCCCCCCCGCCGTCTCTGTCTCTGTCTCTCTCTCTCTCTCTCCATATATATATTATATATATATATAATATATATATATAGTATTAGCTAACTTCCCAGTTATTTTTCTTACGGCTTCAGAAACACTTTTAAAAAATACATACTTTGATTCCTAAAAAAATTTTTTTTTGTTGATGGAGTCTCACTCTGTCACCCAGGCTGGAGTGCAGTGGCACAATGCCAGCTCACTGCAACCTCCACCTCCTGGCTCAAGCTTTTCTCTTGCCTCAGCCTCCAGATTAGCTGGGACTACAGGCACATAACCCCTGGCTAATTTTTTGTATTTTTAGTAGAGACAGAGTTCCACTATGTTGGCTAGGCTGGTCTCAAACCCCTGACTTCAGGTGATCCACCCTCCTCAGCCTCTCAAAGTGTTGGGATTATAGGTGTAAGCCACTGCGCCTGGCCCAGTCCTAAAATTCTTTTTTTTTTTTTTTGAGACGGAGTTTCGCTCTTGTTACCCAGGCTGGAGTGCAATGGCGCAATCTCAGCTCACTGCAACCTCCGCCTCCTGGGTTCAGGCAATTCTCCTGCCTCAGCCTCCTGAATAGCTGGGATTACAGGCACGTGCCACCATGCCCAGTTAATTTTTTGTATTTTTAGTAGAGACGGGGTTTCACCATGTTGACCAGGATGGTCTCGATCTCTTGACCTCGTGATCCACCCGCCTCAGCCTCCCAAAGTGCTGGGATTACAGGCTTGAGCCACCGCACCCGGCCTTCTAAAATTCTTATAAAAATTTCCACTCTATATTTAAAATTAATTCATACATACTTGGTGGATCAGCAATTTCATCTCCAGTAGTGTCTGAAGTTAACAACAGCTATGAAACAAGAGAAAATAGGTAAAATCAAAAATCCCCAACAATCTGAAAGGAACAATACTTTTAAACTAAGTTTACTTTAAGTAAGTGTATACACTCTTTTAAGAACTGAGTGATTTATGACTGTCACTTTGCTTTCTTTTACCTAAACACATAGATTTCCTTAAATTTCATGTTATCCCAAATTAGAATTCAAGCATTTCTCTAGTTTCAGGAAAGCAGAAAAATGTATTAGTGGTTTATCATTCCATTTGGAAAGTAAAATTTTAACTGAGTTACTCTCAAAGGGTGTCAGCTCCTAACAAGTTACTTTTTGTTTGTTTTTCTGGAAAATAGCAGAGACACTAAAGAGCCTTCTCCAATCCACCACGAATTTGTACAGTGGCAGCACAAATGATTTTTCAAAATAGTAAAAACAAAAAACAACATTTTTTTAAAAGCCCTAAACAATCAAGTTTGTTACCAAAATAAAAATCAAAGGCGTCATTAATATGAATGAAATATGTAACTACAATTAATAAAATAAGAACAAGTATAACTTCTTTTTTTTTCTTTTATTGAGACAGAGTCTCGCTCTGTCTCTAGGCTGGAGTGCAGTGGCGCAATCTTGGCTCGCTGCAACCTCCACTTCCCGGGTTCGAGTGATTCTCTTGCCTCAGCCTCCCAAGTAGCTGGTACTACAGGTGCACACCACGACACCCGGCTAATTTTTGTATTTTTAGTAGAGACAGGGTTTCACATGTTGGCCAGGATGGTCTCAATCTCTTGACCTTGTGATCTGCCCACCTCAGCCTCCCAAAGTGCTGGGATTACAGGCGTGAGCCACTGCCTGGCCAGAAACAAGTGTAACTTCTAATATAGGTTGGTGCAAAAGTAATTGTAGTTCTGCCATGACTTTCAATGGCAAAAACCACGATTACTTTTGTACCAACCTAATAATATTTTTGTTATTATAAAGCAGAATTCAATGTTGTTAATTTTAAAAATGTATTTACCTGTTCAAGAAGATGAGGATATCTACCTTGAATCTCATCAACAAACTCTTGCCCTTTCATTCTTATCAAGAACTCACACCTAAAACATATGAGGAAAATTATTTTTTAAAATTGTTTCGTATCAAATATAACCTGATCATTCTAGAAAAATGGTTTTCAGATCATTTGTTGTACTTCACAGTAAAAACATTTTATATCACAACCCAGCACACATACATAACAGGAACAAAATGATGATAAAACAATATACATCTTACTGTATGTTATGTATCATGATATTTTCTATTTCAATCCATTAACACAACAATAAAAAGAAAGGCATGTGCACCTACAAAGGGGAACAAGCTGACTCCTGAAAAATGCTATTATACACAATTTATTCTGTACTTAAAGTGGACTACCTAACAGTTTAACATACTATTAACTCAGTATTCCTAAAATGTGATCTTTCACAATTTAACTGCTAATCTTTCTTTACTGCTCACTCTTCCATTACATTTGAACCACAATCAACTACCTTCCCTCCAAAAAATATAGAATCAAATATTTTTATCCACGTATAATATGACAGTGTTTCTCAAACATTTGTTTTTAAACTGATAGGGCTTCTCAAAGATGTTCCAATAAGTTCACATACCATCTATATCCATTCTATTCCTTTCGTTTCTTCAACAAACAATACTACACAACCGGATACTCATATGGGAAAAAAAAAAACCCTCTGATTTATCCCCATATTATATGCAAAAGTAAAGTAAAAATGGATCATATACCTAAATATAAAACCTAAAATAATAAAACTTTAGAAAAAAGCTCAGGAGAAAAATTCTTGTCTTTATATTAGGTAAAGAATTATTAGATAAAAGACCAAAAACATAATCCACAAAAGATAAAATTGATAAACTGACATCATCAAAATTGAAAACATCTGCTCTTCAAAAGTCAATGTTAAAGAAATGAAAAGCCACAGCTCAAAGAAAGTTTCCAAGAATGTCATCAGCAAGATAGCAGACTAGGAGACAATAGCCTTCTTCCACCCAAAAAAGACAACAAACAGGTAGCTATCCACAAACAAATGCAGCTCTGGGAGGATGCAATGGCCCAATTAGGTTACAGCAATACAGTGAGGGAAAAAACGGAGAATAACCACAAAGAAAGAACATCTAGGAGATATGCTTAGCAGAGACGTCTAGAGAAGACGGGGTGAGGGCTACCTGTATCAGTCATGTGGTAAGTGCCATCACAGTCCTCAGTGGCAAACACCACTAGGCTCCTCCCCAGAGCAGGCCCCCAGAGACATCCAATAACCCTCCAGATAGCCACAGACTTCCTGTAGGTTTCACAGTGAAGGATCCCATAGTATTCATTGATGCCAATCCTAGTAGCCTACTCTGCAGAGGACACTGACAGCTTTCACCATTAAGGTAACCGACACCCATTGCTGCTCTGAACCCCCTGGAGAGGGAGATACTACTGCACTCTTCACCATGAAAAGGAGCACTCTTGCACTGCACTGTCCAGAGACAGTGCAGTCCCCTCACCCAACACATGCCCGAGACCTCAGAGCCACAGCTGCTCCACATGTACTATGCATGTAAGACCCTTGCTCTATGGCTCCTCTAATCACATACTCTCCAGATCCCAGCTCTCTGGCTGCTCTGCACATCTGCACTCCACACCCAACTCAACAGTTGCTGTATGTGCACCCACATCTGAGGCACCAAAAGCACCACTGCTGCAGTGCAGTCAACATCCTGAACCCCAGAGCCGCTGTCTTTCTGCAGGCATTTGCACTCCAAACCTTAGCTCTGTAAGCTGCTCCACAGGTGTCCATGCCATCAGAGACATCAGTGCTGCCACCACCACCAACACAATGGAGCCCAAAGCCGGAACCTGTGTCAAGAAGAAACCTGGCCATGACATCTCCCATAAGAGAAAAAGTGATCAAGACGTCCCCAGCAGCCTCTGCCACTATAGATCAAAAAAACCCTTGCTGCTGGTATGGATACCTGCAGCCTTGGATGTTGAGGACCCCTGCAATCCTCACTGATGATGATCTACTAATAAAGCTGCAAGGAGTTTACAGTGCTGGGTCTTTCACAGAGCCAGAACTACCACAACTACAGGCTGGTGCCTCACACTCATCCATAGGCAAACATCTTTCCTCAAAACAAAACAAAACAAAAACTAGTTTGTAATGCCTAAAAGTAATTCTTCCATCAAATACACAGATAACAACACAAAGCCACAAGAAATAGAAAGGGAAAAAAAAAAGGATACATGACATTACCAAAGAAACACAGTAATTTTCCAGTAACCACCCCCAAAGAAAGAGAGATCTATCAACTAAAGATAAAGAATTCAGAAATAACTGTTTCAAGCAAACTCAGTGAGCTACAAAAGAACACAGACAATGATATAAAAAACATACACAAACAAATGAGAAATTCAACAGAGAGATAGAAATAATAAAAAGAAACATATTCAGGAGCTGAAGAACATTTTTAAAAAAAATGCAATAGAGAGCATCAATAGCAGACCTGATCAAGCAGAAGAAAGAACCTATGAACTCAAAGGTAGGTCATTTGAAATTATCTAGTCAAGAGAAGAAAAACAGAAAAAAAAAAAAAAAAAAAAAAGAATAGTGGTGAAAGCCTACCTGAATTATAGGACACTATCAAGCAAAACAATATTTGCATTTTTTTTTTTTTTTGAGACGGAGTTTCGCTCTTGTTACCCAGGCTGGAGTGCAATGGCGCGATCTCGGCTCACCGCAACCTCCACCTCCTGGGTTCAGGCAATTCTCCTGCCTCAGCCTCCGGAGTAGCTGGGATTACAGGCACGCGCCACCATGCCCAGCTAATTTTTTGCACCTTTAGTAGAGACGGGGTTTCACCATGTTGACCAGGATGGTCTCGATCTCTTGACCTCGTGATCCACCCGCCTCGGCCTCCCAAAGTGCTGGGATTACAGGCTTGAGCCACCGCGCCCGGCGCCAATATTTGCATTTTAAGAATTTTTCAAAGCCAGGCATAATGGCTCACACCTGTAATTCCAGCACTAATGGAGGCTAAGCCCAGTGGATCACATGAGCTCAGGAGTTCAAGACCAGCCTGACCAACATGGCAAAACCCTATCTCTACTAAAAATACAAACATGAGCTGTGCATGGTGATGCACATCTGTTGTCCCAGCTACGTGGGAGGCTGAGGTGGGATAATCACTTGAACCTGGGAGGTGGAGATTGCAGTGAGTTGAGATCATGCCACTGCACTCCAGCCTGGGCGACACAACGAGACACCATCTAAAAAAAGAAGAGGAGGGAGAGGGAGAGGGAGGAGGAGGAGGAGGAAGAAGAAGGAGGGAAAAGGGAGTAGGAGGAGGAGGAGGAGAATACTTTCAAACTTATTTTACAAAGCCAAGCATTACTCAAAGCAAGACCAGGACAACATAAGAAAAGAAAATTACAAGCCAATAGCCCTGATGAACACAGATGCAAAAATCCTCAACAAAATACTAGCAAACTGAATTCAGCAGCACACTAGAAGAATCATATATCATTCTGATGAAGTGAGATTTAACCCTGGGATGCAAAGATGGTATGATATATGCAAATCAATAAATGTGATACCACCCACTGACAGAATGAAGGATAAAAATCATATGATCAGCTAGGTGCAGTGGCTCACGCCTGTAATTCCAGCACTTTGAGAGGCCAAGGTGGGCGGACCACCTGAGGTCAGGAGTTGTAGATTAGCCTGGTGAAACTCGTCTCTACTAAAAATACAAAAATTAACTGGGTGTGGTTGCATGAACCTGTAGTCTCAGCTACTCAGGAGGCTGAGGCAGGAGAATCACTTGAACCTGGGAGGCAGAGGCTGCACTGAGCTGAGATTACACCACTGTACTTCAGCTTGGGTGACACAGCGAGACTCCATCTCAAACCAAAAAAAAAAAAGAAAAGAAAAAAAAGAAAATCCTGCCATTTGCAACATGAATGAACCTGGAAGGCATTAGGCTAAGTGAACTGAGCCAGACAGAAGAAGACAAATACAAGTGACCCTTAAACAACACAGGTTTGAACTGTACATGTCCACTTACATGCAGATTTTTCTCAACCAAATACAGATCTTATTTGCAGATGTGAAACCCACATATTTGGAGGGCTGACTTTTGGGTGCACCCATTCTGCAGGGTCACCTTTAGGACTTCAGTACATGCCAATTTTGGAATACATGGGGGTCCTAGAACCAATCCTCCAAGCATACCAAGGGAAAACAATACTATATGGTATCACTTATTTATGGAATCTAAAAAAAAGTCAAACTCATAGAAACAGAGAGAAGAATGTTGGCTGCCAGGGATAAGGAGGTGGGTGAAATGGGAAGATGTTGGTCAAAGGACACAAACTTTCTGAGGATATAACGTACAGAACATGGTGACTATAGCTAATAATACTGGACTTTATACCTGAAATTTGCAAAGATAGCATCTTTTAAGAGTTAGCACCAAAAAAAAAAAAAAAAGTTACTACATAAGGTGACGGATTTACTGAGATTAAAGATTATTCACAACTGAAATGTGGGCAGGGCTCAGTGGCTTATGCCTGTAAGCTGAGCACTTTGGGAGGACAAGGCAGGTGGATCACTTGAGGTCAAGAGTTCGAGACTAGCCTAGCCAACATAGTGAAACCCCATCCCTACTAAAAATATAAAAACTACTGAGCTTGGTGGTGCACGCCTATAATTCCAGATACTCAGGATACTGAGGCTTGAACCCAGGAAGTGGAGGTTGCAGCTGAACTGAGATCTTGCCATTGCACTAAGCAGTGATAGGTGATGGAATAAGACTCTGTCTCAAAAAAATAAAAGAAGGAAAAAAGAAATGTGTTGTTTTCATAGAAGTATTTACAAAATACAGCCCTATATCTTCTCCCTTATTTAATCATTTAAAACAAAATACAAGTTACAAAAATAAAGATTTTGTTTTTGTTTTATAAAGTACAAAATGTGGTAGTTCCAATACTGTAATTTGGAAGCTGTTTTTGTCTTTGATACCACAACATGAATTAAATTTCAAATTAAATGTATACAATCCCATAGAATCCAGCATAATTAAGTCATTTAAAAGTCTGAAGGCCAGGCGTGGTGGCTTACGCCTATAATCCCAGCACTTTGGGAGGCCGAGGCAGGTGGATCATGAGGTCAAGAGATCGAGACCATCCTGGTCAGCATGGTTCAACATGGTGAAACCCCGTCTCTACTAAAAATACAAAAATTAGCTGGGCATGGTGGTGCGTGCCTGTAGTACCAGCTACTCGGGAGGCTGAGGCAGGAGAATTGCTTGAACCCAGGAGGTGGAGGTTGCGGTGAGCCAAGATTGCGCCATTGCACACCAGCCTGGGTAACAAGAGTGGAACTCCATCTCAAAAAAAAAACAAAAAAAAAAAAACAGAAAACAACAACAACAAAAAAGTCTGATAAGACATGCTTTTTAATATAATTTTAAACATAATTAATAATTTAAGTAAAACATCACTTTTCAGAGTATAAAAAGGTTAAAATTTATCTTGATATATTATGAATATTAATGATATACTTTAAAATACAACTTTTTAACAATGTACTGAGCCATAAAAAAGTATTTGTTACTTCAAGTTTCTTTTTCATCACATATCATACAAAATGAAGAAAATATTTTTTTAATTTCCTCAAGGGGTTCAAGAGATTCTTCATTACTATGAAAGACATTCACAGGTAAAACATAATCTATACTGTATTATGATTTCACTTATATGTGGTGCCTAGAGTGGTCAAATCCAATAGAGACAAATAGAACAGTGGGGCAGGGGGTGGTGGCTCACACCTGTAATCCCAGCACTTTTAGAGGCAGAGGCAGGCAGATCACTTGAGGTCAGAAGTTCAAGACCAGCCTCCCCTACACGGTGAAACCTTGTCTTTACTAAAAATACAAAAAAAAATAACCAGGCATGGTGGCAGGCACCTGTAATCCCAGCTACTCAGGAGGCTGAGGCAGAAGAATTGCTTGAACCTGGGAAGTGGAGGTTGCAGTGAACCAAGATCATCATGCCACTGCACTCCAGCCTGGATGACAGAGTAAGACTGTCTCCAAAAAAAAAAAAAAAAAAAAAGAAAAGAAAAGAAATAAAATGGTGGTTGCCACAATGTTGGGGAAAGGGGGAATGGGGAGTTAGTACTTGATGGGTAGACAGTTTCAGTTTGGGAAGATGTAAAGGTTCTGGAGATGGATAGTGGTGTGACTGCACAACAGTATTAACGTACTTTATGCCACAGAACTATACACTTAAAAATGGTTAAAATGGGCCGGGCGCGGTGGCTCAAGCTTGTAATCCCAGCACTTTGGGAGGCCGAGGCGGGTGGATCACGAGATCGAGAGATCGAGACCATCCTGGTCAACATGGTGAAACCCCGTCTCTACTAAAAATACAAAAAATTAGCTGGGCATGGTGGCGCGTGCCTGTAATCCCAGCTACTCAGGAGGCTGAGGCAGAAGAATTGCTTGAACCTGGGAAGTGGAGGTTGCAGTGAACCAAGATCATCATGCCACTGCACTCCAGCCTGGATGACAGAGTAAGACTGTCTCCAAAAAAAAAAAAAAAAAAAAAGAAAAGAAAAGAAATAAAATGGTGGTTGCCACAATGTTGGGGAAAGGGGGAATGGGGAGTTAGTACTTGATGGGTAGACAGTTTCAGTTTGGGAAGATGTAAAGGTTCTGGAGATGGATAGTGGTGTGACTGCACAACAGTATTAACGTACTTTATGCCACAGAACTATACACTTAAAAATGGTTAAAATGGGCCGGGCGCGGTGGCTCAAGCTTGTAATCCCAGCACTTTGGGAGGCCGAGGCGGGTGGATCACGAGATCGAGAGATCGAGACCATCCTGGTCAACATGGTGAAACCCCGTCTCTACTAAAAATACAAAAAATTAGCTGGGCATGGTGGCGCGTGCCTGTAATCCCAGCTACTCAGGAGGCTGAGGCAGGAGAATTGCCTGAACCCAGGAGACAGAGGTTGCAGTGAGCCGAGATCGCGCCATTGCACTCCAGCCTGGGTAACAAGAGCGAAACTCCGTCTCAAAAAAAAAAAAAAAAAAATGGTTAAAATGGTAAATGTTATGTTATGCCTATTTTATCACTATTTTAAAAAATTATCTAGGGCAACCCCTCCTCACTTTACCAATGAGGTCCAAGTTCACATAGCTACTCAATTATAAAGACAATCTCTAATTCTATTTCTACTAATAATGCTGCCCCTATCACGAGGTCAAGAGATCGAGACCATCCTGGTCAACGTGGTGAAACCCCGTCTCTACTAAAAATACAAAAAATTAGCTGGGCATGGTGGCGCGTGCCTGTAATCCCAGCTACTCAGGAGGCTGAGGCAGGAGAATTGCCTGAACCCAGGAGGCGGAGGTTGCGGTGAGCCGAGATCGCGCCATTGCACTCCAGCCTGGGTAACAAGAGCGACACTCTGTCTCAAAAAAAAAATAAAATAAAATAATGCTGCCCCTAAATTCTTTCTAGGATATAATAAAAAAACACACTGCTAGAGACAAAGTGTCTAAAAGTAGGTAAATGACAGATTATAAAAAAAGAAAACTGTACAGAAAATTTACGATTACAATTAAAATGGGCAGTCAGATATGCCTTTTTAAAAAAAATTACCCAGGCTGGAGTGCAGTGGCCACAGCCTTCAAATTAGCTGGGACTACAAGCATGTGCCACCATGCCTGGCTAATTTTTGTATTGTTAGTAGATACAGGGTTTCACAATGTTGGTCAGGCTGGTCTCAAACTCCTGAACTCTGATGATCCAAAGACTGCCTCAGCCTCCCAAAGTGATGAGATTACAGGTGTGGGCCACTGCACCCAGCCCAGATATGCTCTTAATAAATGCATTTTTTAATTTGCCTTATTCCTGCATCCATTCTATGTCCCTTCTTGTTTTCCTTTTCTTACCTTTTTCTAACTTATCTTCTTTTTGTTCTATTTTACATGTCTTTGTAATCCTTAAGTACTCTTTAAATGAAAACGGGAAATAAATAAAATGTATGGCCATAACTGTAACTGACTTACAAAAGAAAAGTACACAGAAAAACATTTTTCAACAAAATACTTACAGTTAAAACGTGGTCTTTTAGAAGGATAATTCCTCAGTGGCATAAAAGAGGCTTTGTCATAATTTAAAGGTAAACTTAATCACGTAAGCATGACTACTTCTTGTTAGCAGAGTTTTTGTACAAATACCTTTTCAAAACAATTACCTTGGAAACCACTTGGCATGTTCTACCCATGGATCATCTCCAGATTCCCAACACCTCAAGCCACCATCACAACAAAAGCATTTGACATCATCGTTGCGACCTACAGGGAAAAAAAATAATAAACAAACAAATATTGAAAACCCATGTTCTAATATGTAAATTGAAATAGACTGATAAAATGTAGAGTTATTTGCTTCTTACCCACATAATAAAAACCAGCACTTGCAAGCTGCTCAGGCTGAACTGGAACACTAGATGGCCAGTACATAAATGTTCTCATTCGAGCTGCATGTGTCTGCATGCTCAGATTTGAAATGCTAAACCTCAGCGTTTCTAGAGAATTTTCCAAAAATGGACAGTTGGGAAAATGTCTCCGGTGTTCTGACATAGCATCATCCTTTGGTTCCCAGTTACTGAGCTTCCCACCACAGGCGAAGCAGGCTACCCTATCTCCAGGTCCTATATAATAAAAACCAGCTCTTGCCAATTCTGATGGTGACAAAAATGTTAATGGCCACATATGGTAGGTAAGAAATCTGGCTTCTTCAGTACTCATTGCATAACTGTAAGGGTTAGTCCTCAGTGAAGACAAGTCTTCGACTGCTCTAGAATTAAGAGGGTTTGGCGAAAGGCTGGAGTAAGAACCACTGAACAAGCTACTATGTTCCAACGTGGGAGATAATGAATGTGCAAAATTTGGAGATGTATTCTTAGTGGCAGATCTCAGACTAGCTGAAATCAGATTCTGAACAAAGCTACAGCTAGGATATAGCTGTTTATGCTTTTCAATAGGATTGTCTCCTAGTTTCCAGTTATCCAGCATGAGGCCACAACAGAAGCATTTGACCTTGTCATTCACACCAGTATAATAAAAACCAGCACGAGCGAGACTCCTTTCTGAGACAGGAACACCGGCAGGGAAAGTTGAATATGTAGACATTCTGTAGAGTTCACAGGAAAAGTCATACTTCATTTTTTGTTTGCTGCTGTTTGTCCAATCTGACAAAATCGTGCTATCTTCCATTATACTCTTAATTTTTTGATACAAGATACCTGGGAAAAGTCTTTGGGAGGCAGTTTTGTGCATGAGTAGGTGATAGTACTGTTTGATAGCTAAAACATTCACTTGAAATTTCTTCACATGAAATAAGACCTTTTATCACAAAAAGAAATCAATAATAGACTCTTATGTAGAATTCACTATACTTTCTTGACTGGATTTATCTCAGTTTATATTCAGGTAGGATGAGTATCTCCCTGACTTACCAAGATACTACTTAGAACACAACTCTTTGGGGTTGTAGTCACTCTTTTAGGTAACCTAAGTGCTATTTGTTCATAATCTGTATAATACTAACCAGAAGCCCAGAAAAAGTCAATGCACTTCTGAAAATGTTAAAACTCCTTGATTTTTCACTGAGATTTATATTCTCAAAATTTTAAGTGACCATAGAATACCTAAATTATGCCTTTTATTTGTATTTGGTTACAAGCTATTACGCCTGGATAACAGGACAATTACTGATTATGCCACAAGGCAAAAAATTATATGCAGGCGTCTTTCCCTATATGCACTTTAATATGACAACCCAAAAAAATCTCATTTTATTCCAATAAACAAAAGTAATTAAAATCTTCATATGGTCACACTACTTAAAGACTAAATTCACACACTTTATCATCAGAGTATTTACATAAGTGGGCTTTATTACTTTAGCTGACAATTTTTGGGGAAGCCAACACCCACAAGTTTTGTTGAACCTGTGCCAGTTACAGTGTTTGATGTCAAATGAACTTTGCTTAAAGTTCACAGACTGTAAACTCTTCTATCTTGGTTAAATATCATTTGTATTTGTTTCCATTTCCTGCAGCATCATGTGGACTTTCTGCCTAACTTTGTATACAATTTTATTATTCTTGATCAACTAAAGGTATTTTCTCCATGAACTTAGTTAACCGTAAAATTTATACAGCACACTTTTTACACTGCATTTAAAAGCTAAATAACCTGTTCATTTAAGGACGATTCAGCTATAATTATCAGTCATGTTGTAATTAAACATTACTCAATTTGTTACAAGATATAACTTGTCCTTTCTAGTGTTATCAGAAACGCCTAACAAAATATTGTATTACCAGAAAAGTACTGCTTAGCATAATGTATCAATAATCAACTCTACTAGCCCTCTTTCTGAAAACTCTTCAGTTTTAAAAATATAATTCATACACAAAATTACACTCCATAGAATTCAAACTATATCCCTTTATAAAGTTGTGAGGTCTTCACAATGGGATTTAATACTGGAGGGGGAAAAATAGGGAGAGGAAGATTCTTCAGGTCTATAAATCTGAAAAGAAAAAACAAAAGGTATTTTAGAAAACTGTATTTGCATGGCAAATAGAACTTACATACTCTTCAATTTATTCAGTACATGGCAAATAGAACTTACATACTCTTCAATTTATTCAGTAAAGTCAAAGAATAATTTACACTTTAGATAAGGCATCTTGGCCGGACGCAGTGGCTCACGCCTGTAATCCCAGTACTTTGGGAGGCCAAGGCGGGCGGATCACGAGGTCAAGAGATCGAGACCATCCTGGCCAACATGGTGAAACCCTGTCTCTACTAAAAAAAAAAATTTAAAAATTAGCTGGACGTGGCGGCGCGCACCTGTAGTCCCAGCTACTCGAGAGGCTGAGGCAGGAGAATTGCTTGAACCCAGGAGGCGGAGATTGCAGTGGGCTGGAGATTGCGCCACTGCACTCTAGACTGGCGCCTGGCGACAGAGCAAGACTCAGTCTTAAAAAAAGAAAAGAAAAGATTATACATCTTAATTCCTGCAATTTATCACAACTTTCTAACTGAAAAAGTACTTAGTTAAAATAAATAAATGCAATATACTTCCCAGACCACTAACTATACTGTCTTGAAAATGTACAACTTTGAAGACAAATGGACATTTTCACAGGGGAAAACATTTTGTCCTTGCGCTCCTCTCCTTTTCTAACCTAGAGGTATCTCTGGCACTCTCCCGGAGGCAAAGGAACATTGGTTAAAAAGACAAGACACTCCACTAAACCCTGTCAGCAGCAGTAGAGTAGTAATTAGACAGCAACGTTAGTGTGTAAATATCAAGTCTCTCCACAACTAGGAAAACTGCACTAAAACAACAGGAGCTCATTAATACAAATCCTTAAACTCCACCATTCCCTTACAATTCCAAAGCAACAACCACAGAAAGCAACTAGAAAACAAAACCTAACACAACGGCCTGTGAAACAGTGGTTCTGGCACGATGACCACTGCCATGACTGCTTTATTACACCCTGTCTCATATCCTGTCTTTAAATGAAAGATTTTTATCTACACGCACCATACTGCTGCATTCTCTTTACGAAAACTGCAGCAGGGCAAGGGGATAGAATGGAAAGGAAAGGAATAGAAAGTATGGGATTTACCCAATAATTTCCCAGAGCTGTTTCTCACAATACACAGCAGGCGACTACTGGAGTGACAGCGCAGTGGGAACTATGAAATCTGAGATCTCGGCGCCACCGAAATGTCTTCGTTTCAATGTATTACATTAAAAGAAAGCCGAGAGCTAAATTTAAAACCTTGCAAAAAACTGCGAGAAAACATCTTGGTCAAGGTCCAAGGGCCAGAAGAGTGGGCGGCGGCCAGAGGAGGCCTGAAAACAAGTCATATTTTAAAAATCGCTTTGACTGCAAGTCTTGAAGTTGGGGCTTCCGAATCAAATAAAACCTTGGTGACAGTGGAAAGCAGAGAGCCCCCGGCGACCCTCAACCTTTGGCCGACGGGCCCCAGGCCCCGTCCTTCCTCCCCCAGCCACCACATTAGGGAAGTGGGCCCCGCGGGCCCGCGCGCCCCCACCCGTCCCCACCCGTCCCCACCCGTCCCGCTCCGCCCGAGCCCGGAAGGAGCAGCACTCACCGCACTGCGGGCGCAGCAAACACGGAAGCTGCGCGGCTACCTAGAGGCCTCCTCAGAGCCGGGAAGCAGCGGCGCGGACAAGGAGCTACTGCCAGCTCGGCTCGTATCAGCCCCCGCGTTCCCGAAGCCCGCCGCCCCAGCCGGGCCCACGCCGACGCACGGTGACGTCAGCACGCCCGGCCGGGGACCCGCGTTAGCCGCCGCGGGAGGGCGCCCGGGAGGCCGGGGCGGGAAAGCGAAACCGAGCGCGGGTTGGGCGGTGGGGAGACAAACCTCGGGGAAAGACGCCGGGTGGCCCAGGGAGGCAGGGCGCCACTGGGCGCCCACGGGAATCGCCGGACTGGTTGTCGGGAATGCGGACTATGCGTATCAACTCGGTGTTGGTTCGTTTTCTTTACCTTGCGGTTTGTGCCCCCCTCAAATTTCCTTTCTCTCTGTGGCTACCATTCTCCTGGGGGACGTGGCAAAACGTGAGCCGCTGCGTTTGAATCTTCTGAAACCCTGCGGAAACACCCTGGCGCCGGTGGTTTTGCGCGTCCTACCGTGTGTCATCTCAGGGTTATGGTCTGGCCCTGGCAAGGCTCCCCTAGTGGGAAGCCTTCCCTCGTCGTCGAGATGACTGCATTTTGAGGATGGAGTCAGTCTGGTGGCATATTATGCTTAAGTAAACAGTTGTAACCGTTTGTGTAGCATCAATGTCCAACAGTTGGCTGTGCAAATCGAAAAAAGCGAAGCGTTGGAAAGTGGGAAGCATCAGATGAATAATTTTGAAGACTTGACAATTGTTTTATAATCGACTAGAGTATCTTGTTTTTAAACTTTTGGTTTTCTGTTCTGGAGACCAACAGTGCATATGCACTGAGGAAAAGTGTCGTTATTTCAGATGCTCCTTGCTAGGGAACGGCATTGCAAGCCAGGCTTCACTCCATTCAGAAAATTCTCAATGTTTCAATAAAATGAAATACATACGTCTGCCTGTATATTGGTGTACACGCACATATAATTGTACATAAACCACAAAGGAGCCCAATTTTTAAAAATACTTAGGTATTAGAAAATTTGTAGATAAAAACCCTTGGCTTTTACTAGTCATGGACCTTTTGTATCCACCTCCATACTCCTTCAATGGTGCCAGAGACACAATGGCATGCAGTAAATGTTTGTGGTATGACAGCCAAAGACTTTTGAAGTTAACGCTCTTTACCCATTGAATCTGATGCTTGCTTCTCTCTGGGGAACTCCAAGGGACAAACATTTTTAAAACTTCCAAATAGCAAGCCGCTTAATTAGGCAGCCAGGGGAATTCCGAGACCCTGAACCATTTCCCATTTCCTGTCCATGTCATTTCTGCCTGCCAATCAGTCACAGAACAGGAGGTCTTCTGTTCCAATGTTAATAGTCAAAGAGAATGAGTGTAACCGTTTGTAATACAGAAAAAAGAAATGCCATGGCTCCCAATGACTAAACACATCCAAAAATGCACCTGGGGCTTGGTAGTAGTTTAGTATTTAGTTCAAGTCACTATTTCTCGGAAAGTTACAGAACATTCCTAACACGTGGGAAAATACATATAACAAGAATTGTTCATTCTGAACTCAAGATTATTTCTCTTTTTCAGTTCTTGTCCTGACCAAAACAGTAAGATAATGAATATACTTAAGTATAGGGGAAAGCTTGCATTTCAAAAAAGCAAAAGCCTTAGACATTTTTGCCAAAAAAAAGTGATATCATTTAGGTATAATAAATAGTACTTCATAACTTTTAATCTTGTATAACTTTGTAGCCTAGTGTTAGTTAATTCAGTTACTCATTTATTGGTTAATTTTTTTTTCATTTTGCTAGTATAGAGTTGCTGTTAATTTTTTAAAATAAGCTATATATGTCTGCTAAAGTTTCCATTCTAACGTTTTTCATATTTATGTAAAAAAAATATTTACAGTATTTAAAACAATTTTGAAGAAGAAAAGTAAGATTGGAAGGTCTTGTCCTAGCAGGTAATTAGTTATACTAAAGCCATAGTAATTGAAACAGTCTTCCACCAGTGAAGTCTCACTCTGTCACCCAGGCTGGAATGCAATGGCTCCATCTTGGCTTCCTATCCCCTCCACCTACCAGGTTTGAGCAATTCTCCTGCCTCAGCCTTTCAGGTAGCTGGGACTACAGGCAAACGCGACCACGCCCAGCTAATTTTTGTATTTTTTGTAGAGATGGGATTTCACCACGTTGGCCAGGCTGGTCTCAAACTGCTGACCTCAGGTGATCGCCCACTTCGGCCTCCCAAAGTGCTCAGATTACAGGTGGGAGCCACCATGCCCGGCCAGCTACACGATTCTTGGCCCCTCAATGACAATATGAATTTTCAGATCGGCCTGTCCAGTTCCAAAAACAACTCTATTGGGATTTGTATGTGTCTTAGTCTTTTTGTAGTGCAAAACACCTGAGACTGGGTAATTTACAAACAACAGAAGTTATTCTCTCAGTTCTGGAGGGTGGGAAGAAGAAGATCAAGGCTCCAGCGGGTACAGTGTCTAGTGAGGGCCTGGTGTCTGCTTCCACGATGGTACCTTGAATGCTGGTTCCTCTGGAGCAGACAAATGCTATGTTCTCATGAGGCAGAAGGAACAGATGTACCACCACAAGCCCCTTTATAAGGCACTAATCTCATGCATGAGGGCTCACCTTAATGACTTACTCACTTCTTAAAGGCCCCACTTAATACTATCATCCCGGCAATTAAGTTTTAACAGGAATTTTTGGAGACACATTCTGGCTATAGCAATACTCTTCGTGAAAGGTCTGTGTACATTTTGCTAGATATATTCTCAGAGTTTCGTTGCTATTGTGAATAGGATCTCTTTTTCTATTACATTTTCTAATTTGTTATTTCTGATGTACAGGAATGCTAATAGTTTTTTTAAGTTGATCTTGAATTAAAAAACCTTGCAAACTCTGTTACTAGTCCAAATAATTTATCAGTATATTCTTCTGGATTTTCTGCATAGACAATCATATGGTCTGCAAATACAGGTAGTTTTCTTCTTTTCAATTTAAAAATTTCATTTTCTTCATATGTTTCTTTCTTTCCTTTTTTTTTTTTTTTTTTTTTTTTTGAGACAGGGTCTCACTCAGTCACCCAGGCTGGAGTGCAGTTGCACAATCTTGGCTCACTGCAACCTCTACCTCCTAGGTTCAAGAGATTCCCCTGCCTCAGCCTCCTAAGTATGTGGGATTACAGGAGCCCACTACCATGCCTGACTAATTTTTGTATGTTTGTTTGTAGAGACAGGGTTTCACCATTTTGGCCAGGCTTGTCTCCAACTCTTGACCTCAAGTAATCTGCCCACCTAGGCCTGCCAAAGTGCTAGGAATATAGGTGTGAGCCACTGCACCTGGTTGATTTCCTTCCCTCCTTCTGTTCCTCCTTCCTACCCTTCTTCCTCTCTCTCTCTTTTTTTCAGAGTCTCACTCTGTCACCCAGGCTGTAGTGCAGTAGCATGGTCTCCACACACTGCAACCTCCACCTCCCAGGTTCTAGCGATTCTCCTGCCTCGACCTCCCAAAGTGCTGGGAGTACAGGTGTGAGCCACCGTGCCTGTTGATTTCTTTTTCTTTCTTTCTTTCTTGCAGAATCTCACTCTGTCACTGAGGCTCGAATCCAGTGGCATGATCTCCACACACTGCAACCTCCACCTCCCGGGTTCAAGTGATTCTTCTGCCTCAGCCTCCCAGGTAGCTGGGATTATAGGCATGTGCCATCACACCCAGCTAATTTTTGTATTTTTAGTAGAGAAGTTTCACCATGTTGGCCAGGCTGGTCTCCAGTTTCTAACCTCAGGTGATCTGCCTGCCTCAGCCTCCCAAAGTGCTGGGATTACCGGAATGATCCATCTCACCTGGCTCATTTATTTCTATTATAGGTTGACTCACATACATTTCTGATGTTGGGCATCTCATAACCTAAAAAAAAAAAGGCAGCTTCCTATGTATCAGCTGAACACATTGCCTAGGACCTCCAGTGCCATGTTCAGTAGAGACAGTAATAGAAGCTACCCTTGTCTACGTCCTAGCTTTGATGAAAATTCCTTCTAAAATTTTACCATTAAATGTGATAATTGCTATATACTAAGGAAAACAGGGCCAGGTGTGGTGGTGCACACTTGTAATCCCAGCACTTTGGAAGGCTTGTGAAGAGGATTGCTTCAGCTGGGAAGGGGGAGGTTGCAGTGAGCTAAAATCTTGACACTGCACTCCAGCCTGTGTGACAGAGAGAACTTGTCTCAGAAAAAAAAAAAAAAAAAAAAAAAAAACACAGAAAACCAAAACCAAAACAAAACAATAGAAGGATGCTAGCTTGCTAATAGTTCATTATGTGTTGACTCTGTCCTTGCATTATTGAAATAAAACCTAATTCGCCATGATGCATTATGTGTGTGTGTGTGTACATTACTGTACTCGACTTAGTATTATTTTATATAAAATTTGGAATTCATGTTCATAAAAGTTAACAATAGCTAACTTCTATTTGGTTTTCTGTGTTTCGGATATTGTTAAGTTACTTTCCTTGAATTATTTCATTTCATCCTAGAAGGCTTACTGTAAAGGTTATTTCCTCCTTATATATGAGAAAGTTAAGGCACAGTGAAGGCAAGTCATTATCCCTAAGGCCACAGGGAAGGTAAGTAGTGGCAGCAGAAATACAAATCCGGATTGCCTGGCTCCAGAGGCCGCGCACTAAGCACTGCCCTGTGCCCTCTCCCTGTGATAGACCCATCATTCAGACTGTTCTATCGTGAACTTTCCTTGTACATCCTTGTTCCAGTTTTGCACCAAGATTATATTATTCTCAATAGATAATTAGATAGGTCTTCTTTTTCTTTTATTATACAAATACTCATCAAACTTTTATAAAAACCTATTCCATCCTATCACCTTTGCTAGCCTGACTTCTACAGTTTCATAGTGGCCTCCAGGTTTTACGGCATTTGGGAACTCCTGTCCTGGGGATATTGGGGAGGTATACTCCCCAAAAAGCCAGGGATATAGACACAGATCAGCAGCAGACTCCCCCACCCTCCAGCATCCTTTCTTTTTTTTCAGACGCAGTCTCACTTTTGTCTCCCAGGCTGGAGTGCAGTGACATGATCTCAGCTCACTGCAACCTCCGCTTCCCGGGTTCAAGCGATTCTCCTGCCTCAGCCTCCGGAGTAGCTGGGATTACAGGCACCTGCCACCACACCTGGCTAACTTTTTTGTATTTTTATTAGACACATGGTTTCACCTGTCCTCATCAGAATCACTGGATCATGACTGACCCCTAGAGGCGGCTTCTCTGCTTAACTGTCAGCCCATGGGCTGGAATGTGACCCCCAAAGCTGCTGTAGATTGGAAAGCCTAAGCATGTGCTGTGCTGGGCAGGGTTCTCCCGTGCCTTTTTGGGGGGTTGAGCGGGAGTGCATCCCAGCCCCTAGCATGCTGCTGTTTATTCCCACCCCTCATCCCCGTCCCCCTACACACTCACAAGTACAAACACAGGCAGAGTCATGGGCACACACCGCCCTGGACAGCACCATTTCCAGCCTCTGAAGGGCGGTCTCCGTATGAGGAAGTTAATGAGACAATAAAGAAGGCTCAGGGGTCAGGGAGGACCAATGTCCTAAATAGGCTCCTAGAGCCGGTTCTGCCTCTGACTTGCTGGGGGTCCATGAAAAAGTTGCTTCCCCTCTTTGGTCCCTGCTGAGAAATGGGGGGTTGAGCCAAATGGCCTAAGGTTCTGGGTACCTCTAAGTCAGAGACCATAGCTCAGGCGTCCCCAGACTTTTTACACAGGGGGCCAGTTCACTGTCCCTCAGACCGTTGGAGGGCCACCACATACTGTGCTCCTCTCACTGACCACCAATGAAAGAGGTGCCCCTTCCTGAAGTGTGGCGGGGGGCTGGATAAATGGCCTCAGGGGGCCGCATGCGGCCCATGGGCCGTAGTTCGGGGACGCCTGCCAAGGCTGGTAGTCAAGATGAGGAAGAGTCCCTCAGGGTTAGCCGAATGCCTGAGAGGCAGGACAGGCCCAAAGGTGAGCAGCCTGAGCCCATAAGGTGGGCCTGGAGCTGGAGCATGAGCCCCACAGCCTGCAGAGCAGGCCCACTTGCACCAGCCCGGTGGGACTTCAGAGATATGGGGTCCAGCCTCCCCTAATGTTGCAGGGCTGGGGACTGGGAGCTACAGATTCTGATCCCACAGTTGCTTTAGACATGCCAGATGAGCTGGGGCAAGACACACCCCTTTCTATGAAATGATCAGTCCGTCCAAATAGATACACCATGAAGGGCTGTGGAACAAACCCAGCTGTACCCTGGGGATAGACTGGCTTCCAGGGTACTCAAGCAGCTGGCCTCTGGGGGAGAGGAACCAGGTATGAGAGGCAGGGCTCAAAATCTAGGCCCAGCCTCCACAGGAAGCCCCTCTGGAGAACCCAGGGCAGTCCTGGAGGTGCAGCAGGCAGCAGGTGCACTAGGAGCATGTTTCACAAGACACCCAATATTGCATCTGCTCAGAGAGACAGCCAGCTGAAAAGTAGATGCAGTAGGCAGGGTGGTGGCTGCTCCCCACTGCCAGGAGTCCAGCCCAGCACCCACCCCAGTCTGCCTCAGGACTGCTCAATTGAGTCATGCATGCTCTGGGCCCTCTGGGCCCACCCACAGAGGAAGGGCTTTGGAGTGACCAGGTGAGCTGGCCCTTGCGGGAGGATGTAATTGAATCCTGAGCCTGGACAGCCAGGCAGCCCCTTGCCCGCATTCCCACGCCCACCTCTCCAGCCCCATCATTCCCCATTTCTCTCACCTGCTTTCCTGCCCCGGCACTTGCCTCTGCTCTCTCTCATCTCTTTTCCTGCTCCCAGTCTCACATGCTCACATGCTCACATGTCCTTGACTCTCCTCTGAGTCTCCCTCTTTCCAAGCCACGCCTCTCTACTTGACACCTCCTCCCTGATGGCACCAGAGTACACAAGCTTAAGTCCCTGCACCTCACCTTTACTCCCAGGCATGGAAGGGAGATGACATGGAGACAAACGCCAATTAGCAAAAATCTGGAGTATGCAGAGGGCCAGATCTGAGGCTGTGGAAGCTCTGGGGGTTCCCTGCAAAAGGCTACATTTAAGCTGGCTCTTGAATGTGGCTCTGAGCTGAGACCTCTTCCTGAAGCTCCAGACTAGGAGCCAGCTGCCAGCTGGACCCCTCCATTTGGTGTCTCAAAGGAAGCTTGTACTTTGGAGGTCTAACTCTGAACCCAGAAAATTCCCTAATCTCAGCTGTTTCTTCTTAGGGAAATCACCATGTCATACCCAGTTTTGCACCAAACCCACATTTGAGTAAGGGAGCTCCTGCACTGCTCTGCCCTGCACTGTGAGTATTCTAGGTGAGCCATTGGCAAGGGGGAAAGAGCTCTCAATGCCAAGCCAAACCATCTGAGGCTTAACTCCAACTTTAGCTCTGAGAGCTGTGGGTAGGGAAGAGCCCTAGTCCAGTTTGCTGTAGAAAGACCACCCTGCCTGCCGCTGTCTGGTACACGGATGGCAGGGGCAGAGTATGGATTGAGAGACAAGGAAGGCAGGGCTGGGGAGGTACAGCCATGGCAGCCTCTGCAGGCCTAGCTCCTGCATCCCAGTGAGTGGCCTCTGCAGGCCCAGCTCGTTCCTCACAGCGGCCTTCCAGGCCCAGTTCTTGGAAGCCTTTTGGCGGCCCCTGCAGGCCCAGCTCATGCCTCTCGTGGCCTCTCCAGGCCAAGGTGCTGCCTCCCGGCTTCCTCCCCGGGCCCAGCTCTTCCTCCTGGCTAGGCTGCGTCTATAGGCCCACCTCCTGCCTTGCCTCGCAACAACCTCTGTGGACTCAGTCATCTCCCGCCCAGCTCCTGGCGGCCTCTGTAGGCCCAAAAGGTCCTCAAGTCAAACTCTCCAAGCCCACCCAGCTCATGCCTCATGGTGGCCTCTCCAGGCTCAGCTCCTGCCCTCCAACGGCATCTCCAGGCCCAAAACTTCCTCAAGTCAGCTTCTCTCAGCCTGGCTCCGGCCTCCTCCCAGTGGCTCGGCAGGCCTAAATGGCCCTGAAATCAGCCTCTCCAGGCCCAGCTCCTGCCTCCCATCTGGCCTCTCCAGGCTCGGCCTCTGCCTCCCTCATGGCTGCCTCCCCAGGCCCAGCTCTTCTTCCTCGCTGGGTCTATAGGCTCAACTCCCGACTCACAACAACCACGTTTGTCCCAGCTCCTGCCCGGCTCCCAGCAGCCTCTGTAGACTTTAGTTTTTTCAAGTCAGGCTTTCAAGGCCTTCCTTTGGCCTACCTGCGGCCTGGACAGACCCAGCTCCTGCCTGACCACATCCTCTTCAGCACAGCTATTCCCTATCTGGGCCTTTTCTGACCTTGTTACTACCTGTTTCCAGCCATTTTGGCAGGTCTTTTGTTTGCCTCACATTGGCCTCTTCAGCCCCATCCTGTGTCACATTTGCCTCTCAAGATTCAGCATTTTTTTTTTTTTCACAGCGGCCTTTCTTACACCAGCTTCTGACTCACCATGGCCTCTCCAGGCTTATCTTCTGCCTCTTAGTGGACACTCCAGGCCATCTCCTGCCTCATGGTGGTTTTTTCTTGCCTACACTTGCCTCACAGTGGCCTCTTCTGGGTCCGGCTCTACAGGTCTTTGATCGTTAACAGCATCAAAAAGCCCAAAGCTTCCCTGGACTCTCATTTGTTCATTTTTTAGCAGTGTGCCTTGGCTAAACACTTGTCTCTACTTTTAACCTGGTGAGTGTATTTTTGACAGATTTGTAGTAAATTTTGCCTGTGTCTTTTTACAGTGATGTCTCTTTTTTTTTTTTTTTTGAGACGGAGTTTCGCTCTTGTTACCCAGGCTGGAGTGCAATGGCACAATCTCGGCTCACTGCAACCTCCGCCTCCTGGGCTCAGGCAATTCTCCTGCCTCAGCCTCCTGAGTAGCTGGGATTACAGGCACGCGCCACCACGCCCAGCTAGTTTTTTGTATTTTTAGTAGAGACGGGGTTTCACCATGTTGACCAGGATGGTCTCGATCTCTTGACCTCGTGATCCACCCGCCTCAGCCTCCCAAAGTGCTGGGATTACAGGCTTGAGCCACCGCGCCCGGCCACAGTGATGTCTCTTTTATTTAGTGTCTCGTGGTTTTTCTTGTCTTCTGGGGGTTCAGAGGGGAATGGGCCTCTGCTTGGGCTGTCTGTCTTTGCCATGGATGTGGTAGCTTCTCATTTCATGTCTTCTTTATATATATATATATATATATATATATATATATATATATATTTTTTTTTTTTTTTTTGAGACGGAGTTTCGCTCTTGTTACCCAGGCTGGAGTGCAATGGCGCGATCTCGGCTCACCGCAACCTCCGCCTCCTGGGTTCAGGCAATTCTCCTGCCTCAGCTTCCTGAGCAGCTGGGATTACAGGCACACGCCACCATGCCCAGCTAATTTTTTGTATTTTTAGTAGAGACGTGGTTTCACCATGTTGACCAGGATAGTCTCGATCTCTTGACCTCATGATCCACCCACCTCGGCCTCCCAAAGTGCTGGGATTACAGGCTTGAGCCACCGCGCCCAGCCCCTTTTTTTATATTTTTTACAGTTAATTTTTTTTCCTTAGGGTCTTGCTCTGTCACCCAGGCTGGAGTGTTGTTATGTGATCATGGCTCCACTGCAGCCTTGGCCTTTTGGCCTCCACTGATTTTCCCAAGTCAGCATCTTGAGTAGCATAGACTACAGGCATATGCCACCACCCCATAACTGATTTCTGATTTTTTTGAGAGGTTGGTTCTCACTCCGTTGCTTAGGCTGGTCTTAAACTTTTGGACACAAGCAATCCTCTTGCCTGGGTGTCTCAACGTGCTGAGATTACAAGCATGAGCCATCATCCATGGCCTGTCATTTGCTTGTCATGAAGTATTAAGAATTTTTGATTAATATACCATGATTACATACATTTGTGAATATATAGATATTTTAAAGTTTTCTGGGATACCAATTTTTTCTTTTCTTCTTCTTTTCTTTTTCTTTTTTGAGGCAAGTCACTGCTTTGTCATTCAGGCTGAAGCACAGTGGTGTGATCTCGACTCACTGCAACCTCTGCCTTCTTGGCTTTAGTCATCCTCCCACCTCAGCCTCCTGAGTAACTGGGACCCTAGGTACAGGCTGCCATGCCCATCTAATTTTTATATTTGTTGTAGAGATGGGATCTCACCATGTTTCCCAGGCCAGCTTCAAACTCCTGGGCTCAAGTGATCCTCCCCGCTCAACCTCCCCCTGTGCTGGGATTATAAGTGTGAGCCACCTCACCTGACCTGCCATTCTCTTTTCATGGATCATTAAGAATTTACCTTTTAGGCCGGGCACGGTGGCTCAAGCCTGTAATCCCAGCACTTTGGGAGGCCGAGGCGGGTGGATCACGAGGTCAAGAGATCGAGACCATCCTGGTCAACAAGGTGAAACCCCGTCTCTACTAAAAATACAAAAAGTTAGCTGGGCATGGTGGTGCGTGCCTGTAATCCCAGCTACTTAGGAGGCTGAGGCAGGAGAATTGCCTGAGCCCAGGAGGCGGAGGTTGCGGTGAGCCGAGATCGCGCCATTGCACTCCAGCCTGGGTAACAAGAGCGAAACTCAGTCTCAAAAAAAAAAAAAAAAAAAAAAAAAAAAAAAAAAAATTTACCTTTTAATTAGTATACTATAAATATATATGTAAAAATGTGTGCATATATTTATATGTGAATATATGTGTGTATATATTTACATAGCATACACACACTCCCACATATATATTGTGAGATATTTCCATACCTAGAATTTTTTTTTTTTTTTGAGACAGTCTCACTCTGTTGCCAAGCGCCAGGCTGGAGTTCAGTGGCGCGATCTCGGCTCACTGCAACCTCCGCCTCCCGGGTTCAAGCAATTCTTCTGCCTCAGCCTCCCAAGTAGCTGGAATTACAGGCACATGCCACAACGCCCAGCTAATTTTTGTATTTTTAGTAGAGATGGGTTTCACCATGTTGGCCAGGATGGTCTCGAGCTCTTGACCTCGTGATCCACCCACCTTGGCCTTGCAAAGTGCTGGTATTACAGGCGTGAGCCACTGCACCTGGCCCATAACTAGAAATTGATAAGCTTCTTCCAGCTTTTGAAACCACCCTTAGCACAAACATGAAAGAAGTACAAATTATCATTTTTGTTTGTTTGTTTGTTTTTGTTTTGTTTTGAGACGGAGTTTCACTTTTGTTACCCAGGCTGGAGTGCAATGGCACGATCTCGGCTCACCGCAACCTCCGCCTCCTGGGTTCAGGCAATTCTCCTGCCTCAGCCTCCTGAGTAGCTGGGATTACAGGCACGAGCCACCATGCCCAGCTAATTTTTTGTGTTTTTAGTAGAGACGGGGTTTCACCATGTTGACCAGGACAGTCTCGATCTCTCGACCTCGTAATCCACCCGCCTCGGCCTCCCAAAGTGCTGGGATTACAGGCTTGAGCCACCGCACCTGGCAAATTATCATTATTAATGACCATGGACCAAGATGACCATGAGTCAATAGTACTTTCTACCTCAATCACCTTCCAGCAGAGCATCTCAAAGGGCTGAATAGATCTGAACATCATACCCTTTCACATAGATGAGGATGCTTTGTAATTATTACTTCTCTTGAGACCTCAGTATGGCCCTCATCAGTGTGAAATCAGAAACTATTTCCCAGATCATAGAGGTGTTGAATAACAGGTTTGGTCAGTAAATAGTTATTGCATTTGGTTTCTCATGACAAGCTCCTAGCCTAGGCAGATGGAATATTGCAGAAATGTGTGTGTGTGTGTGTGTGTGTGTGTGTGTGTGTGTGTGTGTGTGTGTGTTTGCAAACATTCTTGTACACAGATGTGGGGATAGAAGTAGGTGGTTGAATTTGATAAAACCAGAAGTGGGCAGGCTACTGGGAGGGGCACTTGTTTTGGCAGCAGCTGTGTAACTCTGGAGTTAAGAAATAATTGTAAGCCTCAGTTTTGTCTCCTGGAAAATAAAGATTATAATTCCTGCCTTCATATGTCAATTAGATGGTCCACTACATGCAAAATATCTAGTATATAATAGGTGCTGAATAAATACTACTTTCTGTAGTTCATTCTTAATCACTGCTTAATTTAAAAGGTTTAGAATAACAAAGGCTTTTGTAAAAATTATTTGTCATTATTATATAAAATCCGAATCCTATAGAAAAGTACAAAGAGGCTGGGCACGGTGGCTAATGCCTGTAATTCCAGCACTTTGGGAGGCTGAGGCAGGCAGATTACTTGAAGTCAGCATTTCAAGACCAAAATGAGCAACATGGCAATATCCCATCTAAAAAAAAATTAAATACCAGTTATGGTCATGGACACCTGTAGTCCCAACTACTTGGGAGGCTGAGGCAGGTGGATCACTAGAACCAGGAGTTTGAGACTTCAGCCTGGGCAACAGAGTGAGACCCTGTCAGAGAGAGATAGAGAGAGAGAGAACAGAAAAGCAATGTAATAAATCATAAAATTATGGCTGGGTGCAATATCTCACACCTGCAATCCCAGCACTATGGGAGGCCAAGGTGGGCAGATCACTTGAAATGTGGAGTTCGAGACCAGCCTGGCCAACATGGCAAAACCCCATCTCTACTAAAAATTCAAATATTAGCCTGGTGTCGTGGTGGGTGCCTGTAATCTCAACTACTCAAGAGGCTGAGGGATGCGAATCGCTTGAGCCTGGGAGAAGGTTGCAGTGAGCCGAGATTGTACCATTCCACTCCAGCCTAGGCAACAGAGTGAGACTTTGTCTCAAAAACGAAAACAAAAGAAAGGTGATAATTAATTCAAAACTCTTTTTGTGCAAATAGGTAGTTAGAGAAATGAATGGATTAAAAATAACTACGTATTTTGTATGTGTTTTAGTTTAAATATATATAACTTTAATTTTGCTTGATACAACAGAAGCTTAGGAAACAGAAGTAAGGTGGCAACATTTCTGAACTTCAGATTAATGTCCATGTGCAAGTGATATCTTTTCATTCAACATTCATTAAAATTATAAAAAAAGATAAAAGTGTCATAATTCTTTTTAATCTGCAGTTTCTATTTTCACCCACAGCTGCTTCAAAGTCTGTTTTCTATTTTTGAAATTGGTGCATGTTTGAGACTTTCTGTTTAATGCGAGTGTACTTGGATGACATCTTTCTTGGGAGAATATTCTTGATTCATTTTCCGTGTTTTTAGTTCTTTCTTTAAGTTCTGACCCTATTGTCATCTGGTTCTGGCTGGAGCTATAGGAAGGTCTGAGGCTGGCTGGAGGTTCTTCTCACATATGCATTATATTTTCCTGCTGAAAGTCCAGTGGAGTACTTTTTTTTTTTTTTTTTTTTTTTATCATTGATGTTCAATAGCTTAGCCAGATAACTCTAGGCCAGTCATTCTGCATTAGTTTTTCCAGGTATATGGTGTGCCCTTTGACTACTGATTATGTACTTCCCTCTCTCTGCATTCCTTCCTTTCCTTCTTTCTTTTTCACTCTCTCTCCCTTCCCTCCCTCCCTTCCTTCCTCCCTTCCTTCCCTTCTTCCTTCCTTACTTCCCTCCCTCCATTCTTACATTCTTCCTTTCTTTCAAGACAGGGCCTTGGTCTGTCACCCAGGTTCTAGAACAAAGTGGTGTCATCATAGCTCACTGCAGCCTCAAAAAATCTTCTGGGCTCAAAAAATCTTCCCACCTCAGCCTTCCATGTAGCTGGGACTACAGGCATGCACCACCACACCAGGCTAATTTTTGTTACTTTTCTAGAGATGGGGTTTTGCTATGTTGCCCAGGCTTTTCTTGAACTTCTGGCCTCAAGCTATTCTCCCACCTTATCCTCCTAAGGCACTGGGATTATAGGTGTGAGCCACCGTGCCCAGCCTTGTTTTTTTGTTTTTGTTATTTTTGTTTTTTTTTTTTAGGTTCTCTAACTCAGGGTCACCAATTGACAGCCCAGTGTTAGACTATTATCTCTAATTTCCATGACTTTTTTCAGTTGCTTTAATGTAGCTCTTTTATCCTCTGATTCACTTTGTTTTTTATTTTTATTTTCTTGAGACGCAGTGTTACTCTGTCACCCAGGCTGAAGTGCAGCGGTGGAATCTCGGCTCACTGCAACCTTTGCCTCCCAAGTTCAAGTGATTCTTCTGCCTCAGCATCTCAAAGTAGCTGGGATTACAGGTGCACATCACCACATCCAGCTAATTTTTGTATTTTTAGTAGAGATGGGGTTTTGCCATGTTTGCCAGTCTGGTCTCAAACTCCTGACCTCAGGTGATCCGCCCACCTTGGTCTCCCAAATTGCTGGGATTACAGGTGTGAGCCACCACGCCTGGCTGCCACATTTCCTTTATTTTTTCTACTGATGGAAGAAAACTTGGGTTGATTCTAATTCTTCACTATTGTGAAGCCCTGTCTCCACTAAAAAATATAAAAATTAGCCCAGCATGGTGGCAATTGCCTGTAATTTCAGCTACTTGGGAGGCTGAGGCAAAAGAATTGCTTAAACTCGGGAGGTGGAAGTTGTAGGAGATGGAGGGGCAAGAGTGGGAGCAGGACATCTGGTGAGGAGCTGCCATATCAACATCTTTTGATCACTCCAGGCCACGTTTTGAGTGGGGCCTCTGCAAGAAAGTGACCCAGCCTCAGATGCCTTAATTCTGACACTCTATGCTGGTGGAAGCCCTGTGAGGTCACACTGTGGCAGCTTCTTGGGAAAGTGTTGGCTGTTCAAAATCAACATTTTGGTTTATTCCTTTGATATTGGAGACAATGACCTGTTTCTCCTCATATGTCTGCTCAAGATAGTTACAAATTTAGTAAAGATAGGGTTTCACCATGTTGGCCAGGCAGGTCTTGAACTCCTGACAGACAATCTCCCTGCCTTGGCCAATCAAAGTGCTGGGATTACAGGTGTGAGACACTGCACCCCGCCCTTCTTCCATTCTTGCTCAATTTCTTCTTTTCTTCTCTCTCTTTCTGCCTCCTTATTTTTTCCTTGACATCCTGGAAACCATAGGGAATATATATGAATCATAATTCCAAGGGCAATTAAAAAAAATTTTTTAGAGAGAGGGTCTTGCTCTGCCACTTAGGCTGGAATGCAGTGGTGAGATCTCTGCTGACTGCAACCTCCACTTCCTGGGCTCAAGCAATCCTCATGCCTGAGCCCCCAAAGTAGCTGGGACTACAGGTGTGCAGTACTGTGCCCAGCTAATCTGAAAAAAATCATTTTTGGAGCAATAGAGTTTTGCTACTCTGCCTGGGCTGGTCTTGAACTCCTGGCCTCAAGTGATCCTCCTCACTTGGCTTCCCAAAGTGTTAGGATTACAAGAATGAGTCACTATACCTGGCCACTTTTTTAATGGAGAAGAGTCCAAGAAACACTATCTCTGATAAAAACATGAGTAAAACTCTTGAAGTGTCGCTTTTCTTCACTCTCCATTTTTCCCCTTTCCCTGTCTCTTAACATCAAATTTCATTGAATGCCTCTAGATACAACTTTCCAATGCTCCTCCTTTTTTTTTCCTGAAGATATAGTGTTGCTCTATCCCCCAGGCTGTAGTACAGTGGAGTGATCTCAGCTAACTACAACCTCTGCCTCCTGGGTTCAAGCAATTCTCATGCCTCAGACTCCCCTGAGTTCCTGGGATTATAGGCGCCAGCCACCATGCCTGGTTAATTTTTGTACTTTTAGTAGAGAGGGGTTTCATCATGTTGGCCAGGCTGGTCTCTAACTTCTAACCTCAAGCACATGCCTGTAATGCCAGCTACCTGGGAGACTGACACAGGAGAATAGCTGGTACCCAGGAGGTGGAGGTTGCAGTGAGCCGAGATGGCACCATTGCACTCCAGCCTAAGTGACAGAGTGAGACTCTGTCTCAAAATAAATAAATAAATAAATAAATAAATGCTTTTTTTTCCTGCCACCCCAGACTTCTGGAAAAGTAGTTTGGAGCTGTGCCCAGGGATCCCAGCCTTTGCCCTCAATTGCAAACAGAGTAGAGTGTCTCTTAGCTCAGGAGTTTGTGCTGCTCAAGAGTTTGCACAAACACAAAGTTGAGAAACACTGCTTGCTGAAACGGGTGTAAAAGGCAAAGGACAAACCGGTTGTCCTCTAAAGTGGAGACATTTCTATTCTATGTTGGGCTCAGATCTTAATAAAGTTGGGGTTCATTATAAATTATCTGTTACAGCAGCATAGAATGCATGAAGACAAGTGCCTCTGGATGATTCACCCTGGAGAGAAGAAACTGGTTTAAATTGCAGATTTTTTAGTGTAAATTGCAGATTTTTTAGTGTTTTCCAGCACTCTGAATCTAAATCCCTAAATGTCTAAATCTCTGCTTATCTAATTTTTAACAACTTTCCTGGTGATTCTTAAGCACATTAAAATTTAAGAACAGGCCAGGCACAGTGGCTCACATCTGTAATCTCAGCACTTTGGGAGGCTGAGGCGGGTGGATCACGAGGTCAAGAGTATAAGACCAGACTGGCCAATATGGTGAAACCCCATCTCTACTAAAAAAAAAAAAACAAAAAAACAAGAAACAAAAATTAGCTGGGTACCTTATGCTTGTAATCCCAGCTACATGGGAGGCTGAGGCAGGAGAATTCCTTAAACTGGGACCCAGGAGGCAAAGGTTGCAGTGAGCCGAGATTATCCCACTGCACTCCAGCCTTGGCAACGAGCGAGACTCCACTTAAAAAAAAAAAATTAAGAACAGCTGCTCTATGTCCAATATCGTTTAAACCTGGAAAATATGCAGTCACCAACCCTTCAATCAATGTGAATGCGGTAAAGCTGGGGTCCTGAACTATTCCTGTCACCAATGCAACACTGCATCTCTGGACTCCAGACCAATTTCTCTGATGCTCATAATTTGCCTGCATTAAATGTACTTTTGTGAAATATATTTCTTTTACTTCTTTTTTGAGATAGAGTCTCACTCTGTCTCCCAGGCTGGAGTGCAGTGGTGCAATCTCAGCTCACTGCAACCTCTGCCTCCTAGGTTCAAGAAATTCTCCTGCCTCAGTCTCCCGAGTAGCTGTGATTACAGGCGGCCATCACGACTCCTGGCTAATTTTTGTATTTTTAGTAGAGACAGGGTTTCACCATGTTTGCCAAGCTGGTCTTGAACTCCTGACCTCAGGTGATCTGCCTGCCTTGGCCTCCCAAAATGCTTGGATTACAGGCATGAGCCATTGCATCTGGCCAAAATATATTTCTTATATAAAAGAGAAAGTTTTCACTTTGCTGTGCTCTACTCATGGCTAAAGGTTTCCTAAAATGGGTTTTGTTCTTTTTTCTTCTTCTTCCTCTTCTCTAGAGCAACTAGAAAGAAAGAGCATTGTTCTTAACCCAAAGAGTTCTCCTCTAAAAATTTCTATATCAACAAAACTAATTATATTAGAAAATATCACCAACTAAATAAATAAAACAAGGTAAAGCTTTTTGCTAATTATTTTTTGAATAATTTATTCCTGGGCTCCCAGGAGAAGGAGACCCAGGCACAGCTGCTGCTTGGCTTTGCTATTGGCTGCCATGTGGACTGTGGGCAAATGAACTCACCACTTTGTGAATGGCTCTTAGAGAGGAAATTCTAAAAAGATCCCAGTATTTGCAGGAGTCACACAGGAGATTGAATCTTCAAGGGAACAGAGTGCTGGAGAACACAGAGACACTTAGGTTAGCTAAAGAAGATGAAACATGAGGCTGGGCATAGTGCTTCATACCTGTAATCTCAACACTCTGAGAGGCCAAGGCAGAAGGATCACTTGAGCCCAGGAGGTTGAGGCTGGCCTGAGCGACATAGTGAGACCTCCATCTCTACAAAAAATAAAAAGAAACCAATCAGGCCAGGCACTGCTGCTCACGCCTGTAACCTCAGCACTTTGGGAGGCTGAGGCTGGCAGATCATCAGGTCAGGAGTTCAAGACCAGCCTGACCAACATGGTGAAACCCCATCTCTACTAAAGATACAAAAAATTAGCCAAGCGTGGTAGCATGTATCTGTAATCCCAGCTACTCTGGAGGCTGAGGCAGGAGAATTGCCTGAACCCAGGAGGTGGAGGTTACAGTGAGCTGAGACTGTGCCATTTCACTCCCACCTGTGCAACAGGGTAAAACTCCATCTCAAAATAATAATAATAATAATAATAATAATAATAATAATAAAAAGAAGAAAAAGAAACCAATCAGGTATGGTGGCATGCACCTGTGGTCTCAGCTACTCAGGAGGCTGAGGTGGAGAATCACATGAGCCTGGGGAGGTGAGACCCTGTCAAAGAGAAAGAGGATGAAGAGGAGGAAGAGGAAGAAAAAGAAGGAGAAGAAGCACAAGGAGGAGGGAAAGGAGGAAGAAGAGAAGGAGGAGGAGGAGGAAGAAGAAGAAGAAGAAAGGAGGAGGAGGAGGAGGAAGAGGAGGAGGAAGAAGAGGAAGAAGAAATAGAATAAAAAGAATCTGGCCAAGCACAGTGGCCTATGCCTGTAATCCTAGCACTTTGGGAGGCTGAGGCGGATGGATCACCCGAGGCAAGAAGTTCAAGACCAGCTGGACTAAGATGGTAAAACTCTGTCTCTACTAAAATTACAAAAATTAGCAGGGTGTGGGTGGCAGGTACCTGTAATCCCAGCTACTCAGGAGGCTGAGGCAAGAGAATCACTTGAACCCAGGAGGCAGAAGTTGCAGTGAGCTGAGATTGTGCTACTGCACTACAGTCTGGGCGACAGAGTGAGATTCCGCCACAAAAAAAAGAAAAAAAGAAGAAGAAAGAAGAGGAAATAGAAGAAGAAATTATTTCTGAGTGGCCATGAAGAGTAGGAAGAAAACCCAACCTACCTCTTGCTGGGTCTACGGGGAAAATGCTGATTGAGGCAGAGGAGGTCTTCCAAGAGAGACTAGGTTTAGTGAGTGAGATTCAAAAAGCTAGAAGGAAAGGAAGATATTGAAGTTACTCTTACTGCATAATATGTAACCCCAAAACTTTAGGCTTTTAAAATAACAATCTGTTATTTTTTTTGTGGTCTGGGAGTTGACTGGGTTCAGGTAGGTGATTTTCACTCAGGATCTCTCATGCTATTGCAGTGGGGCTGCAGTCATCACAAAGCCTTCTTCAGTCTCCTGTCTGGCAACTGATGTTGACTGTCATCTGAAACCTGTGCTGGGACTGTTGACTGGAAGATCAAAACGTGGCCTCTCCCTGTGATCTGGGCTTCCACACAGCATGGCGATTAGGTGAAAGAGCAAGTATCCCAGGAAGACTATGGACAAATGGTGTCACCTTTTATGATATACCTTGAATCGCTTCTGCCAGTCACAGACCTTCTCAAATTCAAAGGCAAGGAGGACAGACCTGACCTCATCATGGAACAATGTTAAGGTTATGTTCACGCCTGTAATCTCAGCACTTTGGGAGGCCGTGGCAGGCAGATCACCTGAGGTTGGGAGTTCAAGACCAGGCTAACATGGAGAAACCCATCTCTGCTAAAAATACAAAATTAGCCTCACTTAATGGTGCATGCCTGTAACCCCAGCTACTTAGGATGCTGAGGCAGGAGAATCACTTGAACCTGGAGACGGAGGTTTTGGTGACCCAAGGTCGTGGCACTGCACTCCAGCCTGGGCAACAAGAGCAAAACTCTGCCTAAAAAAAAAAAAAAAAAAAAAAAAAAAAGAGAGAGAGTCTTGCTCTGTCACCCAGGCTGGAGTGCAGTGGTACAATCTTGACTCACTGCAACTTCTGCCTCCCGGGTTCAAGCAATTCTCCTGCCTCAGCCACCCAAGTAGCTGAGATTACAGGTGTGTGCCACCACACTCAGCTAATTTTTGGACTTTTAGTATAGATGGTGTTTCACCATGTTGGCCAGACTGGTCTCAAACTCCTGACCTCAGGTGGTCCACCCGCCTAGGCCCCCCAAAGTTCTAGGATTTCAGTTGTGAGCCACTGTATCCAGCACATGCTATTAATAAAAAGTCAGAAAACAGCCAGATGTGGTGGTTCCTGCCTGTAACCCTGTACTTCGGGAGGCTGAAGTGGGTGATCACTTAGGTCAGGACTTTGTGATCAGCCCAAGGAACATAATGAGACCCCCCATCTCTATAAAAATTAAAAATTAAAAATCAGAAAATGACAGATATTGGCAAGGATGCAGAGAAAAGGGAATGCTTATACACTGTTGGTGGGAATGTGAATTAGTACAATCATTATGGAAAATAGTACAGAGACTTCTCACAGAAGGAAAAATAGAATTACCATTCAACCAGCAATCTCACTACTTGGTATCTACCCAAAGGGAAATAAATCAATATATGAAAAAGTATCTGTACTCATATGTGTATCACAGCACTATTCATAGTAGCAAAGATATGGAATCAACCTAAGTGTCCATCAACAGATGACTGGATAAAGAAAATATGGTACATATACACCATGGAATGTGACCCATTCACAAGAAGAATGAAATCATGCCTTTTCCAGCAGTGTGGATAGAACTGGAGGACATATCTTCAGTGAAATAACTCAGAAACAAAGTCAAATACTGATGGTTCTCATGCGTGGGAGTTAAACAATAGGTACACTGAAGACTCCAAAAGATGGGAGGAGGGTGAGGGGTGAATATTCTCCTTTTGAGTACAATGTTCACTCTTTGGTCATGGCTGCACTCAAAGCCCAGATCTCAGCGCTCCACAGTAAGAAAACCTGCACCCATACCTGCTAAATAGATCAAACATTTTTTCGTTTTTATTTATTAAAAAATTCAACTGGCCGAGTGGAGTGGCTCACACCTGTAATCCAACACTTTGGGAGGCCAAGGCAGGTGAATCAACTGAGGCTGGGAGTTTGAGACCAGCCTAACAATATGGCAAAACCTTTTCTCTACTAAAAAGACAAAAATTAGCCAAAAATTAGCCAGCCTGTGGTGACATTCACCTCTATTCCTAGCTACTGGTGAGGCTGAAGCAGGAGAATCACTTGAACCCAGGAGGCCAGAGGTTACAGTGAGCTGAGATGGCATCATTGCATTCCAGCCTGGATGACAGAGTGAGACTCCATCTCAGGGGGAAAAAAAATTAACTTTTGGCTGAGTATGGTGGCTTATGCCTGTAATTCCAGAATTTTGGGAGGCTGAGGCAGGCAGATCACTTGAGGTCAGGAGTTTGAGACCAGCCTGCCCAACAGGGTGAAACCTTGTTTCCACTAAAAATACAAAAATTAGCCAAGCATGGTGTTGCACACCTGTAATCCCAGCTATTCAGGAGACTGAGGCAGAAGAATCACTTGAACCCAGGAGGCAGAGGTTGCAGTGAGCAGAGATTATGTCACTGCACTCCAGCCTGGGTGACAGAGCGAGACTGTTTCAAAAAGGAAAAAAAAAAATCAACTTTTATTTTATTCTTATTTTTGAGACAGGGTCTCACTCTGTCACCCAGGCTGGAGTGCAGTGGTGTGATCATGGCTCACTGTAGCCTTGACTTCCTGGGCTCAAGCAATCCTCACCTCAGCCTGCTGAGTAGCTGGGACTGTATACAGGTACATACCACCATGCCTGGCTAATTTTTTTTTTTTTTTTTTTGGTGATGAAGTTTCACTCTTGCTGTCCAGACTGGAGTACAATGGCTCAATCTTGGCTCACTGAAACCTCCTCCTCATGGGTTCAAGCAATTCTGCTGCCTCAGCTTTTCTGAGTTTATAGTCATGTAAACTGGGATTACAGTCATGCGCCACCATGCCTGGCTAATTTTGTATTTTTATTTTTTGTAGAGATAGGGTCTTGCTATATTGCCCAGGCTGGTTTGTAACTCCTGGCCTCAAGCAATCCGCCCACATTGGCCACACAAAGCATTGGAATTACAGGCATGAGTCACTGTGTTCCACCACAAAACATTCTTTTGTTTTGTTTTGTTTTAAAGACAGAGTTTCGCCTCTTGTTGCCCAGGCTGGAGTGCAGTGGCACAATCTCAGCTCACTGAAAACTCTGTTCAAGCAATTTTCCTGCCTCAGCCCCTTGAGTAGCTGGGATTACAGGCATGCACCACCATGCCCAGTTAATTTTGCATTTTTCATAGAGAAGAGGTTTCTCCATGTTAGTCAGGCTGGTCTTAAAACCCTGTCCCCAGGCAATCTGCCTGCCTTGGCCTCCCAAAGTGTTAGGATTACAGGCATGAGCCACCATGCCCAGTCTACAAAACACTCTTTTAAAAAGTTTTCATTTTTTTTTTTTTCTAGAGTGGTGAAATAATTAATCTCCGTGGTGAGGACTTCCTTTTAATTTGGGAAAATATATTTGCTGTGGGCCTATCGTTTGTGAAAAGATACTAATAGCTAACATTTTTTGAGTGTCCATTCATTCGTTCATTCAAAATATATATACTTGGGCAGGCAGGGTGGCTTATGCCTATGATCCCAGCACTTTGAGAGGCGGTTCACTTGAGATCAAGGGTTCAAGACAAGCCTGGCCAACTCAGTGAAACCCCACTTCTACTAAAAATACAAAAATTAGCCAAGTGTGGTGGTGTGTGCCTGTAGTCCTAGCTACTTGGGAAGCTGAGGCAGGAGAATTGCTTGAACCTGGGAGGCAGAGATTGCAGTGAGCCAAGATTGTGCCACTGCATTCCAGCCTGGGTGACAGAGCAAGGCTCTGTCTCAAAAAAAAAAAAAAAAAAAAAAAAAAAGAGCCTACTGCAAGAGGTCTGGCTGGCCAAGACACTCCATCTGTTACACACTTGGGCCCACCACAGGTTTCCTGCTGAGGCATACATTTCCCAGGCTATACCAGCCAATGACTCTGCATGCCAAGGATTCCAGATTCAGGCCATTCCTGCCTTACAAACAGCTCCTATGTGGACAGTCTGTTTTGGGCTCTCAGCAGAGCTCTGAAACAGTTGTCAGACCTTCATTGTGGTCAGTAAGCTCTCCATGAATATTCATTTTGTTTATTTTATTTTTATTTTAGATAGGATTTGGAGTGCAGTGGCTCAATCATGGCTCACTGCAGCCTCCACCTCCTGGGCTCAAGCAATCCTCCCACCTTGGCTTCCAGAGTAGCTAGTACTACAGATACATACCATTATACCCAGCTAATAATTTTATTTTTTTTGGAGAGACAGGGTCTCGCCATGTTGCCCAGGCTGCTCTTGAACTCCTGGCCACAAGTGATCCTCCTTCCTTGGCTTCTCAAAGTACTGGGATTATAGGCATGAGCCACTATGTCCATCCATGCCTTTAAAAATTTTTATTACTATTTTTTGAGACAGTCTCACTCATTCTGTCTTGCTCGTTCTGTCTTGCTCATTCTGTCACCCAGGCTGGAGTGCAGTGGTGTGATCTCAGGTCACTGCAACCTTCCACTCCTGAGTTCAAGCGGTTCTCCTGCCTCAGCCTCCCAAGTAGCTGGGATTACAGGCACCCACCACCATGCCAGGCTATTTTTTGTATTTTTAGTAGAGATGAGGTTTCACCATGTTGTCCAGGCTAGTCTCAAAGTCTGGACCTCAGGTGATCTGCCTGCTTTGGCCTCCCGAAGTGCTGGGATTACAGGTGTGAGCCACCTCACTCAGCCCATCCATGCTTATTCTTGCTCCTGCTTTCCTTTATTCTTCACAGGATTTTTGTTTTGTTTTTTGTTTTTTGTTTTTTTTTTTTCCTGTCAATCTCTTGCACATCAAATTCTACCTTGGCATCTGCTTCCTGTGTTACGGAACTTAACTGAGATCAGCTCATCTGGTTCCTGCTTTGCTCATTGTTCTCTTGTGGCACAATGAGTGGGAGTACCCTTCCTGGGAGTACCCTTCTTGCAGTCCAGGAAGTAAAAAATTGTGTCGCTGAAAGAGCCTTTGTCTCAGTGCTAATTTTTCTTTGTGGTACCTAGCATCTATTTCCAACACTATCCGAGGCCAGGAGTTTGAGAGTAGCCTGGGCAATATGGCAAGACACCATCTGTATGAAATTTAAGAAAATTAGTCAAGCATGGTGGTGCAGATCTGCAGCTGGGATTACAGGCACGTGCCACCACGCCCAGCTAGTTAGTAGAGACAGGGTTTCACCATGTTGGTCAGGCTGGTCTCGACCTGCTGACCACAAGTAATCCACCTGCCTTGGCCTCCCAAAGGGCTGGGATTAGAGGCATGAGCTGCTGTATCTGGCCCCAAACTGTTTTTGTTACAGATAGGGTCTCCCTCTGTCATCCAGACTGGAGTGCAGTGGCACAATCATAGCTCACTGCACCCTTGAACTCCTGGGCTCAAGCAGTCCTCCTACTTAACCTCCCGTGGAGCTGGGACTACAGCAACTTTTCTACTTCCCACAATTCCCTCCTTTTTTACTTTACAGTTTTTCTTTTTAAACTTTTTTTTTTTTTTTTTTTTTTTTTTTGAGACGGAGTTTCGCTCTCGTTACCCAGGCTGGAGTGCAATGGCGCGATCTCGGCTCACCGCAACCTCCGCCTCCTGGGTTCAAGCAATTCTCCTGCCTCAGCCTCCTGAGTAGCTGGGATTACAGGCAAGCGCCACCATGCCCAGCTAATTTTTTGTATTTTTAGTAGAGACGGGGTTTCACCATGTTGACCAGGATGGTCTCGATCTCTCGACCTCGTGATCCACCCGCCTCGGCCTCCCAAAGTGCTGGGATTACAGGCTTGAGCCACCGCGTCCGGCCTTTTTAAACTTTTTAAAACATATTTTGGCTTAGTTGTTCTGCCTGAGTTTTTGAAAGAAAAAGCTTCTCTCTCTTTTCTCTTTATACTCTTTCTTTAGTTTTACTTCCTGTCTCTCTCCCTCTTTCACATACACTTTCTCTTACTATTTTCTGACATACATCAACCCTTTTTTAACATTTTGCTGGCTGGAGAGGGACTTGCCTTAGGCTGCTGCTTGTGTTACTGGCTATAATTACCTTCTTGCTTATCACATTGCTCAATGACTTTGCAGGGCTAAGTGCCTGGAATTTTTCTTGAAGAAATTCAAGATTTTTTTTTTTAATGTTCATGCTTGTGTGGGCCTGAAGGCTGCTGCCCCTTCTCACTTGGAGCACCTGAATTGACTGAGGCAGTATTTACACATGCAATCAATACTATCTCACTCATCAATTCCACTCCTAATGTATTCCCAATAGAAATGAGGACTTATGCTGGCTGGGCAGGGGGACTCATGCCTGTAATCCCAGCACTTTGGGAGGCTGAGGTGGGTGGATCACCTGAGGTCAGGAGTTCAGCCTGACCAACATGATGAAACCCCATCCCTACTAAATACACATACAAAAAAATTAGCCAAGTGTGGTGGCACATGCCTGTAATCCCAGCTACTTGGGAGACTAAGGCAGGAGAATCACTTGAAACCAGGAGGCAGAGGTTGCAGTGAGTCATGATTATGCCATTGCACTCCAGCCTGGGCAACAAGAGCAAAACTCTCTCTCCAATTAAAAAAAAAAATGAGGGCTTATGTCCACCGAAATTCATTTATAGAATGTTCATAGCAACTTAATTCATGATAGCTAAAAATAAGCCAGATGTTCAATAGCAGTAGAATGGATAAATAAAATTGTGAATATCTAATATAATGGATTATTACACAGTAATGAAAAATGTCACTATCTGCAATAACATCACTATTACACAGTAATGAAAAATAACAGTCACTATCTGCAAAAACAGTTAATCAAGAGATCTCATTATCTGACTAAAGGAATCTATAAGGGAAGCTGCAGGAATCCACTTACATTTACGAAAATCATTAGGGATGCAGAGGATTTTTTTTTTTTTTTTTTTTTTTTTGAATCAGGGTCTCACTCTGTCATCCAGGTGGGAGTGCAGTGGGGCAATGTCGGCTCATTGCAGCCTCAACCCACACCCCCGTCACAAAACCCCTGGGCTCAATCAGTCCTCCCCCTCAGCTTCCCAAGTCACTGAAACAACAGGCATGCACCTCTACACCTGGCTAATTTTGTGTATTTTTTGCAGAGACCAGAGCTCCCGATGTTGCTCTGGCTTGTCTCAAACTGTTGGCCTCAAGCAATCCTCCTGCCTCAGCCTCTCAAAATGTTGTGAGAGGAGAGAGCGAGGATGTTTTTGAGGACTGTGGTAAATAGCCTCCTCATATTCATGTCCTCTATAATCCTCTCCCTTTGAGCATGGGCTGGACCTAGGGACTACTGGGACTCTTGGGACTCTTTTCTTATTTCTTTTTTTGTTTGAGACGGAGTTTCACCTTCTAGGCCAGGCTGAAGTGCAATGGTGCAATTTCAGCTCACTTCAACCTCTGCCTCCTGAGTTTAAGTGATTCTCCTGCCTCAACTTCCCAAGTAGCTGGGATTACAGGCGTGTTCCACTATGTCCAGCTAATTTTTGTATTTTTAGTCAAGACAGTGTTTCACCACATTGGTCAGGCTGGTCTTGAATTCCTGACCTCAGGTGATCCACACACCTCGGCCTCCTAAAATTCTAGGATTACAGGCATTAGTTATTGTGCCTTGCTGGACCTAGGTGCTATTTTCTCAGTAGCAATAAAATACGTGAAAGTGATGGGATGTCACTTCTGGGATTAGGTTACAAAAAAGGACTGTGATCTCTCTTTTTCTTTTCTCTCTCTTCCTCTTTCTCATCCCTGGCCCTGGGGCAAGCCAGCTGCTCCTTATGAAGAGGTGCAAGTGGACAAGAACTGAGGTCTCCAGCCAACAGACAGAGAGGACCTGAGGCCTGCCAACAGCCATGGAAGTGAGTTTGAAAGAGGGTTGTAAAGCCTTGCGAGAGCTGCAGCCCTGGCTGACAGCTTGATTGTATCCTCATGAGAGCCTGATCCAGAGGACACAGCTAACCTCACCCAGATTCCTAGCCCACTGAAAATGTGAGGAAAAAACATGTTTATTGTTTATTAAGCTGCTAAATTTGGGGCAATTTTTACCCAACAATAGGTAACAAATACAAGGATATTGCTTATTACTCAAAATCATTATATAAAGCACCTGAAAAATTGAAAGCTGCAACTAGGAAAACACTGAGAGTCTCCAAGAACAATGTGTTTAATCTTGGAGACAGTGAGAAAAGTATATACATGTGTTTTTCTTTTAGTTTTGGCCACCAGGAAACTCAGAGCCAAATGTATGACCCAATTTTAATAACTGTGTAAGCCCCTATGACCTGCTTATCTGTGTTCTTATTCCTGGCATTTCATCATCTTACTCTTTTTGTCTCTCTCTTTGTCTTTTTTTTTTTTTTTTTTTTTTAAACAAGACAGAATTTTCCTCTTGTTGCCCAGGCTAGAGTGCAGTGGTGAGATCCCGGCTCACTGCAAACTCCGTCTCCCAGCTTCAAGGGATTCTTCTGCCTCAGCCTCCCAGGTAGCAGTTGGGATCACAGTCATGAGCCACCACACCTGACTAATTTTGTATTTTTAGTAGAGGCAGGGTTTCTCCATGTTGGTCAGACTAGTCTTGAACTGCTGACCCCAGATAATCCACCTGCCTCGGCCTCCCAAAGTGCTGGAATTACAGGCATGAGCCACCGCTGCTGGGCCTGACTTTTCCTTTACTTAGTACTGATTTTATTAGCTCATCTATATTTTTCTATATGATATGAATTATCGTAAGCCACCTCAAATTCAGCTTACAGAGAAACAAGCATTCATAAATTTGTCTTTTTTTTTTTTTGAGACTCTCACGCTATAGCCTAGGATGGAGTGCAGTGGCGCGATCTCGGCTCACTGCAACCTCCGCCTACCAGGTTCAAATGATTCTCGTGCCACAGCCTCCCAAGTAGCTAGGATTACAGGGGCCTGGCTAATTTCTCATTTTTATTTTTAGTAGAGGCGAGGGTTTCACCATGTGGGCCAGGCTAGTCTGGAACTCCTGACCTCAAGTGATCCACCTGCCTCGGCCTCCCAAAGTGTTGGGATTGCAGGTGTGAGCCACCGCGCCCAGCCCATAAATTATTATTTTTTAAATAGTTTTTTTAACTTAAAACATAGTTTTGCAGATTAAAAAAAAAAAGTTTTGCATTGGTTGAACACAAAGTTCCTGGAGGTGGTGGTGGGAAGATCAGGTCACAGGAGGTTGGTTCAGGAGCTACTCACCCGGCGGCCGCCGCCCCTCCTGCGCGCCGCGGCCTCTGTCTCCGCGGGCCAATCCAGCCTCCCTGGCGGTTGCGCGCCGCGTCCCCTCCTTCCGCGCTTGCGCGCCTTGCCCCCGCCTCCTGCCTCACTCCTTTCTGGGCGGTTGGGCGACGCGCGTGTGGGGGCGGGCCTGGAACAAACCACCGAGCCAATGGGGTGATGCGGCGGTGGTGGGGTGTGCGGCTGCGGCGGCGGCGGAGCAGGAGAAGGAGCGGACCCCGGGCACCAGGCCTTCTTCAGCTTGGGGTCCTGGGTGGAGTGGTCTGCTGCCCTTGCCTCCAGGTAGCCGGCGTTGGGGAGTGGGCTGGGAGCCGCGGCGCGGGGCGAGGGTTAGGCTAGGGGTGGGGAGCGCTGGGCGGGAGCTCCGGCCTGGGGTCAGCGGGGACCGGGCCACCGAAGAACTGAAGGGGTTGGGGCCCGGGCGGGCCGGGGGCGGCGGCTGGGCACTCCTGTCCCCGGGGCGGCCGAGCCCAGGCTGCGCGGCGAAGGTGGCGGGGCCTCGAGGTCGCCAGGGAGGGATGAGGTGACAGAATGCAGTCGGAAGGCCGGGGCGGTCGGGGGCCGCGCTGGGCTGGAGCGCCAGGGTCTGAGGAGGGTGGATCCCAGCCGGCCTGACAGGTTTCCTGGTTCTCTGGAAGCGGGCCGGGGGTGTGGGACCCTGTCCGCCGCACCTGCGAGGCCGGCGGCCACCTCCTGCCCCTCATCGCTGCAGACGAGGCTTTGGGGCTGGCGACTCAGGGTCTTCCTTGTGCTAGGACAGGTGTTTCTGTGGTCAGGCCTCTTTGTACTCCAGCGTTAGTGAGAATTTGCAGACTTCCTGGGACAGTGACATTTGCAGGCAAACACGAATTTGACCCAAACCTGGAAGAAGATACCGACACTTAACATATCTGATTTCTTTGATTTCCCCTCGTGTATTTCAGTGTGCCAGGAAAGGGAAATGGTGTGCTTTTGGGTCTGAGTTTAAGCTTCATCGGAGTAAAGGACAAGTATGTTATGTGTATGGTGGTGTTTTAGGCATTGGGATAACTTAAACGTTGTTGCTTATTAGTATAATAGGATACCGCCAACAGATTAAAAACACCCACTTTGCTAAACTTAAGCGATTTGTGTTACTGATCATTTTAGTTTTTTTTTTTTTTACTGTTGTAATTGGTTTGTCTACATTTTATTTTAACACATTAAAATTTTCTAGGCAAGTTACTTTGAAAAAGGGAGGAATTTACATTTTAAAGGTGACTGCTGTTTTTTTGTGTGTTTGTTTGTTTTTGGGGGGCGGGATTAAAAACATAACAAGTCAAAGGAATGATTCCAGAATTGATAGGTTACGATTTTAATAGAGACTGTGTCTAATATTTAGATGTTTATTAACATGTTTGTTAACAGTAGTCACATTTGAGCAATTTCTTCCCCTCCTGTTGATTGGTAAATTGGTATGTAAACAGAAATGTATAGCTCACTAGTTTATTTCGACTCACATATTGTTGATTACATGAACAAGGTAGCATTGGAGTTTGTTTCGTTATTGGTTACAAATTTCAGGGTGCTGATCTTCCCACTTGGCCTTCTCATGGACCTATCTCATTTGCTCTTAAACTAAAATCCTGTAGCTTTTTACAGGGGAAATAATTATCACATGGCCAAATGAGACATTTTGAAAATGCATTTAAAATATAAGTATTAGTTTACAGGGGAAAACAAATAGATGTGACAAAAAGCTCACATTTGTTGTGGTTATTCCCAACCAAGTTAATAGGCTGTTTAGACTCTCAGATACCCTTTGAGAAACATTGAATGTCTTTTATGCAAAAATGTTATGTTATTTCCACTTTGGGAGAGGACTTTTAAACTCATAAGTACCTTCCACCTGAAGTTAGTCGAATGAATAAATATATAAGGAAAACATTATGCAGCAGCATATTTCAAGTATTTTAAAAAAAAGAACTAAAAATAACTTTTAATCCTAGGTTAATATGGAATTTAAGCAGAATTATGATCAATTTTAGATTTTTTTTGAAACAAGTAGTCTAACATAAATGGATCTTTTAACATTGGGGCATGGAAGGAGTACTTTACTGTATGCTTAAGTTCTTAAAATTGACTTTCTTTAAAAGAGAGTTTTGAACCATTTCATAAGCATACACTCTAAATATTCTCATAGTTATATATCATGCAAGAGCTGCTTGTTTGTGCATCATAAAACATCAAGAAGTATATTAAAAGTATATATAAGTACATGTAAGACAAAAGGTAACTGGATCTCTATAGTTTTAAATGTGAATTTAATATGTTGTGACTGAAAGTTGTTTCAGTGTGTAGCTGGGGACATAAAACAGTTTAACTTAGATGCTTATTAAAGGATAGGTAAAAAGATATGCTAATAAGAAGAGTAAATAATTTACTTGCTATCTGTACAGTGAAATTATTTTAAGAAATTTCTTCAGTTTGATCAGCCTGTTTATAAACTACTTGCAAAAATCAAGTAATTTATAAGCTACTCATTTAATAAATGAATTTACAGGTTACCTTACTTTGGAATACTTAGAAACAGGCTGATCAAAATCACATATGTATGTATACATAATCACATATACATATCTAGACTAATTTTCTTTTGGATGTAGGTAGACAAAACATTGGAAGTTTTTATTTTGTCTAGCTGAAAGAGACTTTAAGTGAAAGATGATTATTGGACACCTCAAGTTAGTTTATTTTGAGTAGTGATTGCCATGTAGCAGTACTACTTGAAGATGTGACTCTTAGGAAAAGAAAGTTTGAGCCCAGGCCTGGTACGGTGGCTCATGCCTGTAATACCAGCACTTTTGAGGGGACAAGGCAGGTGGATAACCTGAGGTTGGGAGTTCAGGACCACCCTGACCAACATGGAGAAACCCAGTTTTTACTAAAAATACAAAATTAGGTGGGTGAGCATGGTGGTGCATGCCTGTAATCCCAGCTACTCAGGAGGCTTAGGAGAATTGCTTGAACCCGGGAAACGGAGGTTGAGATGAGCCGAGATCGCACCACTGCACTCCAGCCTTGTCGACAAGAATGAAACTCCGTCTCAAAAAAAAAAAAAAAAAAAAGAAAAGAAAAAAAAGTTTGAGCCCAGAGAAAAGTTAACAGATGAGAAAGATTCTGAAGAAAGTCCTCTTCCAGGATCCAGTGTCAGCACATGACCTGTGTACCGAGTGTCATCACATCACAGGAACATTTTTTCTTCCAGAGCTGGCACCTTGGAAGGTCCTTGGCCTCTAAAGGCAGTGATAATGATAACAGCAGCAAATCATCATTTATGGCTCATGATGGAGGGCTAGGGGGTAGGGATCCTAGGTTCTTGATAAGAATGAGGGTCTGGGGACTCCTGGGGACAGCTGAGTGAGTCCTGTAGGACTCCTGGGTCCCCAGGGGCCAAGTCTGTCTTCAGTGGCACTGGGCCTAGGCTGGGATGCTGGGGCAGCCACTGGAGCATCAGCAAGACAAACAGCCACAGAGGCCGTGGATCCATCGGAGGTGGCAGGTGTAGGATCATCTGTCCACTAAGTAGAGTCACCAGGCCTGGCTGACCACTGCTCCCACAGACAATGCCCTGTCCCTTGCCTCACACTTTGACAGGGCAGTGGCTGGCACCTGGGGCCTCATGGAGCATCACTCTAAGACCTCTGTGTCCTGGTCATTGAATGGGAACTTGAGTCACCCAGGGCCATTGGAACAAGGAGGAAGAATCAGGTCCCACGATGTTTTGGGACAGTGTTCAGCACAGAAAAATGTACAGAATGCATGCACGACACGGGAACTCTTGGTGTGGGAGCCAATATTTTATGACCCCAGCCCTAATCTGAGCACTCTCACCTGTGCAATCTGAAAGAAACAGGAGACTTGCAGGAAAGATAGTGCCTGGATTTAACTTAAAGGAACTAAAATGTTGAATGTTCACACTCCTGATATCCTTCCATATCAACTCTCTCAATGCTCCCATCTTCACTATCATACAAGGTAACTGAGGCAGTCAGATTTACTAACTCAATGCCACTCAGCTGCACTGAGTTCATACTGATCACATATGAACAAACTGCTTCTTCTGAAGTTTACCTTGTTTGATCATGCTGCTGCTGATTTTGTGCAGCTCTGGGACAAACTCCACCTGGTTGAGGATAAAGCAAATCTGAGGTGACTCCATCCTGCTGTCATTTCCCATCAATTCCCCACTGTCCTCCTCTGCCCCTTCAGAGTCTCGCACACAGGCTGATACTATATGGTGGCCCTAATGGAGTCCAGCAAGTATTTCAAGTTCTCCTCTCGGCCCCTTGAAGCTGGAGGTAGCTATGGGATTTGCTTTGACTCAGGAGATGTGAGTGGAAGTGAAGTGTGTCACCTCAAGGCAAAAGAGTTGGAAGCCATTGAGACTGGCCACCCTTTCCCTCATCTCATAGAGCCGCTGATAGGTCCCATATAGAGGCTGCTCCTTTATTCTGGTGGCAGATGAGGGGATGTGGAGCACAGAGCCCAGGAGAGACATGGAGGATATGCAGCATGAACAGACAGAGAGCCTTCAGTGTTGTAAATTTCCGTTTTGGGGGACTGTTCATTACCTATAATGATACCTGGTCCGTCCTAGCAGACAGGCACCATCTGTTCCATGCTCTGTGAAGCACACTAGCCTACCATCAGAACATAAACTGGTTGTTAGACACATGTAAGCTTCAGTTCCAGCTCTGCCTCTTACTGACTGCAACCTCAGGCATTTAACTTTCAGTTTCTGAGCCTCAGTTTCAACTCTGTAAAATGGGTTGGTTATGCTACTTCAGGTTGTGGAGAGAATGAAATGAAATAAAAATGCATGTAGGGCATTGAGCCCAGGGCCTGGCATACACAGCGAGTACTTTGTATTAGCCATGGAACTTCATAATGCATATTGATTGTCAATATTCAGACATTGCAGCAAAGTATTACCCAAAAAAGTAAACTTATTTGTGTATGTATTCTTTCAATCTTTATTTAAACAGATAGGATAAAATTATGAATATTCTTTCATATCCAGTGTTTTTCTCTTAATAGTATATTGCTAAAATTTTTTTTATCTAGGGCCCATCACGATGGCTCACACCTGTACTCCCAGAACATTGGAAGGCCAAGGCGGGTGGATCACAAAAACAGGAGTTTGAGACCAGTCTGGCCAACATGGTGAAACCCCTGTCTCTACTAAAAATACAAAAATTAGACAAGTGTGGTGGCATGCACCTGTAGTCCCAGCTACTTGGGAGGTTGAGGCAAAAGAAACACTTGAACTTGGGAGGTGGGGGCTGCAGTGAGCCAAGATCATGTACATATGTATAAACACGCACATATAATCTGAAAAACAAATGATCATTTATGAAATCATTTTAAATGACAAGATAATGTTTAATTTAATGAATAATTTAATTATTACTATTAGACTTTGTAGATTGCACAGAGCATTCAAAACAAATGAAGGAGAGTGAAAAAAGTATTAGATGTAAAATAAATGTGATTTTATTTTATTCAAAAATATAGAACTATATAGTATAAAACATTTCTAATTATGAATCATGTTAAAAATAGGATAGAAGCTGCTGATTTTGATTTCTGTTTCAAATTTTGCAAATGTTTATATATATATGTGTGTGTGTATATATATATATATATATATATATATATAAATTTTTTTTTTTTTTTAAAGACAGTCTCCCTCTGTCACCCAGGCTGGAGTACTGTGGCACAATCTTGGCTCACTTCAACCTCTGACTCCCAGGTTCAAGCAATTCTCCTGCCTCAGCCTCCCAACTAGCTGAGACTACAGCCACGTGCCACCTTGCCCTACTAATTTTGTGTTTTTAGTAGAGACGAGGTTTCTCCATGTTGGTCAGGCTGGTTCTGAACTCCTGATCTCAGGTGATTCACTCAACTCAGCCTCCCAAAGTGCTGGGATTACAGGCATGAGCAACAACTCCTGCCTAAATTTTGCAGGATAATAAATAGCCTTTTGAAGTACCGCTGGGCACTTGTCTGGTTGCTTTTCTTTAGGTTAACATGCCAGCAATTATTCTTTTTGAGTTTCTGACCAAGATAGTGGTTTTTGTCCCAATAAGTCAAGGACTCTACCCTATCCCTAAGCCACTTGTATCAAAGGAAAGAGCCAGTACTGTGACTGCCTATGCTTCCCACAGCATGGCCCCCTATGAGACTTGGGGCAGTAGAGACCCAGGAACTGTTCAAGGGTGCCGGGCCCCATCTGTCTGCACTCACCTTCCTCAGGAACTCACATGGGGGATGGCACTGACTTTAAGTGCTGCTGCAGTTCCTTGGTGAGCTGGCCCTGGCCATGGGGCAGGAAAGGTGGGGTCAGGACTGTAAAGGGCTTCACCACCTACAGAATAGGAACAGAAGCTCATGAGGAGTGCCAATCTATTAGATAATTAAATATTTAAAAAAGTTTCTTGAGGCCGGGCGCGGTGGCTCACGCCTGTAATCCCAGCACTTTGGGAGGCGGAGGCGGGTGGATCACGAGGTCGAGAGATCGAGACCATCCTGGTCAACATGGTGAAACCCTGTCTCTACTAAAAATACAAAAAATTAGCCGGGCATGGTGGCACGTGCCTGTAATCCCAGCTACTCAGGAAGCTGAGGCAGGAGAATCGCCTGAACCCCGGAGGCGGAGGTTGCGGTGAGCCGAGATTGCGCCATTGCACTCCAGACTGGGTAACCAGAGCGAAACTCCACCTCAAAAAAAAAAAAAAAAAAAAAGTTTCTTGAATGAGTGGAAAGGTGATGCTTGAGTCTGTAGTGGTCAAGAGCATGGGGGCCTCAGAAAAGGTCAGACGCAAGTTCAGATTCCTATACTTTGAATTTCTACTTCATGCCATGCAAAATTAATTTACCTCTATTCACCTCAGTTTCCTTCTGTGTGAAATGGATACAATTTCATTCCGCATTCAGTTTCTGTCAAGGATTCTAAAACACCCAGCTCATTTAAATGTATCATAATTTCTGTCATAACTAGTGGGATCAATTTCACTATTATTGGATATACAGTTCTGTGCCTGAAACCTACAAAAGAGAAAATCTTATGTCTCCAAGTGTCAGTGATGTGTCGTTGTTATGTTATTAATCATAACTGTATTTAATCACACAAGGCCTTGTACATGGCAGGTGTTCAATACACACTTGTTCAATCAATGCATGTGGGCTCCGCTGCCACACTGTTAGGTCCTATTCGGCCACCGCCACGTATTAGCTGAGTGATCTGGGCAAGATAATTCATGTCTTTATATCTCCGTGTCCTTCTCTATAAAAGATATATAATAAGAATCCTCAGATCCTTAGATTGTTGCCAGGGGTGAGTGATTTGGCAAATAGTAGGGGCTTGTTAAACATTAGCTATATGATGAACTCCTTCCAGATCTTCCTTTTCAGAGCCACAGACAAGCTCATAGTGCCACCTGGTGACCCTAGAGTCAAAGTACATGTGATCACCAATATGCTCTCTCTCCACCATAGGTACAAGACTGGGTAGTTACCTCCTGGAGGTTTCTGCTGCATCTGCCTTCTCAGGGCTCATGTAAAGACTTTTGTATTTTCCTCCTCGCATTCCAACAGATGGGGTTCAGGTTTCGCAACACAGCTGGGTGATCCACACAGGGCAGTGACCGCCTGTGCCAGCCCTGTGAGGTAGCTGGAGGACCATTGTTCCTTCCTTCTCAAGCTTTGTAGTGGCTCACGCCTGTAATCCCAGCACTTTGGGAGGCCAAGGCAGGCAGATCACTTGTGGTCAGGATTTCCAGACAAGCCAGGCCGACACAGTGAAACCCTGTCTCTACTAAAAATACAAAAATTAGCCAGGTATGATGGTGCATGCCTGTAATGCCAGCTACCAGGGAGGCCGAGGCATGACAATTGCTTGAACCTGGGAGCCAGAGGTTGCAGTGAGCCAAAATTGTGCCACTATACTCCAGCCTGGGGGACAGTGTGAGACACTATCTCAAAAATAAAAATAAAAATCAATGAACTAAAGAACAATTTCTAGGACTCTAATAAGGAAACTTAAGTGTTCAAAAAACTGCTAAGCGAGATGAAGCAAAACAAAAAATCCATAAAATTAAGATAATGTTTTTATAACTTTAACATGTAGTTAAAACATTGTTGATTTATTACCTTTTATTTTTATTTATTTATTTTTTTTGAGATGGAGTCTCACTCTGTCGCCCAGGCTGGAGTACAGTGGTGCGATCTTGACACACTGCAACCTCCACCTCCTGAGTTAAAGCGATTTTCCTGCCTCAGCCTTCCAGGTAGCTGGGACTGCAGGCGTTTACCACCACTCCCAGCTAATTTTTGTGTTTTTAGTAGAGATGAGGTTTCACCTTGTTGGCCAGGCTGGTCGAAAGCCCCACATTTCAGGTGATCCCCACCTCTCCCTCCCCATGCCTGGGACTCCCATAGTGCTGGGATCACAGGCATGAGCCACACTGCGCCCGTTCTTTACTTGTTTTGTTTTCTAGATTTAAGAAAGTTTTTTTTATAAGTTATCTATAATTCACAACGACTTGGTAAAGCACACTTATGTGCACAGAGGTGGGTGGAAGGATCCCTACTTGATCCTTCCGAAGTTTGGAACCTATTCATAAATATTCTTATTTTCTGTTCAGACGTTCTCATTATCAGCAGGTGATAATCAGAAAGAGTGGTTCTGTCATCAACCTTTGACTGAAACATCCTATTTAAGAATATGTAGAAAATGCCTGGCCCTGAGTTTGCAGACTCACAGTGAGGGAGAAAATGTCCCACCCTGCAGGCCCGAGAGCCTTAGAGCTTTCCGGGGAGCAATCTGGCAGGGAGGGTCTTGGTAGCTGCTCGCTGGCAGGAACCAAGGGTGGCAGCCCCGGGGCAACCCTCCTGCCGGTGGAGACCTTCTGCTTCCTGGCGTCTTTCTCCTCCACCCCACCGGCTGCTTGAGGGAGTGGCTGGTGCCTGGAGGTGGCTGCATTGCTGCGCAGGAAAGCAGAGGCGGTGGCGGCCTCAGGCCAGAGCCCGGCTGGCCCCCGCGGGGAATACGGGGACCTGAGCAGCAGAGGCCTCCGCGGCTTCACTGCTAAGGCACCTGGAGACAAGATGCAGCCAAGTGGAACCCCGCCCCACTATCCCAGGCGGAGGCCGCCAGGAAGCCCCGGGCAGGGCACTGGGCACCAACAAGTGCCACAGCAACCTCCAGGTAGCGCCCACACCAGCCTCCAGGGAGCGCCGCATCAACCTCCAGGCAGCGCAGCATCAACCTCCAGGCGGCTCCCACACTAGCCTACAGGGCTGCACCTTCCGGCACCACACTGGGGCGGGAACTGTGCTGTCGGCCGGCCACACGGACCTGGGGGCCCAGGCCCACGCAGCTGGAGGACAAAGCCATGCCTACTACCTCCTGGTGATGAGGACGAGTAGGATGGCATCCTAGAAATGTGCAAGAGGTCAGAGCTCCGCCCGTGCCAGGAAAGGCCAGGAGCAGAAGATGGAGGGATGGAGATGGAGCAGCAGCAGGAGGGAAGGAATGCACTCCACCGGGGAGGGGTGCGCGGGGGTCAGCCCCTGCTGGCTGAGTTAGAACATGAAGAAGATGAAGCAGTAGAAAGAGCGGAAACGAGAAGGTACAATGACACAGCGGAGCGCAATGCAGAATCTAGGCCCAGGACTCCAGTAAAGGCTGGCTTTAATTCCAGCTTCCAGCCCCACCTCTAATCAGAGAGGATCATGGGAGAGGGAGGACCCAAGGAACACTGGAACCTGAAGGGCGGGAATCTGAGGCCAGGACTGATTGTGGGAAATGATGGGAATCAGGAAAGGAGAAAGTGAGGCAGAATGGAGGGTGCTGGGTGGGGGGCAGTGAGCTGGGTTAGGAAGGATTAGAAATCAGAAACTTAGGAAGGATCCAGAACCAAACAGAATGTTCTAAGAAGGTGCAGGAAAAAAAAAAAAAATGTCAGCTGCAGCCAGGCGTGGTGGCTCACACCTGTAATCCCAGCACTTTGGGAGGCCACGGTGGGCAGATGACCTGAGGTCAGGAGTTGGAGAACAGCCTGGCCAACATGGAGAATCCCTGTCTCTACTAAAAATACAAAAATTCATCTGGCATGTTGGTGTGCACCACTAATCCCAGCTACTTAGGAGGCCAAAGCGAGAGAATTGCTTGAACCCGGGAGGTGGAGGTTGCAGTGAGCCGAGATTGCACCACTGCACTCTAGCCTGGGAAACGAGGGAAATTTGGTCTCAAAAAAAAAAAAAAAAGATTAATGAATGAGGAAATGTCTTGGAAACAGTTGTTCTTACGGTTTTGGGGGTTTTTTGGCTTCTTGTTGTTGCTTTATCTAGGCGCATTTTTTTTTTTCTTTTATGACAGAGTCTTGTTCTGTCACCCAGGCTGGAGTGCATCAGTGTGATTTCGGCTCACTGCAACCTCCACTTCCTGGGTTCAAGTGATTCTTCTGCCTCAGCCTCCCAAGTAGCTGGGATTATAGGGGCAGGCCATCACGCCCAGCGTTGTTTTTTTGTTTGTTTGTTTTTGTTTTTTGATATGGAGTTTCACTCTGTTGCCCAGGCTGGAGTACAGTGGCACTGTGTCGGCTTGCTGCAACCTCAGTCTCCTGGGTTCAAGCAATTCTGTCTCAGCCTCCCGAGTAGCTGAGATTACAGGCTCCCACCACCGTGCCCAGCTAATTTCAGATTTTTGGTAGAGACAGGGTTTCACCATGTTGACCAGGCTGGTTTTGAACTTCTGACTTCAGGTGATCTACCCACCTCAGTCTCCTAAAGTGCTGAGATTACAGGTATGAGCCACAGAAAATGTTTTTAAAATCACAGCTGGTACACACCTTCTAGTCCCAGCTGCTTCAGAGACCTAGGCAGGAGGATCACTCGTGCCCAGGAGATCAAGGCTGCAGTGAGCCATGTTCACACCACTGCACTCCACCGTGAGTGACAGAGTGAGACCCTGTGTCAAAACAAACAAAAACCTCAATAGGTCTCCATTGCATATGTAGTCACCCAAGTAGCCAAGATTTAGAGAAATGTCCTTCACAAATGCAGATGTACAAAAAGGACATGTCTTCATTTATTGAGGAAGTTTCAGTGTTTTTTATGTACCAATGCTTACATATGCAGTGAACGTTGTGAGGCTGGGTTTGGTGGCTCATTCCTGTAGTTTCAGCACTGTGGGAGGCCGAGGTGGACAGATCACTTAAGTTTAGTAGTTTGAGACCGGCCTGGCCAACGTGGAGAAACCCCATTTCTATTCAATATACAAAAATTAGCCAGGCATGGTGGCAGGTGCCTGTAATACCAGCTACTCCGGAGTCTGAGGCAGGAGAATCGCTTGAGCCCAGGACGGGGAGGTTGCAGTGAGCCTAGATCATGCCACTACACTTCAGCCTTGGTGACAGAGTGAGACTCCCTCTCAAAAAACAAAGTTAACATTTTGATAATGCACTTTTGTGGAATTGCATATCTGATGTCCAAGGCAGTGGAGGGAATGGCTGCCCCAGCTCTAGGAGAGACTAGTATGCCTTCTGGATTTGTTCTGTCTGGGTCCCTGGCTGATGGATGGTGCCTGCCAACTCGAGGGCAGATCTTACCTTCCTAGTCCACTCAAACTCACACAGTCATCTCCTCAGGAAACACCCTCCCAGACACACCCCAAATCATCTTTTACCTGGTTTCCACGTGTTCTTTCATTCAGTCAACATGACACCTACAATTTTGTTTTTGTTTTTTTTTTTTTTTTGAGACAGAATCTTGCTTTGTTACTCAGGCTGGAGTGCAGTGGCTGGAGTACAGCTCTGGGACAAACTCCACCTGGTTGAGGATAAAGCAAATCTGAGGTGACTCCATCCTGCTGTCATCTTCCATCAATTCCCCACTGTCCTCCTCTTCCCCTCCACAGTCTCCCACACCAGCTGACACCGTATGGTGGCCCTAATGGAGTCCACCAAGTATTTGAGGTTCTCCCCTGGGCCTCTTGAATGTGGAGGTAATTATGGGATTGCTTTGACTCAGGAGATGTGAGTGGAAGTGAAGTGTGTCACCTCAAGGCAAAAGAGTTGGAAGCCATTGAGACTGGCCACCCTTTCCCTCATCTCATAGAGCCGCTGATAGGTCCCATGTAGAGGCTGCTCCTTTATTTTGATGGCAGATGAGGGGATGTGGAGCACAGGGCCCAGGAGAGACACGGAGGATATGCAGCATGAACAGAAAAAGAGACTTCAGTGTTGTAAATTTCCATTTTTGGGTGCTGCTTATTACCTACAATGACACCTAGTCCATTCCAGCAGGCACTTACCATCTATTCCATGCTCTGTGAAGCAGACTAGCCTACCATCAGAACGTAAACTGGTTGAAAGGCATATGTAAGTTTCAGTTCCAGCTCTGTCTCTTATTAACTGCAACCTCAGGCATTGAACTTTCAGTCTCTGAGCCTCAGTTTCAACTCTGTAAAATGGGTTGGTTATGCTACTTCAGGTTGTGGAGCGAATGAAATGAAATAAAAATGCATGTAGAGCATTGAGCCCAGGGCATGACACACACAGTGAGTACTTTATATTAGCCATGGAACTTCATAATGCATATTGATTGTCAATATTCAGACATTGCAGCAAAGTATTACCAAAAAAAGTAAACGTATTTGTATATGTATTCTTTCAATCTTTATTTAAACAGATAGGATAAAACTATGAAAATTCTTTTATATCCAGTGTTTTTCTCTCTCTTTTTTTTTTTTTTTTTTTGAGACGGAGTTTCGCTCTTGTTACCCAGGTTGGAGTGCAATGGCACAATCTCGGCTCACCGCAACCTCCGCCTCCTGGGTTCAGGCAATTCTCCTGCTTCAGCCTCCTGAGTAGCTGGGATTACAGGCATGCGCCACCATGCCCAGCTAATTTTTTGTATTTTTTAGTAGAGATGGGGTTTCACCATGTTGACCAGGATGGTCTCGATCTCTTGACCTCGTGATCCACCCGCCTCGGCCTCCCAAAGTGTTGGGATTACAGGTGTGAGCCACCGCACCCAGCCCAGTGTTTTTCTCTTAATAGTGATTGCTAAAAATTTTTTTATCTCGGACCCGTCACGATGGCTCACAGCTGTACTTCCAGAACTTTGGGAGACCAAGGCAGGTGGATCACAAAATCAGGAGTTTGAGACCAGCTTGGCCAATATGGTGAAACCCGTCTCTACTAAAAATGTAAAAATTAGCCAACCATGGTAGCATGCACCTGTAGTCCCAGCTACTTGGGAGGCTGAGGCAAAAGAAATGCTTGAACCTGAGAGGTGGGGGCTGCAGTGAGCCAAGATTCTGTACATATATATATACATACACATATAACCTCAAAAACAAAAGATCTTATGAAATCATTTTAAATGCCAAGATAATGTTTAATTTAATGAATAATTTAATTATTACTGTTGGACTTTTTGTAGATTGCACAGAGCATTCAAATGAAGGAGAATTTAAAAAGTATTACATGTTGTAAAATGTGATTTTTAAATTTCATTCAAAAATACAGAACTACATATGTAATATAAAATGTATTTCTAATTATGAATTATGTTAAAAGTAGTTTAGAACCTGCTGATTTTGATTTCTGTTTCAAATTTTGCAAAATAACTTTTTATTTTTTAAAGACAGAGTCTCCCTCTGTCACCCAGGCTGGAGTACTGTGGCACAATCTCGGTTCACTTCAACCTCTGACTCCCGGGTCCAAGCAATTCTCCTGCCTCAGCCTCCCAACTAGCTGAGACTACAGCCACATGCCATCTTGCCCTGCTAATTTTGTGTTTTTAGTAGAGACAAGATTTCTTCATGTTCATCAGGCTGGTCCTGAACTCCTGACCTCAGGTGATCCACTTGACTCAGCCTCCCAAAGTGCTGGGATTACAGGCATGAGCAACAGCTCCTGCCTAAATTTTGCAGGATAATAAATAGCCTTTTGAAGTAGCACTGGGCACTTGTCTGGTTGCTTTTCTTTAGGTTAACATGCCAGCAATTATTCTTTTTGAGTTTCTGACCAAGATAGTGGTTTTTATCCCAGTAAGTCAAGGACTCTACCCTATCCCTAAGCCACTTGTATCAAAGGAAAGAGCCAGTACTGTGACTGCCTATGCTTCCCCCAGCATGGTCCCCTGTGAAATGTGGGGCAGCAGAGACCCAGGAATGGTTCAAGGGTGCAGGGCCCCATATGTCTGTGCTCACTCTCCTTCCTCAGGTACTCGCATGGGGATAGCACTGACTTTAAGTGCTGCTGCAGCTCCTTGGTGAGCTGGTCCTGGTCATGGGACAAGAACTGGGGGGGCGGTCAGGATAATAGAGGGCTTCACCACCTGCAGAATAGGAAGCTCATGGTGGTGCCAATCTATTAGATAATTAAATGTTTTAAAACATTGAATGAGTGGAAAAACAAGGTGATGCTTGAGTCTATAGTGGTCAAGAGCATGGGGGCCTCAGAAAAGGTCAGAAGCAAGTTCAGATTCCTATACCGAATTTCTACTTCATGCCATGCAAAATTAATTTACCTCCCTTCACCTCAGTTTCCTTTTGTGTGAAATGGAAACAATTTCATTCCTCATTCAGTTTCTGTCAGGGATTCTAAAACACCCAACTCATTTAAATGTATCATCATTTCTGTCATAACTAGTGGGATCAGTTTCGCTATTATTGGATATACAGTTCTGTGTCCGAAACCTACAAAAGCGAAAATCTTATGTCTACAAAGTGTCAGTGATGTGTCATTGATATATTATTATTCATAACTGTGTTTAATCACACAAGGCCTTGTACATGGCAGGTGCTCAATACACACTTGTTCAATCAATGCATGTGGGCTCCGTTGCCACACTGTTAGGTCCTATTCGACTTCCACCATTTATTAGCTGAGTGATCTGGGCAAGGTAATACATGTCTTTATGTCTCTGTGTCCTTCTCTATAAGAGATATATAATAAGAATCCCCAGCTCCTTAGGTTGTTGCCAGGGGTGAGTGATTTGGCAAATAGTAGAGGCTTGTTAAACATTAGATGTGATGAACTCCTTCCAGATCTTCCTTTTCAGAGCCACAGAAGAGGTCATAGTGCCACCTGGTGACCCTAGAGTGTAAGTACACGTGATCGCCAATATGCTCTCCCTCCACCATAGGTACAAGACTGGGTAGTTACCTCCTGGAGGTTTCTGCTGCATCTGCCTTCTCAGAGCTCACGTAAAGACTTTTGTATTTTCCTCCTTGAATTCCCACAGATGGTGTTCAGGTTGCGCAACACAGCTGGGTGATCCACACAGGGCAGTGACCGCCTGTGCCAGCCCTGTGAGGTAGCTGGAGGACCATTGTTCCTTTCTTCTCAAGCTCTGGGCAGATGCCAGGGCTGGGGTAACCCTTGCCTTCAAGTTTCTTGCTTTGAAGGGTCACATTTTCTTTTGGCAAGGAAGGCAAAGGTCACAGGTAGCCAGAGACCCGTGACCTCTCTGTGCCATGGGTTCAAACTGTAAAGACCTGAACACTCTGTGCTAAAAGCTCAAGACTCTGGTGCTCCCCAAGGCTTCTCACCTCATGGCCTCTGCTGAGGGAAGATGAGCTTTGGGAGCTTGTAGCAAGCAGCCTCCCTAGCACAAAATCTCTTGTAAACTTCAAACTGTGTCTAAAACATTCGTGCACATTTTGCATCCTGTTTCCCATATGTAAGCATGTTTAAAAAAAAAACCCAATTTCCTAAATATGCAAGAGAAATGGATATTGTAGGACAATGTGACTTTTAAAAACATGTTATTTAGGCTGGGCATGATGGCTCATGCCTGTTATCTCAGCACTTTGGGATGCTGAGGTGGGCGGATCACTTGAGGTCAGGAGTTAGAGACCAGCCTGACCAACAAGGAGAAACCTCGTATCTACTAAAAATACAAAAATGGCCGGGCATGGTGGTGCATCCCTGTAATTCCAGCTACTTGAGGCTGAGGCAGGAGAATCATTTAAACCTGGGAGGTAGAGATTGCAGTGAGCTGAGATCATGCCATTGCACTCCAGCCTGGGCAACAAGAGCAAAACTCGGATTTCAAAAAACAAACCAACAAAAAAGCTGAGTCTCAGAATGATGAAGCACTTTGTCTAATGTGACAGCTAGTAAGTGTTGAGACCTTGCATCTAATCAAAGCCCATCTCATTCTAAAGGCCACGCTATGTGTTCTCTGGCCCATGGAGAATAATTTTAACACAATGACATTTCTACACAACAATGTTCTTGTCTCAAGTCCAAGAGTGCCTCCTATACCTTCTTAACACTGGCATTCTGGTCACTAAAGATGCCATTCTAATGTGTAGTAATGTGGCCAATGGAGATATGACCAATGTCATTATGTGTGTACACCCATAACCCTGCACACATTCTTCCTTTTTCTGATGAAATTCAAGTACCCTTTTTGATTACTTAGCAAAACTGAGCTTTAAAGGGGATAAGGTTTCACCATGTGCAGTGGCTGACACCTGTAATCCCAGCACTTTGGGAGGCTGAGGTGGGTGGATCATGTGGTCAAGAGATTGAGATCATCCTGGCCAACATGGTGAAACCTCATTCTCTACTAAAAATACAAAAATTAGCTGGGCGTGGTGGCACGCGCCTGTGGTCCTAACTACTTGGGAGGCTGAGAAAGGAGAATTGCTTGAATCAGGGATACAGAGGTTGCAGTGAGCTGAGGTCATGCCACTGCACTCCAGCCTGGTGACAGAACAAGACTCTCTGCACACACACACACATATACACATACACGTACACACACACACATACACACACACATATAAAGGGTTAAGGTTTTTATATCCATGGAACTTTCTGTATTGCTTTTGAAGTCTGGTTAAATGAATATTCTAATAGTGACCTGTGATTTTGTTTTGATCAAGTCTTTTCAAACTTGACATCTTTCATGGGTTTCTCCAGCATCAAAATCCTAAATCAAGTCGTTTTGGCTTAAAATTAACCTTGAGATTTTTCAGCTGGGTCCCTCAAGGAGTCTAAAGAATGCATTTCTCATCTTGTCAAGATATTAAATGATTCAATTTAGTTGGTAGATTGTATGAGTGGGCATTGTCAAATGTGGTGATGCTGCATGGGAGGGCATTGTCAAATGAGGTGACATTAAATCTCATCTCAGTTATATTTATGGGTATGTTGTTGATATACATGTTCCAAAAATTATATACATTTATGCAAATTGAATATGTTAGAATTTGTAATTTTGATTGTTATGCTAAATATCTGCCAGTTATATTTGTATAAACGTGTTATTGATGTCTGGGCATGGTCACTCACACCTGGAATCCCAGCATGTTGGGAGACGGAGACAGGTGGATCAACTGAGACAGGTGGAACTCCTGTGTTCAAGACTAGCCTGAGCAACATGGTGCAACCCCGTGTCTACTAACAATACAAAAATTAGGCTGGTGTGGTATCAGGCTTCTGTAATCCCAGCTACTCAAGAAGTTGAAACAGGAGAATCATTTGATCCCAAGAGGCAGAGATTGCAGTGGTCTGAGACCACACCCATTGCATTCCAGTCTGGGCAACAAGAGCAGAACTCCATCAAAAAAAGAAAAGAAGTACAAAATTCAGCCTGGCATGGTAGCATATGCCTGCAGTCCCAGCTACTTGGGAGGCTGAGACAGAAGAATTTCTTGAACCCAGGAGGTGGAGGTTGCAGTGAGCTGAGATTGTGCCATTGCACTCCAGCCTGGTCAACAGAACAAGACTCCATCTCAAAAAAGAACAACAAAAAAAGGTTATTTTTTTTTAAATTTTTTTATTTTTATTTTTCCCCGAGACGGAGTTTCGCTCTTGTTACCCAGGCTGGAGTGCAATGGCGCAATCTCGGCTCACCGCAACCTCCACCTCCTGGGTTCAGGCAATTCTCCTGCCTCGGCCTCCTGAGTAGCTGGGATTACAGGCACGCGCCACCATGCCCAGCTAATTTTTTTTTGTATTTTTAGTAGAGACGGGGTTTCACCATGTTGACCAGGATGGTCTCGATCTCTCGACCTCGTGATCCACCCGCCTCGGCCTCCCAAAGTACTGGGATTAGAGGCGTGAGCCACCGCGC